>NW_016690204.1:5015606-5514867 GCF_001604755.1 Lepidothrix coronata | reverse complement strand
CCCATCCTTGCCAGCTGCCTCCTCTGAGCAGCACTTGTGTTCTGTGCTGTCCCCATGCCTGAGCAGCCTGATGATGAGCTGAGCTCCCTTCCACAGCTAAATTAACAATTTTGTGTTTCATTACCTGGCCTTAATTTATTCTTAATCTTTGGCTTCTTGATACAGAAAAATGCAATGATAAAGTGCTAGCCAGAGGGCTGACTTTGCCCATAGATCATTCAGAATGTTTTTCTATTCCAAATTTGAAGCCCTCAAAAGCACTCCTACTTTACTGCATATTGAACCCTGTGGATGTTTCTTATCTCATCTACTTCTCCTTGTCTCATTCTGTTAGAGACCCTCCCTGTTGGATAAAGTCATCAGGTCTTTGAATAAGGAGAAACAATTTCTTTCACTTGATTAAGTGCATGACTTAATGCTATCAGCTGCATTAGGGGACAGGAGCATGAGACAGGCTGTCAGGGAATCAAAGTCAGCCACAGCCACACAAATCTCTGCAGCAGCACCATGAGGTCTGAATAATCAATTGCACATTCCCAGGGAGTTTGCCTCCATAAATAAAAGTATTTTGTTGTAGTTTTCAAAGGTGTTGTGCTCACACAGTAGATTGCCAGTAGAGAAAAAAAATCCTACAGCACCACTTTCTATATTACTTTCAGAGCTTGAGATGGGTAAGGTGCAAAATCTGGACCATTCAGAGATGAGAATGTGCTATTAAGAGAAAGATATATGTAAGTACTAAAATGAAAGAACTTAACTTTGGCTCTACCCAGGTGCAACTGGGCAGGAGAGTGTCTATTGCAGAGCAAACTCTCAGCTGCCTGAAGCCTGAGAAAGTCCTGCCTGGCTTTTTACTAACTAATAACTCAGCAAACGTGAGGTCTAAGCCAATGCTGACCTGCTCAGTGGTTGCTGAGTATTTGAAGGAGAGCTGCCCCCCGCACCAGGGAGGGGTTTGAAGTCCCAGTGGAGGCACCACAGCACGTGTTGGACATGGGACACAAATCCCAAGCTTTCCCAGAGCCCAGAAGTGAGTCACTACAGCACCGGGGCACCCGACCCCTCCTGCCCCAGCCGTCTGCCTTAGAGATGAGTTCATGTATCTCCAGCTCATGAACTGCTCAGCTGGAGGGAGGGGCAGAAGCTTTGCTGGGGAGGAGACAAAGTGCAGCGTGCTGGCCAAGTCAGATAAGGCTTTTGCTTTTAAACCAAGCAATTTGGTTCAAATCACGAAGACACACAAGCTATTTTTGTCTGATGGCATTCATCAGTCGATTCCAGTACATCAGTGTCCACGTCAAAACTGTCACATGTGGTAGATGTCTCAGAAGAGGAGCCGGGACGGATAAAGTCTAATAAAGTCAACCAGGACTTCAGAGAAACTCCAGAAATTTGGAGCCCAGGCCAAACGCCCAACTTGGTAAGCTCCTGTCTGAAATTAAAACCCTTGTACCACCTCAGGCAGAGAAGCTTCCCAGAATAAACATCACTACAGCTAGAACATGGAGTGAACTGCAAAATAATTAAACTCATCATGTGCCAAGGCAAACCTGACTGATTGCTGCAACGCTGATTACTTGCTCCCCCTGCTCTGGAGAGCATTAGCATGAGAGGGGAGGACAACTTCAATATTCACTGGAATATCAAGGTTATCTCTTTGGCAGCGTGGGTGAGGTTACTGGCCCAGAAAAGGCTTGTTTTGGGTCATCAGCACAATCTTTTCCCCTCCTACTGCCCATACCTCTGTGAGGGTGAGGCATGGCCTCCCTAAACAAGAAACCAGGCCAGTCTTGGGCACCTCCAACCAATCCCTATTCTTCTGCCTGCTGAGGACACTGTTCTCACCCAGTTAGGTGGTACAGTAACTTACTCCACTCTCTGCAGCAGCTGCTTGCCAGAGATTAGGACTTTCAGCTCGTTTTTTTAAGTAAAAAGAATTTACATCTTCAATTCCCAGTCAATTCTCAGCCCTGCTGCAGTTCAGCCATTTGACAGAAGCACACCGAACCTAATGTTTGGGAAATTCATATATATATATCTATATATATAAAGTTCCCAAGTAAGATACATTCATTATCTGAAGCCCAGCCTCCAGGCCTTTTTCAGAGCTGCTCAGCTCCAGCCACCACATGCTGCAGGAGGAAGCAATAGGTCTCATACCCAAGTAGATTAACTCTCCAGAGCTTTTCTAATTAGAGACACCAGCTCCTTGCCAAGGAAATGTGCTTGCTGCAGCTTATTTTAGCTCTGCAGTTCTGACAAACCAGTCACTTTTCTTCTTATGATCTTGTGTAATTGGAAGACAAACTTTTTCTGAATAATGAATGCTCAGAGACACCACTGCTCATGAAGCAGTGTATTTTCATGACAAAAATAGATCTACAAAATGATAGCTTAATAATAACAGAGAATTTGCCCCTGTAAATGACAGAAGCAGTGAACAGTTGGGGTTGGCAGGAGTCTCCACTCCAGCCCCTGCTCGTGCTGGGACCAACCTCAACATCAGGTCAGGTTACTCAGGGCTGTGGCTGGTTAAGCTCTGAGTGTCTCCAAGGACAGAGGTTGCACCACCTCTCTGGGCCCTGGTGCCAATGTCTGACCACCCTCACAGTGAGAACATTTTCCCTATCTAAACAAATTTCACTTACTGCAAGCTGCTCAAGCCCCTTGCCCTTCACTGTGCAGCTCTGAAAAGAGTCCAGCTCTAGTCTCTGTAAATTCCCATTAGATGACATCACATTTATTATTTGAATTGCTAGTTGGTGCTCTCCACATTTTAAGCCTTTAAAAACCAGGCCTTATTTTGTTGTGAGAGTTACTGGGTGGAAATGGGAAGAAATGGTTTTCTACACGAATGGCTCCTGTGCACAGGGATCCCTTCTGCAGGGCAACAGGGTGAATTAGGACTCTCAGCCAAAAACAGCCCCAACAAAAACTCGTGCTAGCCAAAGGAATGTACATTTCCATTTGCTGTGATGGAGTAACACTCCCTGTGTTACTTGTGTGTCTTAAAACTCTGAGCTGAAATCAAGAGCGAGGACCTGCACTGCCCACCCTTCCCCACAGCTGATGTGTGACATCTCAGAAACCAGGAAAAAGATGGGAGCCAACCAAAGGTCAATGCAATACAGAGGGTTCAATGGAGTTCTCTGTGCTGCTTCCCTTGGACAACACTGAGGGCTCAGCCCTTTGTCTCAACATACCACTTCGACTTTTGGCAGATGTGTAATAGAAAAATACCATGGGGATATTTTATTCTGTTTCCTTTTCTGCTTTTCTCATTCCCCACACTGTCTTGGGAAAAAAGTAGGTAGAGGAGTTTCAGCTATTGCCAACTGCTGTATTAAAACAATACAATCCTGGGAGGCCCCAAAGCATTATTTGTAGCCACAACAAACACAGTTTATAACTAAGCCTTTCATGTCAGCAGATCACAGCAGGGAGCTGAAGAACTGATTGCACACCTAGGCATATGTGCATCCCACCTAAATATCAAACATTAATTTGAAGTGTTAAATGCCCACGGCCCACACACTGCATCCTTTAAACTGCAGAGGGAGGAACAACTGAGGTGGGCTGAATAGCAACCCAGATGTGCAACTCAGTCTTTGCTTCCTGCAGAGTGAGCCCACAGGGAATTCTGTCCCATCCTACGGAATAAATGCCAAACTTCAGGTGAGATGAACCCAAAGCCCTGTCCCAACAGCCACTGCTGCCACCAACAGCTCCTCAAGAGTCAAACATCAAGGCTCTTCTTCATTCTGCATGGTTTAAAAATTCAGCTGTTGGTTCTAGCAGTCTGTCACATCACAGCATATTGCTCTTCTCTCTCTAAAATGGATAGTGTGGGGTGAGGAAAACAGTAGACACTCCTTTTTCTTCTCTGTTTGAGCTTTAACTCCACAGAAGAAGTCCTTCTCCCCCAGACCTTTACACACTGGTCTTGCATGGAACACACAGGCCAAGACACTAATCCCCAAAGAGCTCCCTGTGGCACAAATTCAGCAGCAGTACCTAAAGCACACAGTGGCTCTTGTAATTTGCTTTCTACAAATACAACATTAGACATCAATCAATAGGTCAGAGGATTTCACTGCTCACTGGTTTGGTGGAACTGATTAACGGGGTGATAAAGATGATGAATTTATTACAGGATCTGCTAGGAGGCTAAATGCTTGCAGGATGAAAGAGATTGCTTACTGAGATTTAACAGAGGAATAATTCCCATTCATATACGTGTGCACATGTATAGAATAAGATGTAGGAATCTATGGACCTCAGTTCCAAACAGCTGCAGCACATGGTGTGAAGTTAGACTGGAGAGGAATGATGGAGAAAAGCATCATGGACCTTCCTTCTTTTGCATCCCACTGCACTGGTGGAAAAGCTCTTCTCTGCTCTTCTTAGTAGACTTAGGAGCCTATAATAACCCTGTTCAGCAGCTGCACAGCTGGTTTTACCATCTCAAACATCCAAGGTGGCTGTGCAGTATGCTGGGACATAGACATGCCCCAACAGCATCTGTCTCACTCCTGCTCACGTCACCAACCTCCAGGACCTCTGCTGGCTGGGCTCTACCAAGCCATGGTGGGGTTGTCCCTTAATTCATTTGCCTAATAGAAACAGCAGAGTTTTCCCTTGGGATTTATCACAGCCTCACACAAGCCCTGAAGAGCACCTGGCACTAGTGCCACACATCACTGGGAATTTGTCCACACCAGCACAAGGAGGGAACAAAGAGGATTCACCCACCAAAGCAATGTCTGAGGGACCGTGATGGGCAGTGATCCCCTGTGGCCCTGCGCCCCTGTGTGCCAGGCTGGGGTGTGCCAGCAGATTGTGTACAGAGCTCGTAGCACAGCCAGGATGGAGCGAGAGCCACCGCAGCGTGAAAGGATTGGCATCCGCCCAACAGGCTGCTGCTTAATGGACTGATTTTAGATACATATATTTGGACAAGGAGCAATCGATATTGCACAGAACAGCACAGCACATGCATTGTCTGCAGCCAATTATGCTGCACTCTCTGCTGTACAATATTCATTTTAATGTTACCCTGAGAGGAGGGAGCATGGCAGGTCAGCCAAGGAAAGCGACAGCGCTGCTGTACAACCCAGCCCTCATTTCTTTGAAAACCCATGTCAATACAGGGCAAATCCTGTCAACCGGGCCCTTACAGAGCACAGTTCGAGGAAATCCATTAAGCCTTTACCCAGTTCACAGCCATTGCCCTGTTCCACATGCTGTCCAGGCTGTGCCACTGGCTCTGCTCCATGCCCAGCATAGCATCACCCCTTCCCACCAGGCCCCACTAGTGACAGCACACCCCAGCTCCCCAGGGAGAAGCAGGATGGAGTCCTGGGAGCTCAGCTCACCCTCCTCTTCCTGACCAAGCACACCTTGTTTAGGGGGGGCCTCACCCTGTGCCTGGGTATCTGGCTCTTGATTCACCCAGCACAGAGCAGTACCACATGGAAAGTTGTTTTATGGCACCAAGGATGCTGCTCTGAGCCAAAATGCCTGTCCTCAACACAGCACTGCAGTCTGCTGGGTCACAGCATCCTTCATCTCTTTGCACATCAAGTTACAACCTGTGAAATGCTGTAACCATCCTTTTCTCCCAACCTTCATCTGACTCTTCTCCAAGGCTGCATCTCCCTTCACAGCACCTTCAGCTCTCAGAACGTAGTCTCATACTATCTAAAGTCTGTTTGAAAACCTCCAATTGACAAAGGAGAAAAACCTAAACACCTAAAAAAGTAAATTATTTCAGTTACTCATTCTGGGTGCAAAAAGACCCTCAATTGTTTGAAGCCCATGATTCAAAGGCATGCTGTTCCAGGGAGCTGACCAGCACAACACACCCTGCTGCCATGCTCTCTGCACTACCTGGAGGTGATTCTCTATCCCAAATGATAGGAAATTAACATTTGCAAAAGCTTTCAAGTGTTCCCAGGCAGGAAGCATTATGGGAGGCAGCAGAATGAGTATTATTTATATAGATCCCATTATCACAAACTAGAACTCCACACCGTCACTGTAATAAAGCATTACCCAGGAAGCCACTGAAAAACCTGAGCAAAATCGTGTAATACACTGGGATGAAATGAGAACATAAAAGGAGAGAGCCCTTCAGATCTCTTGACGTTATCCCTTTAAAGGGAGCTGCCTTGACATATGCTGTGCATCACAGGGGACTGGCACGTCAGCAGAGCACTCCACTACAGCCGCAGGGCTCGAAAAACCACCTTCCCCTTCCCACCTGTATTTTCTGGTTTAATTCTTCCCATTTTGTTTTGCTACTGATGTGAATGTGTCTTTTCTGTTGGGGGATTTGGGAGTAAGAAATCCCAGGGGATAGCCCTGGCAGGTACTGTTTGAAGGCAGTACTGAACAATCTTCACGCAGAAGATCCCTAAGAGGGACAGATTGAGCCAAATTCCTCCTGAAAGACCAGGCTACTGTGCTGCGGAGCCCCACGAGCTACAATGTGCCCTTTTTTTGGAGCAACCAGCTACAGAAATGACAGCAGCAGCAGAAACAAAGCCAAATATTGCCTGGGTTTGGACCCTGCCCAAAGGACAAGCAGTTTCTACCTGTGGTGGCTGTGGTGCCGTTGAGCAGCCAGGGTGCCTGTACCAATGTACCAATGTACCAGTGCTGCTGACCTGGCCATGCCTCTGCCTGAGCATGGCTGCAGGTTTGGCTGGGGGTAACAGTGCTTTTGCACCTATGGACAAGGTGGCTCTTTATTTTTGGGCACTGGCTTCTTGAGTGCAGTGCCCCAGGAGCTGGCAAGCCATTCTTTCGTGCCTCACTGCACCACTGCAGCCAGGAGATGCTCACCCAGGGGAGAGGGAAAGCCAATATTTTTTGTGTTCCTGCTGAGGGAGCTGCAGAGAGAAGCTCATTAGTATTGATACAGATACCCAAAATCAGGCCACTCCAGCCCCTCCTATTTGTAGAAGCAATAATTCTCTGTAGGTGCTTACGGAATACAGAACAGACCACGTGCGACTTAACCTCATTTCAGACCTGGCTCCTTTCCAGGACAGTTGTGGGCAATTATCAGCATTCGGTGATTTGCAGCAGAATTTCCTGTTGGCATTTCTGTCACGCCCATCAGAGACCCTGGGGAGCAGTGGGGGCTGTGTCAGGGAGAGGCTGAGCTGGGAGCCTCCAGCACCCACACAGCCTGAGCCCGTGACTGCCCCTGGTAGCCAGCCCAGCCCCGGGATGGGCGACTGAGCTGGGTCTGCCTGCACACTGCCCTCCTGCTTGTCAGACAGGCTGGGGACAGAGCCAGCCAGGACAGGCACAAGCCAACCAAGCCAGCCAAATTAAAGCCATCCAGAAACACCCTCTGAGCTGGGGCCAGCTAAAGCTGCTAGTTGTCATCAACAGGATTGCTATATTTTAACTCTCAATGTAATCCACAGCACTTGGGACCTGCACCTCTGGCCAGAACCCCTTCTCTTGTAAAAAACTCTCATTAAACAAGCTCCTAAACAAGCAGGTTTGTATTACTCAGCAAATAGGTGAAGACAAGTTGCCCAAGGAGACCCTTCAGCTGTTTAAGCCAACTATTAATACATTCAAAAAATATAGCAAGATTCATCTGAGGACTGTGGGTAAAGCCCAGTATAAGCCAATACTGATAAATAAATGGGGTATCTGGGAACTAAACATCAGCTAATCCACATATATATCATATCATCAACCATGGAAAATAAAATGTCAAGTGAACCAGGTGCTTTGGTTGCATCAGTACTTTAACAGAGACCTAAGCCCAAAGCAGACTTCTATGTGCAGTAAATTTTCAATCTACAAGTATTTTATACAAAATAAAGGCACCCGAATTATTTTAAAATTAGTCAACCAATAGGTACTACACGATAAACAGACACGTAGCCAAATAGTTTCTGTCCTTGATCCAACCCTATTCAGTACATTACTCAATCATCTGGGAAATGCACAAAGCCACTGCTGATGCAGTGAGGGCACAGCAGTGTTGGGTGCCAGGAGCAGCATTAAGGATGGGAACAGATCTGGAAAACTGGGTAATATCCGTTGATTTGAGCAAAGTGCTCTGAATAGCTGCAAATGGCCCAGTGCCTGCCTGGGGACCAAGTACAAGGGTCATGCTAATCATATGGACAACAGCAATTAAGCAAAGGAAATGAGGAGGTTTGTACAGAACCAGCCACACGTGAGCTCCTCATGTGATGCTGTTACTAAGAGGGGAGAAGAGATCCAGGGCTACAGAAATAGGAGATTAACAAGCAAGTGAAGGGAAAGGGTGTTATTTCAGCATCCAGTATCCAAGATACCATTGCTAAACACTCTGAGCAGCTCTGGTGACCATATTTCAAGGATAGTCCTGAAAATATGTGAAGGATTCAGACAAGACTGAAGTTATATTGGCTCTGGAAAAGTTGCCTGATAGTAAGAGGCTTTTGTAGCTCAGGCTATGCAGTTTTCCCAAGAGGTGGTAGGGATAATGCAGCCCCAGTCTACAACTACCTCTGAGAGGAAGAAACTCTGATTAGCATGGGGCTCCTGGCCCAGCCAAAACTGACAGAAGCAACAAATGCAGTAAGTATTTTAAAGCACAGGGCAAGCAGTCACTGGAAGCACAGCTCTGGGCTGTGATCAACTCCACCTCACTCAGAGAGAAGCAGGGGTGATGTGGACAGAATTCCAGGGCTAAAGCTGAAGTCGGGAGCCCAGAGCAGAAGGTGCAGGTGGAGTTTGGATGTGCAAAGCAGCACCTTCTGGCTTGGACACCTTAACAGTACCAAAAATGAGGTTATTGGCAGTGGGACAAATTCCAAGTGAATAACAGGAAAGGATGCTCCATGGAGAGTACCTGGGGAGCCGACAGCTCTGACTGCCTTCCAGGGCCATTTGCAACACAGGATAACTGAGGTCTTTGGGGTTTATTCCTCGAAGGGGACACATGAACAACTTAAGAACAGTTTTGGGCTGGATTTCTGTACCTTCCCACTGAGACCATCACAGGATGCAACAGATTAAAAAAATGACAGATCACGCACAGGGCACTGCTCCAGCTGCCTCAGCAGAGCTGCCCAGCAGCCTCACAGCCTCTCCCCAGGACCATGTGGTTTGCCCAGCACTCCATCCCACAAAGCCTCAGCAAAGTCACCATCAGGGAGGAGCAGGACACTCCCCTCCCTGCTGCCCACCTCACCATGCACTTGCAGAACCACAGGTCCGAATGCCAGCCTGGGCTGAAGGCAGAAATACTCATTTCTGCTCATTAGTGAGGGCACTGGGGTCAGCTTATCATGCACAAGAGGAGCACAGGAGGGCTTGTCAAACCTTTATGCCCAGCTATACATAGAAGCACCCTCTGCCTTCACATGGGTGTTGTTCTTTCCACACACTGCGAGCACTTCCACCCAAACCTGTGCCTGCATTACCTGGGGGGACTCTGCACATCATCTAATTAAAAGGAGGGGGAAAAAATGCGACAAACCTCCAGAGTGATGAGGCAACGTTTCACATGTCAGAACAGCGGCTTTAAATTCAAGTTTGGAATTTGTTAGAATGCTTTGACTGAAAAGAAATAAAGGCTGGCACTATGACAGAATATATTGTAATGGAGCCTGCAGCATCAGATCTTTTCCAGGAAAAAAACTACTTGTTACAATAAATGATTTAAAACATTCAGTATTCATATAAGAACCGTGTGCATCCGTAAAATAGGAGTTGCAAATACATTAGGTTTAAAACAATCTCAGAAAAAAAAGAACTCATTTTCAGTTAAGTTCCCTCATATCCTGCCCTCTCAAATCACTGTGAAGAGCATCCACACTGTCTCAGAAATCCCATTATCTCCCTGTTCTTGTCATAAATTCAGCAGTTTCTTTGATAAATTACATTCCTTTCTATCATATTATTTTAGTAAAAAGTACACGTCAGAGTTCTTAATTAAAGCCCACACCCTGTAAAGGGGATTTTTTTATATATATAATTGGAATACATACATGTGTAGAGTATAAATATAGTACATGCATGTATAGATGGGATCATGATGTTCCATTACCAAAACAGCACTTCTATAGATCTAAAAGAGCCTATTGTGATCTGTGATTTATGTGTTTTTGGGAGCTGTGCTTGTCACCCAGAGCTCTATACCTCCTTCATTCCTCTGGTTAAAATAGATTATTTTTTTTTAGTTTGTCTGTGTGATAAGCTATTCTGGAAGAGTTATTCTTGTGTGGATGCCCTCAGTCTGAAATGAAATACTTCATCATTTTGATTTAGCTTTATCCATATGCTCAAAATTCCCCTATCCCAGATGAGGAAACCAAAGAACAAACCAAGTAGCAAGTCTGCCTCCAGCCCACAGGATGGATCAGTCCAAATGTCCTAATGCTGGTGCTGGGCTGAAAAAGCTCCTTAATAACAAAACACTCTCACATATTAGCTGTATGTGTGCACCTTTCTGGGAAGGCGTGACTGGTCCAGCCAAGAGGAAAGAGATTAAGGGGAGAGAGAAGATTGTGCATCCCAGGCTACAAGATGTGCCATTGTCATTCTTGTGTTCAGCACATCTGTGAGGCAAATGCTGCACTTTCACCCATCTTACAGACAACCAACTGAAGCATGTGTGTGAACACAGATAATTCCTATTTCTGAGGGATTTGGATGCTCTCATCACACAGACTTCCATCAAAAGCCCACAGTAGTTCCAGAAACTGTGGCAGTGCAGGGAATAAATGCTGAAGTGGTCCTGAGTCCAACTGTGGAATTGGCCACTGCTGTGCTCCCACTTAACAGAGAAGTGGCTTCTTCGGGAAAAGTGTCAATACAAGACTTTCATTTTATATTAATTCACTTAAAATTATCTTGTGCTATGCATGTAGGAAACAAGCAATTAAGGAAAAGCACAGAAAGAGTAGCCATTAATTCCTATGCAGTTTAGGTTTGTTTTTGCAATAACCTGGGTGATGGGAGGGCAAAGAAGCTGGGCTGCAGCTCCTCCACTGAGCACATCACAGGGCCAGCCCTAAGGTGTGGGCTGACACGTGAACCCCCCAGCACACTCTGCCTGCTGTGTCCCCCCTCCCCACAGCAGAGCCCAGGACTTTGGCACCTAACCCAGAGCTGCCAAAGCTGCCCCGGCCCTGCCAGCAATGCACAGGTCCATCTCTCCTCTGTTAACAGCAGTTTTGGGCAGACTCGGTGCCCAGGCTGGGACAGCAGCAGCACAGGAAGCAAAGCAAACCCGAGTGGCCCCAGGACACGCCGGCACAAGTGACAGGGCGTTGCGTGCCGTGTCACAGGGGATGGCTGCAGCTCCGGAGGCTGCAGAAGCGCATCCCATATCCTCACCTGCCCCAAGGAGGCGGCCGATGAGTCACGGCCGTAGGTAGGTCAGGCTGCGAGGCGCTGCCGGCAGGAACACGCTGAGCAGCCCCGAAAGCATCCCCGCGGGAGACAAGCAGCCCCGTTCACCTCTCTTTTCCCAGCCAGCAAAACATGAAAACCCAGCCAGGAGCTTTACAGCCCCTTTATTTAAAAAGATAAAATGGAGATAAACTTCAGAATGACGTTAACTAAAACTTTCTAAAATACAATTTCCATTAAAAGGGGAGGCTGAAAGCAGATATTTCTGAAGCCGCCGCATCCTCCACAGCGCTCGCACTTATCGCATCCCGAACCTCCCCCCGAGGAGCCGCTGCCTCCCCCTGCTCCAGCCTCGCACTCCTTGCTCTAGTTAAAATGAAAGGGAAGGATCCCTGCCTGCAAAGACAGGCTTGCCGGGAGCCCGAGCTCCCAACAATCAAGTCGCTCTGTCAGGTTAATTAGCACATAAATTAAGAAATGCTTTGCACGCAGTTGTACGAGGCACAGCTGGGGTCCCCCTTGACACAGCACAAAAGGAAGGCTGTGGGCATGGAAATGAATGAAGCACCAGGGAGCCGGGCACAGCTTTTTACCATGTCTATGGCCCGTGGTGCAAAGTGTCTGAGTAACCAAAGCAAATTAAAACATTTGCCCTGTTTCTATCGTAGCAGCTATTTCTTCCTGGATTACATTTCCAGTTTTCTACTTGAAAAGTTAGGAATTATTTTCCAAATATTTCCGAAATGGGCATCTAAACCACACACTCTTTCTGGGGCCAGACCATAGCTGGGAAGCACACTGAAGCTCCAGGAACCAGCCTGGAGCTGGTTCCTAATGCCCACCACTCCTCAACTCCACCATGCCAGAAGAAACTAGCACATCTGCAACCACCCTCCATCCCATATTGTTCCCCTGCCACCCAGGCAGGATCTTTGGATGGTGACAATATCATATATTTAATTTTTGAAATTATTTCCATTAATTTTATGAAGAACTATGAACTAAGTGCATCACTCTAAAGAAACCTAGAAAGTGAGAGGTCAAAACGTCTGTATTCATAGTAATGAGCGATTCCACTCAGTTGCCTGAAATTTTCTTGAGCCTCTTGAGCCTGAGGATGGCACAGTTACAGAAAAGACCTGAATAAACTTTTCCTTCTGAATGGAAAAAAATGGGAAAAAAAAAAAAAGTCTTACCAGTAATACTGAGCCAGCCTGCCAGAAGAAAAGGAAAGAAAAAAACATGATTAATGATGCCTTAATCTTTTAATGCAATAATTTCTGTCTTCAAGGGACTTCTGGTAAATAGCACAAAGAGTCTCCCCAGGAAATTCCCAGAAGCATTAATCTTGCTGCTGGGCCCCGGCAGATCGCAGTCAGACGCTCCCTTGGCACAGAGACGTTGCTGGGACAGCAGACAGACAAGAAAACCTGTTTCAGCTCTGAAAGCAGCACAGGTTCAAAGTCTGCTCCAGCTCATAACACGGGGAACCCCATCTGGAGCTCTGCCACCTCCTTACACACCGTCAGAATCCTGAAATTCCCGATCTCCCCACGTCAGCAGCTCCTCTGCAGAGCCTGAGGCTATTCCTGGTGCTCCACCACGGTGTGTCCAGGCCACCTCTTACTCACTGTCCCTGTCTGCTCCATGTCAGGACAGCACAGTTGCTTCAGGTGACTCACATCCTGTGTGAGCACCCCTGTGCTCCATCCAGTCACACCTCCTGGCTCGTGTCACGAGTGACAACCCACCAGGACCATACTCATCACTCTCCTGCCTCCATCCCTGCGGGCAGGCAGGCCCAGGACAAGATGGGGTGTAGCACTGAAAGGCATTAACAGAATTTAAAGCTGTCCAAACCAGGGTCAAGCAGCTCTGAAGAAAGAGTGGGTTCACATGAACCCACCAGGAACTGTGCTTTTCAGAGTAACTATTAATTTTAGGAGCATTGAGTGCAAGTCAAACTGTTATGCAGAAGGCAACACTTTGTGGAAGGGAGCACTGGCCACGGAATGGAAGGACAGAGACAGAGAGAGAGGGTGGGTACATGCAGATGGATAGGTAGGTTTTCCTTTGACACATCTTTGATCAATGGGCACCAGAAGATGAAAAGCTTTTAAACCATTATGTAATATTACTTATTTAAACCTCCCAATTGCACACATTCATCCCATTCTACCTTGTCTCAGCAGTAGCAGACCTTGAGGGGAGGGATTTGAAGGACAGGGTAGCAGCTTTACAAAACGATTTCCCAGAGCTCATTAGCCCCAAAAAGGCAACAACTATTGAGAGAACACTGAACAACAAACGAGGCACATGGGTTTGGCAAGCTGGACCTGTGCACATTGGCAAGAATTAGCTGTACAAGAGCTGCCCGTGCTAAAGGGGCCGAGATTAAAGGGAAGGAGAACTTTAGGAAGTGCATCCAGACACACAGGTAATTGCCAGAGGTGAGTAACTGCAAAGGGCAGGAAGCAGCGGGAGCTGGCAGAGGAGCAGGTGAGCCATGCTCACACCATCACCCCAGACAGCACACGTGGGCTTCCAGGGCAAAACACAAACTGGTGAAAATGGGAATTGGACTGAAAAACTCACTCCTGCTCTGAGAACTGCTGTGAGAACTGCCATCCAGCAAAAAGCTGCTCATGGAAAACATCTCAGCAATGTGTGCTGGGGATTTGTACTGGGACAAAGCCATGGGCAAGTGCCCCAGCACAGGGAAAGGAGGCTCCCCACAGTAGCTCGGGGTACTCTGCAGGCACCACGTGAAAGCTCAGTCCCCCACGGGCAGGGAGGGCCATTCCCAGCACTAATGCCTTTCATTAAAAGGAATCTCACCCCAGGCAAAGGCCACTGACAGTTGCTCCAGGTTAAGCAAATGCTGATTTCAACACTGTGGCACATATGTCCCCATGCAGGCAAGGGCCATACGGATAGCCAAAATCTCCCTTCACCAACACATGCTAAGGAAAGGAGACCACCAGGAATACCATGTATTCACCACCTTTCATCCCATTTAAGCCAATAAATTCCACAATTTTACAGTAAGCTATATAGGGAATCACATACACATGTTGCATATGTACCCTGGGCATCCCCAGACATCTGCAAAGATTAAGGATCTTGATTTTCTTTCCATGCCATAAACTCAAACTATTGGAAAGATGGCACCAATGTGGCCATGGTACTTTGCTTCTATTGAGGATGCTGGCACAGTTTAAAAATGCACCTTGCTGTTCCCAGCTCCTCCATCAGTGTTCATACTTCCACCTCACTGCACTTCTCCCTGGACAATTCAGCACATCCCCATACATGCCTTCATCATCCTCCCCAAACTGCCTTTATTGGATCCTGTTTTGTATTTGATGCCCTCAGACATTTCTCTTCCTGCCAGAATAGCCAGAAAAATAAACCTGTAGAAGGCAATAAATTTGTCTTTAAAAGTAAGAAGGTACTGATACAGCTCTGCAATATGTCAGTACCTATTAAGCATCCTTATTTTGTAACCCCTTTGCTTTACTTGCAAGACTTTGAAGGCCAGGCTGCATGACCTGGGGGACACAAAGAGTGAACAAACTCAGGTGGGCCCAATATTCAGTACCAGAAAGACTCAGAAGCACCTACAAGGACAAGAAATAGGTGGGTGAGTGGTGGAACTGCTTAAGGAGAACACACAGCACATTTTTATCGAGTGAACATTAAGGGACCAGCACCTGCTCCAGGAGAAAAGACTGCTCTAGGGTCCAAGAGCTCATAAACCCTGAAAAGTTCCAGCACTGTAATTTTTCTCCTCCCTCTCCTCCCTTTCCTTTCCTGCCCGTTCATGTAACCATAGTTTGACAAAATTACAACTAAAGTTCCAGGCTGCCGGCTGTGAGCGCTGAAACTTCGCCCCCCGTGCTCATTTGCACAAGGCTTTTCCAGACTGCAGAGTGCCATCTAGGCGAAGGAAGGAGGATGTGCTGCGACTCAGCCAGCTGGAGGTAATAAATCCTTCAGGGATGCATCACAGAATGCCTACGAGATGCTTTGCAGAACAGCTCTTTGCAGACTGCAGATGTTTTGTGGCATTTTTTTTTAAAGTACTAAAACCCTCCCGTGGCTGAATGAGCAATGCTCTCAAATGGCTTGTGGGATGAGATGAGAGCCCTTTTAGTTTAGCATTTGAATATTTATGCATTCTCATGGAGAAACATCTTAGCTCCTTATTTTTTCCGGGCTATTTAAGGGTTCACCTGGTTCAGATGGCCACTGAATCAGAACCATTTTGATGCTGAGTTTCCAGGCAGAGCCTCATTAAAGGACACATATGGACCTGAGTCAGCTGTCACACATAAATTAATGAATTTTTCACATATGTGCAAATATTGGCCTGTGGGGAGGTATTGGAAGGCACAGACTCCATGAGCTGTGGATATTTAGCAACAGGCTAAAAATCTTACTTATATCATAAGGGAAAAAAATTAATCTGAGCTAACTGTGGAGATGTGGTGGGCAACAGTTGCTGCAGCAGAAGGGGCCTGCTCCAAGGGACACTGCTCCCACAAACCTGCCAAGCAGCAGAAAGGAACCAAACCACATAAACACCAAACTTCTGTTCTCCTGTGTCAAGAAAGCAATCGCGTACTTACAGACTCAGCATCCTTGTTTCTGTAAAAAGTCATATGAAAAGTGCAGGAAAGTCTCTTCTAACTTGTTACATTCCCCTTATACCCAGCTGTGAGTGAGGGCAGATCACTGCAGATGCCAACCACCCCACACAGACACCAGCAGCTCCATAGCCCTTCAAGAACAACACTGAAATGCAGCGACCTCCTAAATGCACTTGTGCAAGACTCAAATGTACCTTTGCTGCCCAGGATGGTCCTTCTGGTTCAAAGGAGCCTCAGGACAAGGTGATGCTGTGAAGGTCTCAAGGAGGATGAAATCTCCACTGACCTGATTGGGGCAGGAGAGCAGCTGCTGCTGTCCCATCACCTTTGTGAAATCCAGCATGGAAATCAGCCCACTGCATTTTTCTGCCTGCCCTTGCCCAAGCTCACAGGAAAACCTCTGGAAGAGTTCAGCTGAAGGCAGAGAAGGGCAGACAGCAAGCAGCATAAGTGTCATCACCTGTCTCCTGGGCCTCTATCAAAACCTGACCTGACAAATTCATGTTTAAACTAAGCAGCACTGAAACAGAATCATAGAATGGTTTGGGTTGGAAGGAACCTTAAAGATCATCTCATTCCAACCCTCTGCCATGGGCAGGGACACCTTCCACTATCCCACATTGCTCCAAGCCCTGTCCAACCCAGCCTTGAACACTTCCAGGGATGAGGCAGCCACAGCTTCTCTGGGAAACCTGTGCCAGTGTCTGCTGACCCTCACAGCAACAATAGCCAAAGAATGTCTCCTCTCAAGAGTCCATATTTAAAGAAGAGGCTACAGCAGCACAAAGCTGCCCTCCAGAAGCACCATTATTTCTTTGGGAGTCATAAAATGATACACATAATGGAACCTGGTGAAAAATGCAAATAAAACATTTTCCCTTCCTATTTTTCATGTTTCTAAATATGTTTCCTTCCGTTGCTGTCAGGCCCTTTCTGCTTTGCCTTTCACAAACCTTCATGCGCAGCAGAAACAAATTGCAAAGGACTTGGGAGAGAAGCGAAGGGGCTGCTGCCATCCCTGCCTTGTTCCCTTCTTCCTCCTGCCACACTCTGCCAGGACCAGGAAGCCGGGGGCTGGATTTAGATTCGGCAGGGAGGCTCTCCCAGCCTGTAATTATGCTGACAGCTTCACGAAAGCTTTACTTTGGGCCTAATTAAGACTTATTAGAGTTGAAAACAAACAGAACTTGGTTCTTTCCGGCACAGTAGACCCTTTACATGTGCAAAGCAAAAAGATGAAAACAGAAAAGGATGGAAATCAAGGGGGGGGGGGAAGGTCTGTGTCCAGTATTTTGAGTCAGGGCAGGGAGCCCTTCAGCAGCATCACCGTCAGAGATGGTGGGATGGTGACAGGGGGTGAATCCCAACTCACCCACTGGTTAGGGACACTTGCTCATTGCTCCCCAGCACACTGTTGTTAATGCTGTGAAGCAGGAGGGAAATTCAGCATTTCAGAGTTTCTGATGGCTGAGAGATGGGGCAGGAGGACAGACAGCACATACAGGCTCTGGGGGCAAAGGGCTGCACACTTCCACAACTGCAGGAGAGCCTGCACGACCTGAGCTTCCCTTGGACAACATGAATGTCACCTTAGTCTGTGCACTGAATACCTAATGTAGGTGCAACACTAAAGCAGAGCTTTTCAAAAAGACACAAGAGCTGCACCAGACACCAGATGAATTTGCCTATGATCAGTGGAAAGGGGCAGGTTCCCACCTGGTACAAGTGGATTTCCTTATCTCCAGAGAGACACAGAGAATAAATGCAGCTCATTCTCTCTTTTCATAGATTCTTTTCTCACATTAAGAGCATAAGATGATGAGAGTGAATGCTGAGCTGCAGCAAAAATCCTTCCTTCGGGACCGGTGGTGTGCTGAGCCCAGCACAGCTGCTGGAGTGCCAGTGCCCTCTCCTGTTCAGCGTGCACCAGCTTCCCTGCTCGTTCCACAGCCTGTCTGCACGCCTTCAGAGGCTGGGGGGAACCATTCCCAGACACAGCCTGACATCCTGCTACTGACCAGTAAAAAATGGTATTTATAAGGTTAAGGGAAATGTGAAAATGCTGCAGAACTTACTTGGACACTGTGTCCTCTTCACTGTGATCCAAAAGAGTTATCGCTTGCATCGGGTCATTTAGGAAGAAATAATCCTCAAACTCTCGTGTCTTTATGTACAGCAGGTTTGGGTCTTCTCTCTAGAGGAAATCTTCAATGACATTCAGTTTTACTCTCTGTGGCTGTAACTCGAACTCCAGGCACTGCCAAATATATTCACAGAGTTACAGGGCCATTAAGGGTCTGACATTGGGGTTTTTCCTCCTGTTATACTCGGACAGTTTTCCAGACTTTTTACACCATCATATAATTACAACAGCACAGACTCATCCTCATTTTACCACAGGATCAAAAGCAGTGGTGATGCTACAAAATGTTTCCTGACAGCTCTTCTCTCAGTTAGCCCAAGGATTTCTGAAGGGGAGCTCTGACTGAGTTGCTTTCTGGTCTGATGTTATTGACCATCCTAAAGCAGCTGAAGGAACCAAAAGAATGAGTAGCAAACCTTTTCACTGTTGAAAGATGGGAATATCCCCATGGACATGGTCCCTCAGATGCCTTAGGGTGGGTAAGACATCAGATTAAAATGACAAAAGAACCAGAATTGTTACTGATGTGTCAACAGAGAGAATTTTCTTTCCTTCTTCTTAATCACCACTACCTGGAGTCATGCTGTAATGTGGGAATTCCAGCCACCAGGCTATTACAGTGAAAATCTCTAACTCTCATGTTTGATAGAACTCACACTTAATGACACATGAGAACATGACACTTACTGGCTAAAAACTAAGACAAAAAGAACCCAAAGCTCCCCAAAACAAACTCAGCTGAGCAAAGTGTTTTATCAAGGGCACTGCAAATTGAGCAGTGAAGACCCTCTAAACAAACAGGATTTCCTAGTTCCTGACCTGTCCTTGTACCCTCAGCAATTACCATTTCTCCTGCCCTCCCTCAGACCCACAGTGATCTCACAATCTCATTTCTCCAGGGCCCCCCAACAGCTGAGGAAGGAGAGGGGTGACATACAAAGCCACTGCCTGGTCAGTGATGATTCAACTAAAGGGATAAACACAGAGCTCTGCACAGAGCACGTTAGCCAGGCTGACAGGGACAACCCTCATCAGCTGAACAAATGGAGAGCAAAAAACACCCAAGTGAAGCAGGGTAGGAACGTGTTCAGCACTCTTCAGCTTCAGGAAACACGAGCATCCTTTTGTGGGAAGGAGGAGCTCCTTGAGACACCACTGGGCAGAGCAGGGCTTTGGTGGCACCAGTGCCACCAGCACCAAGGGAAATTGCCCCACAGGGACCCAGGGGTGGATGGTACCTCCTGGGAAAGGCAGACTCTGCTCCTGGGGATGCTGGACCCTCTGAAACCTAAATTGCTTCAACTAGTATCAGATGAGCTGGCAGAAACAGCTCACCCTGTAAAGTGACTCTCGTGCCCCTCTCACAGTTTCATTTACTCTCACCAGCACCTCCAACAACCAGCAATGGATGACAAGAGCAGAGCCTCTGTGACCATTGATGGGCAGCCTGACAGGATGTGTTATTTCTTATATTTCCTCTCTGTTGTTCTCCAAGTAAAACTTACAGGATCCGGACAGAACTGCATACTAAAATATTACCTAGGCTGTTGGTAGCAATATATTTATATAGTCTTCCTCGCTTTAAAAGTTGTAGTAACCTGTGTAGTAGCTTAAATTAATTCTTCTCTGTGTTCTGGCAGATAGAAACAACAAATACAGCTGCTCTGTTATCAGCTGCCAAGTCTCCTGCCACTATCCTTCTGTAAAGCTATTTGCTGGCAGCTCCTGCTGGGAGCAGAGACCTGGTGTGGGGTTCACAGGGGTCACACACGTTATTAAGGGGCACAGAGAGGTGAGGCTGCACTGGAGCTGTAGGATGTTACAGGGGTAACACCACAGAGCTCTGCTCCAGCCAAAGAGCAAAGCTCAGAGCACAGAGCACGGGTGCAAGGGCCTCGATGCTCACACCCAGGAGTTACCCACAGCTCCTCACATGCTGATTTTGACATCTCTGATTTCTTTTTTTCTGAAACTCCAATCCATGAGAGCAAATTAATTTGTCCCAGTTTGGATGCTTACACAAAACCCATCAGTGTACCAGGGTTTTTCCAGTGATAATCTTGGTTTTTGTCAGTTCTTTACATAACATATGTTCACACAGCACTAACTAGGACCAGATCTGGAACCTGCTGAAAGCCAGTTGGGAAATAGGGAGATTTATCCAAGAACAAGTTTTGGAACACTTGTGAAAGAAGGGAGATGTGGCACCAAAATAAACTGAAGTTTAGAAGATACTAAAGGTGTTTCCATACCATAACTTGTGGGGGTTGGAGTCACATGCAATGACTTGTGGCTGTTACTCCAAACTCCCAGTAGCCCTACTACACCACTTTTTGGAAAAGCCCATCAATGGACTTCCACATTCACCATCTGTGGATGCCAGACAGATGTGCCAGCAGGCAGCAATGCCCCACAGTTCTGAGAAAATCAGTCCCAAAGTAAAATATGAAGGGAAAGCCATACATCCAGGATCCTACATGTATTGAAATGCATCTTTGTCAGTCCAGTCAGTGAAATCATTTCCTTTATATCAAAAACATCAGGTTTGAGGTCTTCTGGCCTGAACCAGCAGCAGCTGAGCTGGTTCCTGTGCTGTGTGTGAGTGGGGGCATCCCCTTCCTACTGCAGGGTACCAGCCAGAGTGTAACCCTGGCAAGGAGGGAGCCATCCATTGGGGAGGTGACAGAGACCACCAAAACAGACACTGAAGGTGGGCATGTCCTCTGCAGTTGAGGTTCCTGCTGTAGCTCCACAGTGCAAAGCAAATTCAGCTCACTGCTGCCAGGGTCTGCTGTCAATCCACCCCATTGCTCTCCTCCAAGCTCTGCATGGCCCCTAAGGGAGTCTGCTGAAGGTTTCCTTTCTGTAGGACACAAACATTCATTAATCAATGACTTTAAAGCCATTTATGGCACTAAAGGTCTCTCCTGAAATTTCTAGTTACAGCTCATGCCTGTGCCTAACAAGTTGCTTTTCTCTATGAAATCACTGCTGGCACTCCGTGTTTTCCTTCCACCTGCTCTGTAAGGAACCTCGAGGTCCATGTGCTCAGGGTGACTTTAAGGAATGATTACCCCCCTGAAATGGCTCACTTAGCTCAGGAGAGGGACTTGCTGAGGTACAATGTCACTGCCACAGGGACAACACCTTCCTTCACATTCCCCCCATCCAGAGAGCCTCCTCAGAGAAGCATTTACTTCTTCTCTTGTTCATGGCCAAAAAGCACCACTTCAAGGTATAATACAACTCTATAAATTATATAAATAAAGACACCCTGTGTAATACTTGTGATAACTAAAAACGCTCTCATACCAGAATTGCCAGCAGTCTCTGAAATCAATAAATAGCTAAAAGTAGGAAGCATTTAATTGCAGTCTGAGGAACTGATGGATTTCAGTCCATCTGGAATACTTAAACTGAGTACTTATCTCTGATAGCTACATCCACATTAATAAATAAGAAAGAAAGGTCAAATTTGAAGCACACTGAAATCAATACACCTTTAAATGCACTCATTTGAGATGAATCTAAAACCCCCACACGTTAAAAAGTGCCAGCTTGACGTTCTTCTGGGAACTGGATCACCTACCTACCAGATCATTTACCTACCAGCCCCACAGGACTTGAAAAAGTGTTTCAGAGAGGGAGGAAGATGTCCCAGAAGCCTTAAAAATGGGAAAAAAAAAAATCTCAGAGTGGCAACAATGAGTAGTTTCTGCCATTCATTTCCGAAGGCAAGGGAATAATGGGGGCTAACCAAAAGAAAATGTAGGGCACTATCTACTGAAGGGCTGTTTGGTGTGCAGACTGTTCTGCTTTTTTTCAAAAGGAAGAATATTTTCTTTCAACCTCATATAATTTTAAAAAAATGAAAAAAAAAAAAGCAGTGTAGCAAGTCAGTTAAGTAAATACTTATAATTACTAATATTTATTGACCTTAAGTAAATAGTGAGTCCTGAAGTCTTGGTGGAAAACCACACAGCTGTAAATCAGCCCCACTACAAGCAGCACTACGAGCAACAGACATGTTCACTCCAACATTATTTGGCAGGTTTTAAGTGATGCCTCCATTCCTGAGCACACACTAAGGTCTGATCAACCCTGCACTTACACCAAAAGAGCCAAAGGTTGTAGTATCTGTGTACAGAACTGCTTTGTACGAAATGAGGGAGAAGGGAAAGTTACCTGCATGGATTAATAACTTTAATAAGGCTTCCCAGAAGAATATGTCAAATCATTTCAGACCATATAGCTTTTAAAAACTGACTCACAGCTCATTTTACAGCCACAGCACATGAAAAATGTTAGAATCTGTGTCCAAGTTGCTGAGATTCATCAGAATCAATAAGAAACCAGATGAAAACACCTAATTCCAGCTGACCCTTTGGTGGACTTTGTCTCACTGTGGTACACATACAGCAATATGGACTACACAGACCATTTCAACACAGACTTATTTAGAACAGTGCAAAAATGAGAGGATGCAAGGAAAGGGAAGAATGACAAAAAACATGAGGTATTGCTGAATAAGGGCAGAGTAGGAAGGCACCACAGGGGGGCACAAGGGGGAAAGGATTTGCAGGGATAAAATACAGATCCACAGCAAACTGTACCGCCTTGGGTTTACTGACATAAATGGCAAAAAATAAAAGACAGTTAAAAAATATACTTGCTTGTTTGTGATGGTCATGTCTGCTGTTCCAATGTCCACGTGGTTTTGGGGAGGCCATTCCTTCGATCAGGAAGGTCAGGATAATACAGCTGTGCCATTCACCTGGACTGCTCAGTGCCTGGTTCATCCATACCCATGGATGGCAAACAGCCCTGGCAGCCCCTTATCTGGCCCCAAGACAGCCAGCCAGGAGAGATTTCAGACCGTATGTAAATTTATTTAACCAGGAATTCAAGCTCAACATCAAATCCCAGGTGGATGTGATGAGGCCTTTAACTCAAACACCAGGGTAAGCTCAGGGCAAACCCACTCAAGTTCAGCTCACTCAGCCAGGCTCCAGTTTAATGCCAAAAAGTGAGAGTTCTGGGTTTCACAAACATGGAGTCTGTGGAAACAGTCTGCAAAATGGGAGCTCAGTTACACCTGAGCTGGAATTATTAAAAAAAAGTTCCTTTTGCTTTGAAGTCCCTGAGGCGGGGCCAGAGCCATTAGTGCGGATTTCAAGCTCAGGAATGATTTTGGTTTGAACTGAACATCTGTTCCCTTCCTGTGCCCCACAGCCCGGGCAGGAGCCAACCCACAGACTGGTTTTGGCACACTTTCTCTCTAAGTGTGTGTGAAAACTTCTTGGATCTACAGAGAAGGCCCGTTTAACCCAAAACCAAAGAACACAGCACAGTGCAAAGGCTCTGCCCGGGCGGAACAAACGCAATGGGCAAGGTCTGCTCCAGAGGACCCTCAGCTCTCGAGAGTCACTGCAGCCACCTCTAACCCCTTCCACAGACCCTGGAAGTCTGCACAGGGACCTTTAAACAAACTCATAAACCTGCCCAGCCAGGTGCAAGAGCCTGATGTGAGCCCAGGGCCCCTCACGCCGGGCTCAGCGGGGTCACCGCGCCCACGGCACACGGAGATGGCAGCACCCGCAACACCAGGGAGCTCATGGCAACGCCAGGAACCAATTCCCTGTCTCCCCAACACCACAATAACACCTCAGCCACAGAGCAATGCTCCTCTGCAGTTGTTTATGCAGCTCTTTCCTAGGAATAATATATTGTATGATAGTACGTCCATGTTTAGCCCTCAAGCACAGCTCAGCCCTGGCAGCTGTGGTGGACCCTGGTCTGGCTGTCTGTGAGCTCTTCAGGAGCAAACCCCAAGGAGACAGCTGTGAACGCTGTGATAAGGCTGTGGGTGCTGTGATAAGGCCGTGGGTGCTGTGATAAGACCGTGGGTGCCTGTGGCAAGCACTAAGGCTCCGCTGGCTCGCACCCTAGATGGCAGCAGCACCCAAGGAATGGGCTGGGAAATCCATACCTGCACATGCCTGATGGGGTTTCACATAAATCCCATTTGAAGGCCTCCACCTAAAAAGAAATTATTCTTGAAATCTGAACAAAAGGCACAGTGTGAGCACCAAGCATTTCTGGAGGCTGGGAACCGAGCTGCTGGCATGGGCCGGGCTCCCCTCACGCACCACAGCAAGGACAGAGCCAGCTCTGCCAGGCAGCCTGCAAAGAGCATGGGGACAGTCTGCTCCTGTGTGTAACCAACATGCTTTTCTGGCACCATAATGGCCATAAAACTGCTGTGGAGGGGTAACTGGGAGGGCTGAACTGCTGGATAGGGCTGACACCCTCGACACGGGGGTAACTGGCCCATTTCACTGTGTAATCATTTCTAAGTCATGCCCATACCTAAAAATACTTTTAGTTGCTTCAGTACTGGTACACCTCTTGTCCAGCTCCCCTAATTGTTTTCTCCATACCCAGATAACAAGACAGTTGCAGCCAAGGAGCATGGAGCAGATATTGGAACAGGGCACACAGGAGGAGATGGCTGCATGGCACTGTGCTGGCCAGCAGAAGCTGCAGGGACATTCCTGTTACATCCACCCAACAGCAGTGTATGGACACCCAGGAGTTTTCCAGAACCCACATGGTGGGTGCCATTTCCACGCTGACACAGGAACAGGCACTGCACAGCACTCTCTTCGCTGTGCAAGGTTTGTCAAAGAGCTCCAAAGAGTCCAGGGAAGGACACTCACACCAGAGTCTTCTCTCCCTGCCTGTGCTGGCATCACCCTCTGCTCTCCAGCTTCACTTGCAAACCCTGCAGTATTGCAGTCATGGCTGCAGTGAACTCCTGGGAGGGAATTTCCCCAGACCTGGGGCCATGCAGAAGAAGAGTGAGCACTCTGTTCCACTCCTCACTCAGAAGGAACATTAATATTTTACCATCAAAGACTATTGATTTTCTTTGTCCATCTTGCATTTCTTGAGCACGTCCTGTATGGAAACAAACTTAGGAGAAAAGAAGAGAGAGCAAATAATGTTGTTTAATTTGCAATGTATGACCGGTTTCATTATGTGAAATGCTAAGCCTGGAATTTACTGCATGGATTAAGTGTCACCCTGGCAGATAATGGACACAATACATCCACAAATGAAAAGCAGAATGAGACACAAGTGGCAGAAGTGGGAAAGCACACACTGTCACTCCATCTGCTGCCTCATGCATCACCCTGTGGTGACCAAGGCACCAGCCTGAGCCTCACCCAGCTGGGCTGGGCAGTGCCACAGGTTGTACCAGATCACCTGAGAAGCATCTTGGACACCTTGTCACCCGTTTCACTGCTGTCTGAGTTAACTTTGGGCTACAGGCAAGAGTTACTCTTGTATAATAAAGTTATTATTATGGAGATTACACCAGCTCTAGTGATACATTTGAAAGTTTAAGTGCAGGAAACACACAGGATTAATAAAAAGCGACATTTTCAGCTCCAAGGGCCTGCAAAGTTGCCTTCAGCCACTGAGAAAGTAGGCAAGCAGGCTGTCAAGACAGATTTTGATCTTAACAAAGTAAAGATGACACCACACTGCTCTTCTAAGGATACAAATACTGATAGTAAAGCCAAGATTTTTTTGTTGCATAGTTTTGTTCATCTGATGATCTTAGGAGCTCATCAGCTAAAAAAGCATCAACTCCTCATCAGTCACACGAGCAGGCAAAGGCACTGTTAGGAAGCAAACCCACTGGGCAGGGATGCAGACCTGCCATCACACCAGGCAGCACAGCCCTTGGCACAACCTGCTGGGTGCCAAATTCCAAAATAAAATCTGGGCTAAAACACAGCAAAACCTCAGAGACTGGGAGAGCCAGGACTCCTTCCCCACACCTCAGGCTGCCCATATCACTTTGCCTTTTCTCCACCTGCAAATACGGAGACTCATGCTGCCTTTTAAAGATATTTAGGCAGTAGCTGGACCACTGCCACACTATAGGTATGCACTGGGGTAAGGCTCCCAAAAAAACCAGGGGCTTCATCACCACGTGGGACTCACAGGGCACGTGATCTCTGCCCTGGATTCCCCCCTCCTCCTCTCTTTGCACCCTGCAAAGACCAGTGAACTGCAGTCCTGCATCGCTGGGACATTCACCCCTCTGCTTCCCTGCAGCATGGGCAGGAGCTCCTCCAGCTCACTCCCAAGCAGTGGAAACGGGCACAGATCCATAAAGCAGCTGAAGATCTGGCTCCACTTGACAGCAGTTTTATCTGAGATCATGATGAGCTTGATTAGAGGGTGCCAGATGGATTGCTCTGGGGAACCATATTTATAGATAACACTTGAAAGGGCAAGTTCAAGGTGATGGCCCCTGGTGGCCCTTTTTGTATTCCTTCAAGAGATCCTTATTCCCACCTACCTGAGTGCTTGCCAGGCAGGTTGGAAAGACAGCAGATGAAAGCTCCTGGTGCTTTGTGTTTTCTCCTGCTGCCACCTTGCCCTGCACCACAGACCATGGACAGCCAACACAGAGCCACACATTCTTCAGACCAAAACTCCATTTTTGTGCCAGAGCAGCATGGGGTTTTTTTCTCAAAGCAATGAGATACTCAGTGCAGTAACAGCACTTCACCACTTTTTAGAGCCATCATCTTCCTGCCTCCCAGCACAGCACTTGCTACTTCACTCTGGACCTGAGTGAGATGGAGGCAAGAAATTCACCGAGTCAAATTTGGGAGCAGTTTCTGCTTTGCAGGGCTGCCTGTCCTTAGGAGGTTATGGAATAGCAATTTTGATGAACAACCTTTAAGCTTCCAGAGGAGCACATGCCTCCTAGGAAAGGAAAATTCATCCATTCTTAAGTTCTCATCTGTGGTCAGTTGCTCTTTGAGCAGCAGGTGTTGCTTGGGCAGCATCAAGCAGTACCTTTACCCCCTCACAGATAAAACTGCATGGACAAGGTCAGTATAGAGCAAATCCTAGACTAATTCAGGTGGAAGGGGGGCCTGGGAGGTTACCTGGTCCAATCTCTGCTCAGAGCAGGCCCAAGAACAGGATGCTCTGGGCTGTGTCCATTTGAGTCTGCAGTTATTTCCAGCCCTATGACCTGTGGGGAATCTGAGATTATGTTAATTTAAAAGAAACACCACACATCAGGTACAAGCACTTACCAGAAATACCTGGACCTCCAGAGACACTGATTTCAGCACAGGGAGAAGCTTCTTGGGCAAAAGAGGCTGGAGCCGGCCACAGTCACACACAGGAGGAAGAAAACCAGATGCAGACAAGGCTTGTGGGTCCTGCCTCAGGAAAGATCAAATCAACCTCAAAAATGACTTTGAGGCAACTCTTAGGCCTTCTTCTGTTGAAACTATTGAAGACCCAGTTGTTGGGATTTAAATATGTTGAACCCATTTCCCTGAAAAATTTCTACACGGGACAGATGACTTGTCTGTATTTTGGAAAATGCATCTAGAATTTTGGCAAGATCTGAAGCTGTTAACAGGACAAGCAGATGGAAACAAATCAGGTTTTAATGAATAATCTAAGACTCCAAATGAGTTGCACCCTTGCACTGTCATCTGCAGCACACACAACTCTGCAACTGCAACATTCATCTTCAGCACATCCCTACTCTGAAAACTGCAATCACTGAAGTCAAAGACTTGAAAATTCATTTTAGCAGAGAGAAATGCATCTTCAATGATTTACATTAATGACAACAGTTTCTCCAGGGAACAGAAAAAAGCTTGCCTGCCATGGGAGTTCACAGATGCTCTTTCAGTATAGCCACAAAAAAGCAGATTTAACTGCACAAGTTTTTTCAGCAGAAAAGCTTAGAGATGAAAGAAAAAATATCAACTATAGTTCCCTCAGTAGAATAAACAGTTGGATTATTAGCAGGGCATTCAACACAAGTCTCTAGAAGATGGACCTCCTTAGCTGAGAAGTTCACTCACCTCTAAGCACAAACAATTAGTTTCTTTTTGTTGGTGCTTTCAGAGAGAAACGGAAAACAGGCTTCAGAAAACTAATGCTGTCTTCAACAAAAGTGATCTGCTGTGCTTTAGGAAACAGATAAGGCACTATCATTGTTGTCAACTTGTGGCAAAGCTCTCTCCCCAGAGCTTTGAAATTTGAATTATATTCAAAAAAGCACAGCAGGTATTTTATCAAAAATAGCCACAAGACTGGCCTAAAACATTCCAAAGATGCAGAGATTTCTGTGGTTGAATGTGACCTAAAGATCATCCTTTTGCTAAGAGGTCCCACTATAGACTATTAGAGTTATTAACTGCACAAGATCAAGTAATTATTCTGTTAAACAGCAGAACTAACTTATTTTCTCACCACCTTACTCTTCATCTTGCATACTGCATCACAGATGAGACTCAAGGAATTCACTTCAAAATAAGAAAGCTAGGTTCAAACAGCAATATAAAAATGAAAATACACAGGAAAGTAACAAACTGAGCTTTGGACTTGTGGGCATTGGCTTGTTCTGTGAGCAGGGGCACACAGGGCTGTGTGGGCAGGAGCTGGAAGTGCCCCATCAGGACTCCAGGAGAAACAGCACAAGGTTCTCAGCACAACTACTTTAAATGAAAACATTTTGTATCCTCTGCTTTGATGCTTTGTAAAAAGGACACTAGATGTTCAAAATATTGGAAATAATCCTTGTGGCTTGAGTTTCAGAGCTGGAAAAGCATCATGAGTTTTTCTGGCAAAGATGTGACAGCGTTACAGCACGATGACACAAACAGGACCCCAGGATTGCTCTGTTCTGTAGCATCCAGAACCAGCTTCTTGAGACTTAAAATAAATCTGATGGAACAATGGTGAAATACTACAAGGCATGATTACCACTGATCTTAGATGCTATTTTAACCAGTTGATCAATGCATTTAATGCTGAAGTCCAAGATTTTCTATAAACCAATGTCTGCCCAGTGGGCTCACACCAGATGCACTTCCCCACCCATCCCACCACGGTCAGTGAAAACACAGCCCTTATGAACAGTCCTGATGTTCCAAAACCCAGAGAGACACTGCTCAGCATCACTGGCCAGAGCCACACGGGAAATGCTGGACTCTCATTACCCACTGAGAAACACGTGGCTTCCACTTTTTATATTAAAAAATAAAAACAGGGCTAGATGATGCTTCCATGCTACACAGAAGGGAATTTGGTTGGATTGTTCACTACTACCCCTGTGAGCTCGAGCTGCCCGTTTGAGATGGGGCACAGGGAGAGAACAGCAGCACAAAGCACCAGTGTTGACCACAGAGCTGTTCCACCCTGAGCTCTGAGAGCTCCCTGGCCTCAAACCATCCCCAGGAGTTACCTGCATGGACAAGGAAAGCCCTGGAGACAGGCACAGCTACTGCTGAGTGCCAGGGCCTGCCTCCTGACCTTGCATAACCAGAGGCTCTGGAATGACCAGCCCACAGGGCTCCCCCAAACCACCACACCTGATGCAGAGAACTCCACAGAACAAGTCAGGCGTGCATTCCTCATTTCTGCCAGAATATTGCTTAGCTCTAGGCTAACAGTTGAAAGATGCTGTTTTCTAGAAGCCATTTAAGCATCTTTTCAAATCCCTGCTGGAACATTTCACTGGCTAAGTAAGTGAAAAAATGTTAACAGTAATTAAAAGGACACATTTTTAACTTAAAAGCCCCTGTGAAATAAAGCTTTCCTTCATAATCAAGTTCTAAAACCTGCTGATACAGCAAGTGGGAAATAGTTTGCAGGTTTAGGGACACCCACATAAAGCAGGAAATGCTGCTAATTAATTAAAGCACGTGATTTCACTTAAGTCCAAAGAGTCTTTCGCAAGAGACTGGAAAGCTCTACCATTGAAGTCAATACCACTTAACTTCCTAAAACTATGCCACTTAAATCTCTTTAAGGTGCTTTTTCTAAGTATTAGTGATGTTAAATTGCAGAACATCTTGTACAAATGTAACAGCACACCCCAGTTCTTTGTATCTGCATCAGTCAGTAAGAGACAAAGGAAAAAAACCTGTGTGTAAGCTCAGCTGAACAGCCACCAAATTGCATTCCTCAAGGGAAGTCCTGCTCTGCAGAACCAAGGAAGCCTGTCAGCTCACACTAACCACATCTTCTCCAGGGTTACTGATGGAGTCTTATTCAGAAACTTAAAGAACTACAAAGCAGCCTGATCAGTTGTATTTTTTTTTTTATTAGGTTTATTATGACTTAGAGTTTCTATTACTCCAGCTGGGTAAAACCACATTTGAAAGTAAGTTTAACTGCAGGACTTCAATTTCAGCCAAAATCATTTTTGCATTACTTTATTGTAATATAGATTTAAATTTAACATTGAAAACTTACTTCATTAATAAGCAAGCCAAGCTCAGTAGCTTCAGTGCAGGATGTACTTTATGTAACTGCCGCACATTCATGTTAGATTGGATGTACATGGAGAAGAGACCGGTCAACTCTACGATTCATAGGAGAAAGCAAAAGTAAGCACCATTTTTACCAAACTAAACAGTTCTCAAGTCAGTGTTTCTTACTGAAAATCAACTTGCTTCTGGCTCCAGGAGCTACAGCTTGGATAATAGCTGAGAGCTATTTCCAGAACATCAATTTTCTACACTGGCACAAGAAATAAGTCTTCAAAGCAACAGGTACTGGATTTTTTTTTATTTATTTTTTTTTTTTTAAGAGACAACCTGTTTTCCTTGTGTTTACCAGGTGAATACATGCATTTTCGATCAATCTGGCAGAGGTCAAAGAACAAACAACATTTAGTTGGGACTAAATGAAAAACAATCAAAAAGTCGCCAAATATTTAAGGTACAAGCAAAAAAAAAAAAATTTAACGCAACCAGTTCAATATCTAAGCCTGCTTTCTTTCAAAGAAAAATGGCACAAATTAAATAAAAAGCCAGACAAATTTAGTTTTAGATGGTACCAGACTGAATTAATGCTTGAATGCATTAACAAGGTTTGTTTCACTGCAAGGAAGGGGAGAAGTAATTTGACCAGGCTCTGTGTCTTTGGGCTTAGACCAGCAGCACTGCTACAGTTCAATATGCAGAACTGATACCAACACGGTGTCACCTTTACCACATGTAAGAGTAAAGTGTGTTAGAAGTTGCAGAGCATAAAGCATCTTACTTGTACAAGCCAGTTAACAAATAAACAGAAGAGCTGAAGAATGGCTCTCACAGGTGTCCTTTCTGTTCAGGACTCCAGACTTTTCTTTAGAACAGAAAAAAAATCCCTCTGCCAACAGTCTAATAAATACTAACAGATATATTCAGATACCATCTCCAAAATCTTTGTTGAAAATGCAGTCTCCAAATGAAAACTAGCTTTATGCAGTATTAATATCTTACATAAACTAAATCTTATGAATTGTAGTTATAGCAGTAACTGAAATTAATGTATACTGAGTCTTTGAGTGATGTGCACGTTCAGCTACGTAACACAGGTGGGGGGTTGAGCAGTTCTTACCCTTTTGGACAGTTCTTACAGTTGTCCATAAACTACAGAGCCTCTCACTACAGTATTGTGCAACTGTTGACATCTTTAAGGACTCTGATGTAAAGAAATGTGATGGAAGCACCACAAGGCAAGGAAATCATGCTCTTAGTGGAGCACCTTGAATTCAGAGTATCTCACACAGCATTGCTGTCTTGCCTTGACTACAGACACTGCTGAGAGGATACCAGGGCAAAAAGGGGCAAACCTACAGTGAAGTCTGCTTCACACAGGGAAGATAATGCAAGAGATCTGACTCTACAAGCACATAAGCAAAAATCTTGAAGAGCTGTGTATTAACATGGAGCCCAAGGTGCCTTAACTTGGCTGGAAACCACAATTTTTAGTATTGTGAATCCAGCATAGCTACATTTAATCCAAGAATCAGCCTATGCTTCCAGTTAAAGCATGCATACCACCTCACTAAATACCCCTTCCCAACGTGCAGGTTTGGAGCTCTTCATTTTCTCATTCTCCCTGTGTTATCCTTTTCCTAGGCAGAGGCTGAGGCCCTGAAGGCCAGAGCTTCCTGCATCTACATACAGAACCAGTCAAGACACTCCATATAGAGACTGACATATATCCTTCCCCACTCAGAAACGGATTTGCAGCAGATCTCTAGTTCAGTTTTAGATTACGCTCAAGTTACGGCAGCCAGAGTTCGATCCTATGAATGTAAGCTAAACACAAAGAGAAAGCCATTTATCCTTTTCAGTTCACCCTTACGGCATGTTTATCCAGAGTTTTATAATCAACTTCCAGTTTTAAATTATTTTCTTAGCACTTCACAGAACCTGCATGTCGCTCCCTCCCGAAGAGGATGAGCATTGCACAGAATCTTGTCTAAGTTAGTCCAAGTTTCCATATGTGACCAGAAGTCTTACTTGTTAGAACACACCCCTTTTCCAACTATTCCCCACATTCCCTCTCCTCCCACCCCTCCCCAGCAATGGGCAATTACTTCACAAGAAATGTAAAATAGGATATGGGTGTACACAAAACCTACCCTTCACTAATACTGAACAGAAAAGCCTATTTTCCAATTACAGGACATTTTTTCTAAATTTAGGTCAGCACTGGTGCAGTCTGCACTGTGTATGATTACCACGAGGATAATACCAATAAGTACATATATTTTCTCAAACTGATTTAAAAGCCTATGAAGTTAATCGGGGAAAAGTTTAATATTGCTACTTCAGAGCACTAGAACACACAAAGTGAATCCAATAAAGATCCTTGTATTGATTCAATATTAAGTATTAATCGCATGACCATCATAGCACCTCTTTACATTATCACACAATCACCAGAATTATCAACTGCTTTTAAAACTAAAAAGGGTACAGTCCAATATTTATAACTTGCACACTGTTACTATACAGAAACTAGGTGCATGGTACAGTGCTGCAAAAATGGAAGCCTGCAGTTTTGACAAAGATGCCAAGTCATGTTGTAGACAATTTCAGTCAAACTGGCAATACTGTTTAAGCAAATACTCAAAGCAGGAAATAAAGGACAAAAAAAAGCATTCTATAGCCAAATAAACATCTGAAATTTCCTTTCCCTTTAATAATACAAGTAAGGTCACTTTTAGCCTTGGAACAGATACATGTTCGCCTATGATGATCTTGCTAACTACTACACAATATCTGATGTCCTCTGCTAAGAATATAGTTTAAGAAAGCCGCAGTTACAAGAGGCATCTAATGTAATATCTAAAATTTCCTTTATGGCATTTATTGAATTCGTCTTAAACAGTGAATATGGAAAGATGGCCTCATGTTTCCTTTTCAATAGTACTCTGAGGATCAAGTGGCTTTCAAGCAGCATGGTGGGTTTGAAATTTTTGCAGTTTAGATCATTCTGTTGCGTTTATGAGTTGGTGAGTCTGTAATGACATCGCCACACTGGGCTGAGGTACGCTTTCTAGTTCCACCATTGTCCAAGTGGAGTGCCATTTCTTCTGATATGAAAGTGTTCAAATCAACATCATGGAGTCCATTTCTCCTTCGACTAGCATTGGAGCCACTGCTCACGTGAGTAGGCGAGCCTGGGGTACTTGAGCGAACACTTATACTAGCCATTGCACCACTAAGACCTGGGGAAAGAGAGAAACACCATTAAAGTCACACAGCAAAGAAAGAGCATTTCCCACCTGTGGCAGAAAGGATGACACTTATCCGACTTCTACTTAAAGGCACTTCATCCTACTGTTTGTACCACGTTTTTATTTCAAGTCCAGACCAGGCCTTCTCAGCTTTTAGTCCATGTAAGAACCTAGGGACGGGCAGAACTGCTTTTTATGACATTAGAAGCGAGCTTACACACCAGGGTGTAGCAGCACACTCTGGCAAACACCAGCTCCATAAGCATGACATGCTCAAAACATGTATATACTCAAGAGCAGACTATTTCAATACAAAGGCTTCACACCAGACCAAGAGTTACACAGTCTTACCAAGGCATTTCCAGGCTGAATTGGCTTGGTCTTGTTTCAACACCACCACCCTGCTCCCTTTCACTCCCTCAGCCACTGGAGTTTTCAAAAAAATTTGCTATGACAGATCTGATCCAAAACGCTGTCATGGGTACCCTGCAAGTACTTCGGTTTGTGTTCACATTATTAGTGTTTAATTAAAACTGAAGTTCATTTCTTGGAGAAACAAAGCCATAAAAAGAATACCATGAACTTCATACTAATTTAAACTTCATCTTCAGTGATGTTACTATTATACTTTTTGCAAAAGTGGGACATTCCAAAGCATAAGTTTACTAAGGGTTGCTACATGCAAGCCTAACTACTCTTGTCAATTTGGAATTCAGGCTGTATTTGTAGATAAACAGGAGCTCAGAGATAAGACAAACATCTTTGCTATCATAACTCCTTCAAATCTGAGTATTATTAGGAAAGTACGAAAACACCTACAGGCCCTAGAAATAAAACTACCAAAGCAAGAGTCATGCAGGAAGATAAAGAACAGCAGATCTATATCTGCTACTAGATCAGTCCCCAGAAACCTCAATTAAAAGCTAAACTCTAGAACTATCTGCAGCAATGGCAGGTTAATACACAAGTCAGGATGGAACAGACCAACCAATGCCACTCTATTGAACATTTCTATTAAATGGACATTTAAAGCTTAGAACTTGTAACAGCACAGGGAATACTTTTACACAGGTCAGGCATTATGCAACCAGCAGGAACAGCCACTAATCACTGCTGATTTCTTAGAGCTTTTGCTTACAGCTCTGCTTGGTGTTCAAACACAGCTCAGAAGCACGGCCTGAACTCTGACATGCACCCTGCAGATTTTATTAATATCAAAATCATCTTTCATTCACAATGGCAGAAAGTATTTAAACAGCAGAAGCTGTTTTTGTGAGAAGGTAATTCAGAAACAAGCTTTGTGACAGTACTCTCTGGATTAAGGTCAAGCTCAAATTGAAAACAATTATGAAAAGTTTCTATACATCCACCAAAGAAAGTAAAGCAGCTACTTGATGACATGGATGTATGAGCAAAAAGCCAATTCAGATACCATAACTTGGATAAACTACCAAGGTGCGTTAATTTGGGCAGGTAACAAATCACTTCACAATTCAAAGAAAACAGTAGTTTAATTTCAACTGTCATGACATACATTGGAAAAAACATTTATTCATCCTGTACATTTAAACTGGAAAAAAATCTGACAGTGCACAGAAGGTGACATTATTTCAAATCCAAACTGATTGCAGAGATTCGCCCCACATCACTAGTCCAAACAAAACTGATTTGAACATGAAAGTTCACTGTTGTTACTTCCACTTAGAGAAAACTATTTACATCACTTTCAGTAGTTTATATCATACAACCCATAACCAAATGGTCAACATACTAAATCAGTTTTATCATGACACCTTTTCATTATGTTTAGTGCCCAAGTAAGAGAAAAGTTATTCCAAATAAACCCCAAAACTGACCTGTGATGTGGAAAGACATTTTTGGCATCACTCAAAAACTACGTTTTTAAGTGGAGCCTTTTCAAGTAACAAGCATTCTTTAAAATAGTAGATACAACAGCCAGTTAAAAGATGCACCTTTAATATGCTGAAGCATATTCAAAATCAGACTGCCAAGGTTCACAAGCAATGCCCAAAGCAGTCATTAACATCCTAATATTTAAGTAATAATGAATCACTGTACATTTAAATACACAAACAACCTTCAGGAGATAATTAGAAGTTAAAATCTTCAATCAAACTTAGTGTCAAAGGCAGGAGAGTAGTTTTGAATTAATTTCTACAGAGATAGGAACACAAGGATATTGCATCACAGCATGGACTTCGAGGTGCAGTTTAATCTTGCATCTCATACAGGTATTTAGTACCAGGAAGAGTAATTACTGAGTATGTAACAGACTGGGTGACAAGCTGGTATCAGTTACTGGCAGTTAACATATGACACAGCACTGCACACCAACCAGGACAGCAGAACTGCCAAATGAAACATTTAGACCACAGTTTAGGATTGGGTAATCGAGCCAATATGGAAGAGTGCACTCAAATATCGAGATGCCATTTCAAGGAAGCAACATCTCTGAAGACAATCTGCAATGCCCAAAAGATCTACTTTTTGTCAGCAGAGAAGACATCTGTCCACAGTTGCTTTTTTTCTTGGTAAGTTGTTGCAATGCAGAGAAAGTCTCAGAGAACCCATTTACTGTGAATTATTCTGAGTTTAAGCTTTCAGTGGACTCGGAGCTCTTCCCAAAGCATTTCACCATTTAAAGCAGTAAAGCAAACAGTACTGACACTAGGGAGTAGTAAGATGACATGACTGTCAGCAAACACCATTTCACAACCCAAATTTCTGTGATTAACAAGACCCAGTCACAGGCACATCAATTTTGTCTACACTAGAGGATGGAGATCCAAACAGCTGCTGAAGTGTCTTTACTTCTTTCCCAATCTCATGATTGGGAAGTCTCCCACTCCTTTCTACCAGGGACATCTCCCTTATTACTAGAGGCCTTTAAGAAAGCACACATGGCTCTTACCCCCTTTTTAAATTTGAAAGGACTGAAGTGGAGGGCATATCTGAAATGTTTTGCAGTACTTATTACATTCTCATTCCTGTCATAACTTTCAGTCATCAACAATATGACATTTCATAGCCAATTAATTTTACAAAATACTCATACCTGCAGCTATATTCTAAAGGCATTTATTATAGTTCTATGGAAAAGAGCCACAGTATAGAAAGAATTGTGACCAATACTAGCTAATTTATAACTAAGTACTCTCCAAAGCTATCAAGTGATTAGAATGCTTGGCTAAAAGTATGTTTCATGGAGTATGAAATACTTAAAACTGTCAACTCAAAATTAGCAAGTTTATCAACACTGGCCTTACAACCTGCAAATGCTGTTTCATCTGCACCATAACCATGTCCATAATGAGTGAGTTATTCAGGTCACTACCACAGCATAATATACTGGGTAACCACTGCTCAGTATAGTAATAGTATTGTTTTCCAGAAGTTTTAATCAGGAAGTATCAAAAGGAACATTCACGCTTAGATAAGTGTGACTAAAGCAGGAATTAGTTAATAACCCCAGATAAATACAAAATGGCATGCAGAGAGATCCTTGTCACTCCCCTATGTCATACCCACCCTTTCACAGTACTGCTCAAAGAGCAAGTTTTAGCAGCACATACCAATGCACAATTCCATCACAGCTATATATACACACAACCTTTAAATTACACTATGTCAAACCAATCTGAACTCTGCTCTCCCATCCCCTCTTCTACCAACTGCTGCTTCTATATTCTGCTAAGTGCTCATGTTTTAAACTACAGTTTAGTATTCTGAGAAGCAACTACGAAGGCCTGGTGGAAAAATCAGGCTTTTAAGGGGCCAAGCCACACACTTCTACATGCAAGTGTTCCCCTTGCCCAAGGAGAGTGAATCACATGGATGATATACATCAACATTAAAGCTGAAGAGAAAGAGAACTAACACTCCCTCACTGAACTGTCGCCCTAATTTTTTTCCCTAATTCACTCAAATTTTGGTTAAGTCTAATGCAGTTCAGCATTGCCTTTCCAAGCTTGCTTCTTCCCCCTCCTTACATCATAACATTTTCTCACATTATGGTGAGAGAATGGGCTGTGAACGTGGAGCACATCCCACATTACAGGACCAAAGCATCACTTCAAAGATGAGCCTGCACAGCCACCAGAACCTCAAGATTGGGTATGTTACAGCCAGGCACAAAGGCAGCTTTTGGGAGTCTTACGACTATTAGCTCAGACTGAAGTAATTCTGTCCTTTGAACCCCATCTCTTATAGAACTGGGTATGTCAATACACATCCAGGGAGCAGGTGAAGATACATCCATACCTTCACTGACTGCAGTGACAGTTCAGGGACTGCTGAAGTTAAAAACCCAACTCTATATTTGAGGTATTTATCTTCTACTGCCACATCTTAAAACACCAAGCATCAGATGTGTAGTTCTTGAAGTTACTTGGCACTTCAGAGTAAAACATATATCACCTTGAACTAACTACACAGCTTTTCTTAAAGGCTTTAACTTCTTTTCAAGCATTCACAGTTCCAAGTTTCCAGCCACGTTTTATTTCAAAGATTGCCCATCAGCGCACTAATAATGGAAAGCTGATATTAAGGGCAAAGATTTTGTTTACCAGAGTTTACTCTCTCAAGAGGTTTCTTAGTTCCAAAAACTCATTCTCAAGTACCCTGAAGTTACACTAAAGATTTCAGTGTAACAGCACTGGAGCTGAAAGAGAAGTGAGAACCTATACCCCTTTAACATTCTCCTAGTTTTTTGTCATGATAATTTTGCTTTTAGCTACCATAAAAGGCTTGAAAGCAGAACAGTAGAGAAGAACAAGTTTCCTTGTAGTACAAAGATTACAAGGTAAGCAAGGTGATTGTGATAACCAGTATCACAAGATTAAATTCTGGGTTCAAAATCCCTAGCTTTTGTCAACAAAGTTGTTAACTACCTTGCAGAGCTATAATATGGGTCAGAGGTAACAGGGTTGGAGACAGAAGAGGCAAGGCTAAAAATCCAATTTTAACACATTTCAGATGCAGCATACAGTTTAAACAGTGCACTGATACCTAAAGGATACTCTTCTCAAGTTTTAGTCTAGGGCACACACCTAGAATTGGGTTTGATATTCCAGGAAATATTAAATTATTAACTACTTTGTTACCACAGCTTCTGTCAAAGTTTTCAGATGTGCTTATGAGGGATTTAGGAGTTACATGATCAAAAAAAGAGGGATTTTCCCCCATCAAAGAGGATGGTCAGAAAATTATGCTGCCATGGTCTTTAGATGTATATTTCTACCTATTTCTGAGAAGTCAATACACCAACGCTGCTTCCACAGTGCACCACTAGGTGCATAGATCATAGATCATTCATATCTACTCCTGCTTCACTAAAAGAGGGCTGAGGGCAGCAAAGTTTTAGCATTATTCCTCAAATCTAATTCAGCCCATTCACATCACCAATGAAGAAATACTCCATTCCCACCAGGAAGCCTACCAGCACAAAACAAAGCCTCGCTCTTTCACATGCCAGTCAAAAACTCCCCTCAAAACCTTAGTCCTGAACACTTGCCTGGACTGCTACTCACCATCATCAGGTTCTCATGTTCCCTCACAACACCCAGAAGCAGCAAAGCACTTTTGAACAGCCTGACAAATAGGAAGATAAGCATAGCCCTACACACAGCTGAAGATCTCTCACAGGATTCAAAATCAAAACATAGTTTTGAGAAGCCCTACAATAAATGGGAAATGAGTTTGGGAGATGGCGTAATCACAACTTCCTTAATGTTAAAGAAAAGAGGGGGAGAAGCTGGAGGAATGCAGACATTGTAGGCAATAACCTAAAAACAGTTATGAGGCCAAACACAAGCCTAGTCACTAAAGGATTAGCACAAAAGCATTTGTGTCAAGGACCAGATTGTAACTGATATCAGGAGAACCTAATCCAGAAGGAGACTGACATGTAATCTTGTCAACCAGCTGATGAAGGGGAAGAGGGCATTTCTAGTCCCTGCAGTGCCAGTACAGAGCACAGAACTTCCTCATGACCCTGTATCAGGTTATGAAATATGGATGACTTTATACATCATGGCTCAGATTCCCATGCTACAGAGAGAAGTGACTTCCATAAATCACTTCTGTACAAAGCAGATGCTAGGAAACAGTACATGGACACAAAGAGAGCCATGTTACCAATGAAAATGCCTCTGAGTTTACTCTGCTTGAGCCCCCACTGTGCTGAAGTGAGTCTTGCTAAGCTTATTCTCACCTAAGAGTGAGCCTTTGTAGTTAGATCCAACTGCACACTTGATTCAACTAGTTCAGAAAACTTTTTTTTTTTAAAGAGGTTGGTTATCACAGTGAGAGTCAGCTTCTGCAGTTGTTCTCATGAAAACAACTTGATCTACTGAACGGGCAACAGTGGTACACAGAGTTCTCTAGGCAGCTTCCAATATGCAAAGGAAAACCACCAAAACTGACATGACTGGGTGGAAGCATGCTTGATTTAAATGGCAACAGACCAGCCAAAAATACCAGGATTAGGCTGCCAACTAGACACAAACAGTGTCTGGCTTACGTATCTTGAAAAACCACCACAGCATAGCAGGAGCAAAGACTGCACTTTCAGGAATCCACTCTAATTAACTTATTAATTCTACCCCCCACTGAGAATATGGACACAGTAAAAATTTCATTAGGCTGCACTTCTAGATAGCTTGATATGGTCTATCTATGGTCTAGATAGCTTGATATGATTTGTACCTAAAGATATCTGCTACCCTTTTGAACTTTAAAAGGCATAAAACCCACAGGTGAACTGCCTCAGTTTCAGCTCGAGCAATTTAAAACACATTTGTCTATCACTTGCTAAGTGACAGTCCAGTTCAGAATAAGCTACTGAATATTCATATCTGGAAAGACAAGAGATACACCACCAACCTTGTTAGTGATGGCAAGGAAGGAAATTCAGTTTGACACTGGAAGACACTTAAATCTGAAAGTGAGCTAGAACAACGTTCTGAACAGGACTCACTTATTGCAACAATGTGCAAGTGAAATACCCTTTCCAGAGCACTTTAAGTAGAATGCTGAACCTTATTATCCAGGGCATAACAAAGGTACTAGAGTGAGCTAGATGCAGAAGCCTCACACATCAAACTCCCTCTCTAAGCCCCCCAAAATTTGCTAGTAGTCAAATCTTAATATGTAACTCGTTACTACCATTTTCCAAGAATTCTGTTTACTTTAGCATTGGTATGAATGTCAAGTCTCTCCATGCTTCAAAAACACTACCGAGAGTTGATACTTAACTGGTGAGTTCACAGCTGTGGAATATTACAGATCCAAACTTCATTTTTATTCAACGCTTTTTCCTCATTCCAAATATTTGGCTATGCCTAAAAACTCCCACAGAGAATGAAGGAGATACCTTCAGCTGGAACACCAGGTACATGACACGTTATGATATGCCAAGAGCCAGACATGCTTTAAGAGCCCCCACCCAAATTTAACCAAGTAGTATTGAAAAAATGACTGTTACCATGCAGAGCTATGGCTTCACGGAAGGGTTGCAAATCAGTCTCTACAGATGAGCTAGTTTCTGTTGAAGTAGCTCGGTTAGGGGATACTACAGTCAGTCTTGGGGGAGCTCTAGAATTTCTTGGAGGAGGAACTTTTCCACATAGGAAGCTGATCAAGTCTTCTCTTCGAATAGTTCTTCTGCGTTTTTTAACCCAAGCTAACACATCCTTGTTCCGCCGCTGATAGCCAATCTGAATTCCTAAATCAAAGCTTCGCTGGTGGGCATCCACACTTTCTGCAAGAAGACAGAGAAAAGGTCTCTCAGTGTGTTACAGACAGCAATACACAGCATGGCACATCACTGGTGTGGCTTCCTGTCAGCAGTGCCGGGTTAGTAAATCAACTGGCACAGGAGTCACATTAAACCTTAACAGAACATGAGGAGTCACAAAGTCAACAGCAACTCCAGCACCACTTTAATAGCATTTACTACATTTCGGGTCAACACTGCAGCACTGTTTATTAACATTAAAAACACACAGCTTGTCAGTCTGAGGAAGGTACTTAAACCAACAAACAGACTTAGATGCTCCTGAAGTGCATCAATAGAGACAGGAAACCTCCGTATAAAACAAGGAATAACTGCTTTCCTTCATTCTGATAGGCGAGGAATTGTCAGAAAACTCAAGACTTCTTCAGAGGTCTTCTAGTTTCAGCTGACCTTCAGTTGCAGAGGCAATTCATAGCCCATAGTTTTGAAACTAGATAGAACAGAAGTGTCCCCAATGTCTTTCAGTCAGGCAAACCATTTACAAAGGAAGGCTGAGAAAGTTTCCTTCCCCATTTAAGATCCCACTGCAATTCTGATATACAAAAAGCTTTAAACACACTATTTGCAGTAACCCCTACTACAAAATGCAATTTCATTCTGTTGATTTAGTCACCTGTGCACATCAGCTATAACTGTGCCTCTAAAAGACTTAAATGTCATGTATTAAGTTGATTTCAAACTTCAGGAAGTGTATTTCTGGCTACTAGTTTGAGTAAGTTTCAGACCACAGTAACAGGTGGGACAAATCCTGTTTGATCCACAATTACGCTCATTTTGTTTGTCATAGGTTTGTTATCAAGCTTTGCCAACAGCTATTTCAGTTTCATGAAAATTACTGTTATGGTGCTCTTGCTCCATTAAAAGGCATCAACATATCCACTCCAACTTTGTTTACTTGATTTCCACAGAATTTTTTAAAATATGGCACAGCTGATTAAAACAGCTTTTTATACTCTTGCTTTACTAATGAAGTCCAACATAAGAGCCATTTTCCCAGAACATTAAGGTGTTTCCTTAAAAACAGCTGTCCCAAGATATTGGTTTACAGGCAAATAGTGACATACACATCTAATCAAGCTTTCTCACACTCAAAAACCCAAAGAGAATCACTGTTAAATGCTATTCCTAGGGTTGTATTCTAAAGGCACCCCTGCATGGTCCACAGAAGACAGCACTGAAATCTATACTGTCAAAAAGCAGCACTTCAAACCTAACACAACCTACCAAAACAGAAAAACATCTCAACTGAGCAGAGTTAAATTGTGAGGCTTTTGGAATATAAGCTGTACAGGTACACATAAAGTACACTTAACATGTTACTTCTTTTGCACTCTAAGAACATTTTGCCTATACTGCTTTGTAATTTGAAGGCTATATTTCCAAATGCTAATTCCTGAGAAAGCAATGGCAACGTGACAGATTATTCCTCCTGCCATTTTATACTCCACAGCAGCTTAGACTCCAATACACTTGCAGTAAAAGCTACCCAAACACTTTGGAGCCAATTTAGATGCTGATAATATTCCTCTAATCACTTCCTGAAATACCAGGAGAGTCCTTCTGGGGCCAGGAGCCCGACTTTACGTCAATAACCTGCTTTCTTTGTGTATGAGAATGCTTTACAAAGTGCTAACTGTGAACTAGGTATGAGGTCAAACACATTGACTGCTGATGTAGCCTAGAGAAATTTCAAGCATCATTACCCTGGCAGAGATTAGATTTTTATGGTAAAAGCTACGACTACTTTGTTTACAAAGTTAGCTGGCAAAGCGTCAAGTTGCGTATGTTCTGAAACTACTATGTCAAAACTAACATTTAGAAAACAGAGTTTTTAAAATAAAAATAAATTGTAGGCTCAGAAGTCTTACTGTAATATATACCTAAAACTTTCACTGTGGCCTTAAGTGCTAAATTCTACATTACAAGCCATACCTTCACTTCTCTAGTGCAATCAAGAAGACAATCAAGCGTCTTTAATGTGACCTCTGTCACCAGAGCCAAGCAGAAACTCATGACCTAAGACCATCAGTGTGGTCTGATATTAAACTTCTAAATTATTTTCAGAAAAAAAATGCTGACACTCAAGACATCATGGCATTCTCATTATGCACAATTCCTCGGGTTGCTCTTGATAAAAAGATGATGCCTCAAAAATCTGAACATTTATCACATCAGAAACCAGCTGACAAGGCAAGAGGCCATTTGTGGTGTTCAGTTCACCACCCCAAATACTTCTCCAGTGTTTGACAGAGTCCTCCAAAATACAAACATTACTGAGAATGTGAAAAACAGGAGATTTTTTTTTTAAGTCCTTCACTAAGGAAAGCAAATTCACATTAAGAGACTTGCCCGGTATGCCAGCGTTTAGCTGGTTCTACCATGATCTCACCAAATTTCTACCCACTTGCAAGTTAACTGAAAATTGAAATATGGCAGCTCTGACGAACTGAAGTACTTCAGCACCTAAAGATCTGTTTCAGGTGCTGCTTTTTGAAGCATTACATTACACCTGACTAAAGACAGCCTCCTACTTAAATTCTAGTTTCCCTGATCACCACATACATATGCACATCCTTCAGTTAATCACATCATTGCCAAAAAACCCAGGGTTCATTTTGCCTAGAGCACAAGTAATCAAATGTTTTAAACCAGAAATAAACAGCCCAAGTCTTCACAGTAAAAATGCTGTAAGGGAGAGCAAGCTATTTGTAAAGACAGACTGTAATTATTCCAATTTATTAACACTACCTGCTGCTATTCCAGCACCATTCTCAAACGACTGGTGTCCCTGACCATGTTCTAGTGACCCACTCCCTCGGGCAGCACCTCCCCTGCTCTGTGAGGTGCTGCCCCTCTACAGGAGCTCACACCCCCCCACACACAGCACTCAGAAGCACTTTCTGCAGGAGTCAAGTCCCTGGCAGTGAGGGTTATGCACCTACATTTCCTCCTTGCTCTGTCCCACATCCCTCATAAACCTGATCACCCATGACAACCACGTTAAGTTCAACTGCTTAAAGCAAATCCAAAATGGGAAAACTGGAAGCAAATGAAGGAACATACAGGTAGAAGCACAGATAACGCTGTACAGAACAAGAAAAAAAAAAAAACACGACTCACAAAAAAAAAAAATCAAACTACAAGCCAGAAAAACAACCATTTGGAACTTTAAAGCGTTTTTCTTTCTTGGAATGGAAGGCAGTAACAATAGGAATCACGCTGTGCCAACTTCAGCCTTCACTGACATATATCATTTTGGTACAATCTTTTAAACAAACTAAAAACCACTGAATGATCCTTCCTGCAGACAAGAATTCCTGTGACAACCCAAGGAACTGCAGAGTTCAGAAACACACAGTAAAACAGCACAAAAAGCACAGCCACATGCAGACCACACTCGTATCAAAGTTCTGGCTAACACTGCTTTCTTAGAGCCACCCTGGACACAGTCATAATGACATTCTAGTGCTTAAAATAAACTGGGAGGCTTACTTAAGAAGCCTCACTGCCACAAGAAGATAAAACTTTCCCGTCACATAACATCTATGCAGAATTTTACAAACACTAAACCCAACTTATGCTTCACCATAAAAGTACAGGTTTTCTACTGACATCCCAACATCTAATGCACCATGAAATACACAAAATGCAGGGAATTTAAGTACTGCTTAATAAGCCATTGCACGCTTCTCTTGAATTCACGAGTGACAGATACACATTAAAAACAACCTTTTTCAAGGGTCTCGAAGTAAAACAGGTTTTAAGTTCATTAGTCACTGACATGAGGCAACAGAAAAGATTCAGCTACCGTCAGCTAAAGTGGCCCAGGGAAAACTTGCAAGATTCAGGAAGCAGTCTCGGGTTAGATTTTATCAGGGTGAATAAGAGACATTAACAGGCCCTGCTTATGAGTAAGCCGGGGCAGGAGGCTCTGCGGGGAGGGCTGCCGGGGCAGCGGGGCGGGGGGGGCAGCCCCTTACCTTTGTAGAGGTTGGTGACCGCAGTGGCGGCGTTCTGGAAGGGGACCCAGAGGGAGAGCCCCGGCTGCTGGCACACCCGGTCTGCAGGGAGGGAAGGACACACGCTGTTTATTTTGGAGCACCAGCTCCGAACGGCCATGTTAGGTTTCGCCATTTTGTTCCACCTTCCGGAGGCAGCCCCGGATCGGGGCCGAGCGGCGCCGGGGCGGGCGGGGGCGGCTGGGCCGGGGCAGCGCCCGCGGTGCCCCCAGCGCGGAGGGGCCCGCCCGGGCCGCCCCCGCCCCGGCGGACAATGAGCCCAACGAGCCCCGCTCTTCGCCATTTTGTCGGAGTCTCTTCCCGGGGCTGGGCGTCGGGAGCCGCCGGCAGGGCCGGGCTTCCCGGCCTCCCACACCCTCCACACCCTCCCCGGGGCTGCGGGCTCGCCCCCGCCGCCCGCACTCCCCCGGACACCCCGCGGCCGCGCTCCGGCCCGATCCCCCACCCCCGGCCCCGCTGCTGGGCCGGGCAGGCGCAGGAGTCGCCCCGGAGGCCGCGCCGGGCGCTGTCCGAGCCGCGGCCGCGGCTCCCCCTCCCTCTCGCCATTTTGTTTTCCCGGCCGCCTCCCGGCGCGGCCGCGGCCCGGCAGCGGCTCCGACCGTCGCCCCGGCCCCTTTGTGCGGCCGCGGGACCGGCCCCGACCCGGCGGCTCCGCGGCTGCTCCGCGACCTACCCCCAACCACTGCCTGGGCCCGGCACCGAACCCACCGCCCGCCCGGCCCCGCCGTGTCCCCTCCGCACCGGGCCCTCGGCAGCGCTCACCCTTGTAAAGCTGCGCCACGGCGGTGGCCGAGTTCTGGAAGAGGTGCCAGAGCTTCTGTTGCTTGTGCTCGGGCTGCGCCGCCGCCTCGTCCTGCAGCTCCGGCGCCAGCGCCTCCTCCTGCTCGGCCTCGGCCAGGCACTGCCGCTCCCACTTGCTGAACCAGTGCTCGGGCCCGTGCTCCTGGATCTCCGCCTCGCCCTCCTCCTTCTTGTCCTCCATCATCCGCCCGGCTCCGCGTCCCTGCGCCGCGTAGCACACGCCGTCCCAACCGCCGGCCGCGTTCGCTCCGTGCGCCGGGCCGGCCCTACCTCACCCCCATGCCGGGCCCACCCGCAGCTCTGCCGGCCCCAAACACTCCGAGCGCCGGCACCGCCCCGAGCGCACTGAGGCCACGGCCGAGGCGCCTGGGAACGCGCTGCCGCCGCGCCCCGCCCCTGGCGCTCGATTGGCCGCGGTCACCCCGGCACCGCCGGTTCGAACGGCAACGCCGGCGCTCATTGGTCCGTCTGCACGTCCGTCAGGCGGGGCACCCTCGGTGGGCGGAGCTAACGCAGGTTTGGTTATGCCGTCACAGCCCCGTGCCGGGGGCGTCGGCGCGGCGCGCGTGCGCAGTGCGCCGCCTCGCGCCGGCCCGGCCCCGCCCCTGGCGTGAGGCGGCCCCGCCCGCCCCCCCTCCCCTCACGGCGGGGCCGCGGCCCCCGCTCGGGCAGAGGCGCTCCCGCCCCCGGGCTGCCCCTGCAACCGCCACCCCGCAGCGGTACCGGGAGGTGGCAGCGGCCGCCGCGGCATCGCCGAGGGGCAGAGCCCGCCCGGGAGGCGGTTCCCTTCCCAGCCCCGAGGGAAGATGGCGGCAGGGCAGGGCCCCAGGGCCGAGCCCTGTGGCACGGCCGGGCCCGGCGCCAGCGCCCGGCAGAGGCGGCTCTGAGGGGCTTGCACCGAGGGGTCGGACCCACGCCGTCATTTCTCTGTCTAGCACTTCTCTTATCTATTTCACACATTTTTTACCGTTTGTTGCGTTTGCGCTGTACCAGGCGCGATCCCAACAAACAGACGGAAGCCGCGGCTGCTTTGCGCACCTTTAAAGCGCTCGGTTACCTCGCGAGCTCTTCAAAGTGCTCCTGTGGAAACGCGCTTCACAACTGCTCGAGCCACACTTCCCATCGAGAGAAATGCCCCCCCGAGCAAGGAATTGGTGTGGAAACACCCATCAGCAGCAAGCCCTGGATCCCCCTCTGCGTCCTCCACAAGGACTCTCGTCCCTCGGGTTTGCTCTGGTGCCAGGGCTGGGCACTCCTGCATCCACACCTGGGGTTGTATTCACTGTCCCCAGGCTGCCACTGCTGCCCGTGGGTCCCGATCAGCTGCCACGTCATTAAACTGGTATCAGACTGGTGTGCCCGTAGCACCCGGCGCTGCAAACACAGACCTAATGGGCTGCCTCCTCCTCTGACAGGCTGTTTTATCCAGCCCGTGCTTGTTCCCATTTAAAACTTTCTTAAACGCAGAGGAATTCAAGCCTGAATCGTATATAGTGGGGGAAGAGATGGTATGAGGAAATAATTGGAACTCTTGGGTTTTTCCTTTTTATCTCTGAGGACAACTGAAACTAAAGCTGCAGCTATTGTATTTCCTAAACCACTGAGACTAACTACTAGGGACTTCCTGCCTGTGGGTTATGCCATGGAATTCCATCTGAGTAGGAGGGATAAGAGCATCCATAGCTCTGTGCATGTCTTTTTAAACTGAAGTGGTGTTGGCTTTTAATATGTATATCTCATATATATGTATATGTGTAACACTACTGCACATACAAAGAGGCATGGGTATTCTCTTCCTTTCTAGGTAAGGCTCTGTCTAATCCTTATGTAGGATTATGAACCTCAGTAAAATTGGTTTTGTAAATCATCCATTGATCAGCAGGCCAGTAAGTACCTATTGTGGTGCAACATGGGTGGGGTTTTTTTCCCCATGCAACTGTTTTAAGGAAACCAAAAACAGAAGAGGAATTCTTCTCTATTGATTTCTAATAAACTACTTACAAGTTGCAAATATTCATTCCTTGTGTTCTTAAGTTCTTTAAATATTGAAAGGCATCAAATGGGAATGTGTGATGGGATTGTGTTCAAGTATTTTTCCAATAAATCAAGTATTCTAAATTCATCTGTCTCATAAAAAAGCAGTAATTCCTGTCAGCTTCCATGGGCTTTGCATAGGCTCCCTGTAAGATCTGAGATCAGAAGTTAGTGCATGGAGGAGACATGGCTATCCTGGATTTTGTGTACCACACATCTGTTTTCTGAATGTTTCTAAAGAGTTGCGTAATGTTGGCAATACAATGTAGTGTAAATCATGATTTATTGGGCACACAGTCCTGAAATTTGGCTGTGACTGGTGCCCAGTCAGTGCAAATCAAGCAGGGGGTTGTAATGCATCACTGGGCAATCCTGGGTGAAAGCTCAGCACCCAAATTTCCTGGTTTAATTTACAGAAACCTGGCTACACACAGGTCGCAGGAGAATCTACAGCTGATAAAAACGGGAGATTTTGAAGGTTATTTTCCTTTCAACACACGTTGCACCAGGTGGGTAACCTTGGAATTGTTGTATCAATTGTTTTTACAGTTTTCTGAAGTAGTTATTGGTGATTTCTGGCATAATAATGGAGAAGGATGTAGCACAGCTGAGAACACTGGGATACTGAATTTTCAAGTGACAAAACTTAGATCATTTTTTGGTAGAATAGGTTAAAGAACTTTAACGTGGTCTACAGAGTTCTTTATGCCACATGAAGATATAAAGGGTGTTAGAGAAAGGAGCCAAGCATTTTCAGGGGCTAGGATAATAATGGACCAAGTGAGTCCTGCACGTAGAGAAGTGGAATTTAAATGGAGAACGAGAACAATATTGATTGACTTCTCGAGGTAAATTGTAGAGGAGGCAGCAAAGGAGAGAAGAAAACAGAACAAAAGCGCCTTAACACACCCAAACACTTCTCCCTGATGCCTCCTGAGGAGCTCAGTGCCTGCACCCTCTGAGCAACACTGAAGCAATAAAGAACTTCTCCTCCCTACAAATGAAGAACAAGTTTCATGCTTTCTGCCCAGCCATCGGTGGTACAAACACAGTTGTGCTGGTGTTGGTTGGTGGTAAGTGATTTGTTGGCTAAAGACTGGGAGGTCACTGACATGCACATGGCAAACGTGGTGTCTGAGTAATCCCGGTGTTTTGCCTCCTAATTTCCCCCATGGGAACGCTGTAGTGATGAAAGCAGTGTGGCATCCCAACTGAAGTCTCAGGGGAGATAATTACTAGAGCATGATGAGAATATGCTAATTGTAGAAGGCTCTGAGGGTTTGTTTTATTCCCTGATGCAGACTCTTACTGGGAGTTGAATTTAATGATAAATAAAGGAAAACATTTTTTTAAATATGAAAATGTGGAGTGGGGAAAGAGAAAGGTTTATTCATAATACAATCTATTCAAAATGAACACTAACATTTTAAATTATTTGCTTGTGTAGATGGCTCAGTGCAGACATGGGAATCTTTTCACAGTGCTGTGGCCAAACGTGAATACTTGTGTAAGAGAATGTTCATGGTATTTTAAGAGGAAGAACTGAAGGAAGCAGGTATTCATTTCACCAAAGGGAAAAAAACAGGTCTGAGTGACAATATTTTCATTTCTCTTCACCATTTTGTCCTCTGGGATCAGACTGTCGGTATGTTGTCCTCCAAAAAACAGGTCAGCAGGGAAGGAGATTACTCAGCTGCAAATTGTAATGTTTCTCAGGCAAAATTTTTCATCCCAGGTAGGTGTGAAATAATGTGGCTGAGCGAGCAAGCAGCAGGTATCTGTGAGGAGTCTGGTTCACAGAGAACAGCCGTGCACTGACTGTTTTATATCACACAATCAAGACAGTTTAACCTGTTAGTGGTGCTCTCAGATGTGCTTTTATGTCTGTTGGCTTGTTACTGCTGTGCCCCACTGGAAAGTGTGAAGGGAGAGCACCCTGAGTGGAAACACTTGATCAGTCTGAAACAGGAACTGATTGACAAAGGTCGAAAAGCATCAACACAGGAGGGTTCTCTGCGGTCTCCAGAGCCTCATATTCTCCTGTTTTGGAGTCATGGGAAGTAGAAAAGTAAAGAAATAGGATTAAAGGATTTCTTTTCCTAGGTATATTCTGAACACCAAAACTGGGTAAGCACTGCAAAAAAGGTATCTGAATGCTGGTTTGATAACCTTAAATTAAAAATGTATGTTGCCACCGTGTCTGCATCCTTCCTGCAATGTCCTGGAAGCACTTTAGTAGCAGCACTTCTAAGAACATGATCAAAATGCTGTCTCGTAAAAGCAGTGAAATTATATGATTAAAGCTTGGTCAATTTATTTTTGCCTAAAATAGTAGTCCAGACACTTTTTGCCCCAAAAGCCATGCTCAGTTTGAGAAGGAAAGCAGTTTGAGTCTGCAAGAACCAGATTCTCAAAACCTCTTGTCAGGACTCCGATATCAAAATCATTAAAACAACCCAGACAAGGAGCAAGACTCTCCTTTTGCAGGAAAGACTCATATCCTATGAGATACAGATAACTGATGTGTGAATTCAAACTCTATCAAAGAGTGGGAGACACAGTTTTCATTTTACTGGGTAATACCTCAATACATACTTGGTTCCACTGAAGTAAATGGTATTTCTTGCATAACAGGATAAAGCACGTGGTGAATATGCAGTTGTCCTCCTGCTCAGTACTTCAGAGCAGCCTAATCTTTCTTCACACCCTAAGAACTGCTCTGAAAGGAGAACTCTGCTTGCCTATAATACTTCTTTAAACAGTTTGTTTATTCTTTGTCCAAATTCAAATCTCTAGTGCATCATCAAAAATAAAAACAGTTTCTACATAGCACAACGATTGAGAGTCACGAACAAAGTCCTGTTGCTGTGGTCTGTACAAATAAAAGAGATGGTCTTTACTATGAAAGACCAGCAATTAAAAGACATTTTCATGATACACAGTGAATGAGCAGATTCATTCTAATAACACAATGCTATTAGTTGTAGTTCTGTTGTCAGTACTAAGACAGACAGATCTTGAAATTGAATTCACTTTAGGAGTTTGTGCTATGGTTAGTGCAATGTTGGCCCAATGTGGAAATTTGTACCCAAAAATGAATCCCAAAGCCATGTCCAAGGTTGCAGAAGAAGCAATATCCAATAATCTCTGACTGCTACAGGTCAAATTCTAACTGTTAAACCAACTTAATCACTTACTGCAGATACGTGATTGCCCTAGAAATAAAAATGAAAGACTTAGGGAAAAAAACGCTGTGAGGGTCATCTAAGTGGTGTTTCCTTTGCTTACAGAGTAGATTATTTGCTCCAGTGTCTTCATGAGATAGGAAGCCAAAGCTTTTTAAAGACTTCAATGAAGGTAGAAGTTCTCCATGTGAACTTGTGCTGTGATGTTGGGATATTTGGCACTGTGGAAATTGCTGCACCTGGCAGGTGCTTCACCACTTACTTCATGTAGTAGTTGGAGGAGGAGCAGGATGCCAAAGGTCTACAGTAGGTTCCCTGCATGCTCCCAAAGGCAATTGTGGGTCACTACAGCTTTTAGCTCCCCTCTTTTTTTAGAACATCACAGACTGTAAAGGAAAACGTAGCTTTGCTCTATCACTCTTTGCAGAGTGCTTTGGAATCACAGGTTGCAGGAGTGTTTCTTAAGTTGACCCTGTGCTGAGATGGGTTGGTTTGTTTGTTTCCAGGCAGAAAGTCTTGTTCCAATGGCTTTATGTCTGTGCTGTCAGCATTACCTCCATACAGCCAGTAATGTCACATAACCCACTGCTTCTCAAATCAAGAAGCAGGGCTGTAGGTAAAGCACTAGTTTACTGCTTGCCTTGGTGGGTACAGCCATGAGAACACTCATTTTATGCTGCTGGAGTTACCTTTGAAGAGCATCATCCTTTTATACCTGATCCTGTTGCAAAGGAGAACAAATGTCCTCCCTTTATCTAGTCCTCACTGGCAGCAATTACACTGGACTAAATACACAGAGAGGAGTGCAGGACCCTCATCCAGCTGTGCCCCCAGAGCTCTGTAGGGAACAATTTTAGCAGGATTAGGTGTCTGAGTAAGCCATGAAAGCAGCTCCCTGATCCAACCTCTGAGGCTCGGCAGAACCCCCACTGAAGCTGCTGAATATTTCGCTTGCTCAAGGACAACTGAATTTGAATATTTTCTTTAAAAGAGCAAGTGGGCACATTGTGCATAGAGGTAGGCAGTGACATGAACAGAGGATGGACAATGGATCTCAGATACCACTTCAATGTCCTTTCAGTTCTTGACCAAATTATTTATTTCAAAGGGTACATCTCTCCCCCAATCTTCTAATCAGTTGAGTAGGAAAAAAAAAAATCAAACCACCTGCTCCCATGTTGTAATGTATGTAGTGACTGGCTGAGTTTAAAGTATTTCAAGTGCTAAATATAATATTTGCAGTTCTGCAGCTCAGCTATTGGAGGATTCAAGAGCAGTTTGAATACAAGTAATCTCTTGGAACGCTGGCCAGAGAAGACTTCATTTAGTTTGTGTGGGAGCAGGATGCACAGCACTCCCCAAAATGGGTCCTCTAGCTTCTCTGCTCAATTCGCCACCTATATAAAGGAGATAATACACTTCTATTCCATAAGAAGTGTGGAATTATTACCTGCCCTTCAGGGATCCCTGTGGTGTCAGTTGTTTAAAATCTTCTTAATTTGTCCTGAGCAAACAGGACATATAGAGTCAGTAAAGGAGTCATTCAGTCTCAGTGGATGATGTATTGTGGTTTCTTTTCTGCACTGACTGGTTTTCTAGCTCAGGGAAAATACGGTTGATGTCCTACTGACCCCATAAGTGCTTAATGAAATACCTTCTCTCACCAGGCAGCTTACATAAGAACAGACTTTTGCCATGAAGTGTTAATAAAATGTTTAAAATGAAACATGGTGAAAATGCTGAAGAATACATGTTCTGGATTATCGGATGTAATCTGACGTTCCCACCTCTGGCTGCCTGGCTGGTTTGTGCCAGAAGCCTCAGCCAGGGCAGCAGGGTGGCTGGGCTGTGTGAGCCCCAGTGCAGCCCAGTCTAAAATCACTTCCACCAGTGCTCAGACCATGACCTGAGCCCACTCCTTCATGGGGGTGGGGGTAGTGGTACAATGGTGGAGGGCAATGTTGTGAAGAACACAACCAGAACTTCATCTCAGCTCATTAAATCTCTCCGATATTCACCATAAGGAGCGAGTGCTGGGCTCCAAAAAGTTGGTGTGTGTTGAAGAAATTGAAAATACTCCTTCTCAGGTTTGACCCCACTTTTCAGTAGCTCTCTGCAGCACAAGAGAGCTGCTCCTAATGTTCCCTGTTGCTGCTTTCAATGGAGTGCAGGAGACTTCAAGTGGCACTGGAACCAGGGCTCGGGCTTCGAGTGCTACTTCAAGTCCTGAATACACCAATTTCCTTTGAGAAGCGAGAGCAGGGAGAGATGGGTGAGACGGGTGTTGCAGAGTGGAAGCCTTCGATGGGGCAGTTTTCTGGGTTGCTATGGTGAGAGCAACCAGCATGCTGAGCTCTGTTGTAACAGCCTCAGAAACACAATGGCCAGAGTCTATTCCAGTGCAGATTTATGAGGATGCTGGAGCATTTATTCCAAAGCATATTTTTCTCCTCCATTGCTATAGTCAGTTGTTGTCAACAACTGTGTTCTGTAACTCTTCCTGTATTTTACTCTTGGGAACAGACAGAAACAGACCCTGAAATCCAATAAACATGGAAATGGGATAAGCTTTCTTTGAAAAACTTTTTTTCCCTATATTTTCTTTGCATTTTACTCCAGATCTGAAGTTCTGGTTCTGGCCTTTCAGCTTGAAGCATTTTGGGTTGTCTCTGCCTTCACTTGCTGCTCCAGCTCACCCCATTTCCTTGCAGTGTCAGCCCAGTGGGGGTTTAGGCAAAGTATGGGCACTCACCAAAATGTCCTCCTCAGCCAGATTTTTCCCTCCATTCCTTTTATGTCAGCATTCCCCATGTGCATCACATGCCAGAACAGATCAGATTTAAACTATTTCTTTTATCTTCCTGTGTTTATAAAAGTACTAATTTTCAGTCCAGTCAGATCCCTGAGCTGGTCAATGGCCTCGTGTGATGTGGAGATGCTGAGACACGTAACAGTGACAGAGCAGGTGTGAATTATATGAAGTCATTGAGCAACAGCAGGTAAATATTGTGGTTTAAGTCATTCTTCTCTCCTGCAGGTGAAATATTAGCTGTGAAACTCCTTCACCTTTAGATTGTGTTTTTGAGAGGAAAGATGAGGGAACAAGATAAGGGAAGGAGAGTTTTTTAAGCAGTGGCCTTTCCTAAGGAGAAAATATCTGCTCAGATGAAGAGGCAAAATCATAAGTAAGCCCAGTACCACCTGTAGAACGAAGGCATGTTAAAACTCAGCTCAGATTTGTTCTTAATTCCCTATGCCCCCACTAGGTGCAGGTTGGCTTTAGCATCTGTGTCACTGTCTGCCCACCCATGGATGGTCACTGCTGCCATCCAGGCAGTTATTTATCTGTATCATGGTTTGGAGGGTTGGGTTGGCTTCTTTTGCTGGCTTAGCTCTGTCAGAAGTTTGAAGAATTGAAGAGATGTAAAGAATTGTATTTGCCCACTCATTTGGTACCTTTGAGTTTGAAATTATTACAGTGATTACCAGGGTAGAAGGTACCTGTGAGGTGTTTTCAGGGTGAGCAGTTGGGTCTTGTTATGTATTTTACAAAGTGCCTTTAGATTAGATTTGGGGGTTTCCTATACCCTATACCCCTACAGCTGTCACAGAGCACAGCACATGATCAGCTGCTTGATACACTTCCTTGCTTCCCATGAATTCTTACTATTCTTCCTCTGAAGCTGTGATTTCCTGCTGCCACCTCTTTGTTGTTTTGTTGTTTCTTTTTCCAAAACTGACTGTTCTAGTCCACATGGCACATCATGTTTTCTACATAGCCCTTTCTTCATCTGGGGGAGGGTTATCATCTTGTATCCCTTTGAAAAGCTGTGTTTGTATTTCTGTCATATAAAGATCACTGTGTCAGGGCCTTACTTGTGAATCAGTGGAAAACTGATTGTAAAAATACATATGGGATAAGAAATGTGTAAATTTTCTTGTCTGGTGCAGGCTCAGTGTCTTGGCTCATGTTGTGCCACAGCTGGCAGCTCTAGGGATGTTGGGAATGAGGATGGAGGAGAAGGTATGTGTCAGTATACAGATGTTGAAATATTTGGGGGGCAAAAAGATAATTAATCTGTTCTAGATAGCAATATGTTTCTCTAAATAGCCTAGAAGCACCACACTGAGTTACAGCTGGGAAGGGATGTGCTGCTGGTTTTCATTTTCGAGGGCTTAATACTGCACATATGGGGGTTTTATAGCTGTTTTATCTGAATTCATGACAGTTAGATTATCCCTTGGCTTTATATTAGTGTCTAATATTTTTAATATTCATAGATACATAGTTCAGCATATGTAATCAAATAATTACAGGTGCCATTAGCTAAGTTATCATACTAATCTGGGTGTATTTCAATGGATAATAATTTAATAAAATTATCACTTAATTTCTGGAGCCCTCTTCTCTGCACAAAAAATGAAAACGAAATGAAAGTGCTGCTCTTAACTTCCTTCATTAAGAAACTCCAGCCTTGATTAACAGGATCTGAACATCCAAACATTTGTAACTTGGTTTCCTGAATTTCTACTCCCAGTGGAATTCACAGGAGGACACTGAATTAAAAAATAGAACAGAAACTCCCCATTTGCACAAAGCCTGTGTGGGAGGGAGATGGGAACAGCGATGCCTCCTCCTCTGCTGTGCTCCTGGAGCAGGGAACACCCCAAGCAGTTGTTTGCAGCAGACCTTTGGATGGCAGGAACGGCCACGGAAGGAGCAGGTACGAGGGGAAAGGTCTCTGTTCAAGGGGTTGCTCATCAGAAAGGACAGGAAGACAGTATATCCAAAATGCTGGGAGAGGACAGCAAAGAGGGAGAAGGGAATGGGTGGCAGAGAGGCCGTGAGTGTTCCCTGCCATGTCCCAGACAGGGACAGAAGGCTCCAGTCTGGGTGCGGTGGTGGACACCCCTCGCCACGGCCTCTGCTCTTTGAAAGGCCCTGTCTTTGCTTCACATGGTGTTTTACAGTAAATGCCTCCCCAGTGTGTAGCCACTGACAGCAGGGAGTGGTTCTGCCCTGCTTTTGAACCAGCTTTGAACTCACATGATCTTTCTCAAATAGATTTGGGAATGATGGCGTGAACTCGACGCAAGGCCGGCGGCTGCAGAGCAGTTGGACCTTCAGGTGTTCCCTCCAGATGTTCTCTCTCACCTTCCATGATCCCCCCATTCCCTGTGTTCATATCCTTCACCTCTACACGCCACACAAAGGCAGTGTTGGATTTCTGTGGCATCCAGAGGGAACAGAAGCTGGGACAGTGAACCTGGCACAGGTGGATCAGGAGCACCCATTCCATCCATCCATCTGTCCTTGTGGCACTGGCTCCATCCACTCTGGAGCCACTGCAGCCCTCTGGGCAGGGAATGCTTGCACCTGGGAAAAAATGCACCTGAGCGTTCAAAGGAGACTGAAACAGTGAAGAATCTCATTGTGAATGCAAGAGAAACAAAATAAAGGGATTAAAGAAACTAATGGATTCATTACCAGCATCACAGTGGTCTGGATGCTTCTGAATTAGGGATTCCCTAAGTTCCCACTACAAGGCCTGCAGGAACAGGGCCAAGGAGGCTGACAAGTATCTCCAGCAGTGAAGCAAGTACAGAGCAGCCCTTCCCTGGTGCACACTCCCAAAGCAGTGACTTATGGACTTCCTCAATCCATTTACAATAATAATGCTGATCTGCTACTTTACAAATAAAAACAAAGCTGTTTACTCCCTTGGTATAAAACTTTGTGGCCAAAATTCTCTGCTCTGTGACATGCAGAAAACCAGGCAGATTTTCATTATAGTGTTTCAGAAAAGCAGGGAAAATAAACTGGAATTCTAGATCAAGCTTTTTGTTGAAGCACTACCCTATTTCTGGGGTTAAATCCCTTTTTATTCTCAGCCCCATCCTTGGATATGGTTCCTCACTTTCTATGCTGTGTATTGCTGTGTGCTATTAAAGGAATGTTATGTTCCACTTGAGAGGTGGTAAAGTGAAAATCGCATAAATGCTCAGGGTAGAGCTCTTTGAGATGCTTCAGGACTTAAAGGGCTATGAATTTGCAAGCTCTACTAGCATGATCTCCTTTTATGGCATCTATTTGTATCAAAATATGGTATTTTTACACTCAGATTTGACACATGGATCCCTTCCAACAGGATTAGAAAGATGGCATCAGTCATCTGTATTTAAAATCCGAACGGAGGATGTTGCATATAAGAACTGGCATTGGGTAATGAGAGGGAAGACAACAGTGATTCCTATTGATCCTCAAAGTGTGACCCTGAGCAAGTCCCTGAATCTTCTGTGCCTCAGCCTGTGATGCTCAGACGTGATTAGCATGTGTACTTTATCAGCAAGGATGTTGTGCAAGTTATTTAATGAGTGCTTGCAAAATGACTTGTGGCATTTGAATGGCAGAGGCTGTGTCATTGCACAGCACTGCCCTGTTCTATAATTGCCTATGCTGCAGGAAGCCCGTGGCCAGCCACTTGCTGCCTCCTTGCTGAATAACCCGAGGGCAAATGATCATTTCAATGCTGGAAGGAAAATCCAGTTACCCAGAGGCTTAAGTGTGGACCCATCATGTTTCTGGGCAGTTCATGCTTCCTTGGGTAAAACTCAGGGTAGAAGTTCACTGCTGTGTGCTCACTGCTGTGTGCTAAGCAGATTTTCATAGGGCTCTCTTCTGACTGGAAAATAAATATTTAAGTGGAGAAAAATCTGTGGAAGTCAGTAACTACTATCTCAACAGTGGGGAGAAAATAGAAGACACTCCTTGCCACTTGGAGACTTTACTGCTGGAGGCATCTTTGCCCCAAAGGAGTGCAGTCCTTGCCTGTATATTGCTGAGCCTCTATATCTCTGTACTTCTCACACATCCAGCTGGAAGGTCAGCCTGTGGATGGCTCTCATCTGTCACACAGCACTAAGCCCTCCCAAACAAACATGGAAGCAGTGAGGAAACTGGCTGCTGGATCTCACTCAAGAGCCAGGGTCCTGCATCACTTTGTCTCTCCCTCTGCCACCTCTGCCTTCAGGGCTGGTGCCTTCTCTGATGTCCTGCCCGAGGGACACCACACAGGGCTCCAGCCAGGGCTCTGACCTTCTGTCTGTGTAAATACAACAACTTTATTTTGATGTTTGCATTAGAATTCCCAAACGGCAGCAGTGCAGAGAGGAACTGGCTCAGCTGCCACTTTTGCCACCATTTTTTTCTCCTTTGTGCAGAGTGATTCTCTTAAATTTTACAGTTTCCATCAGGAAGCTTCAACATGCAACTGAAGGCACAGAAGTATTTACTGTTAAAGAACATCTGTAGGACCTGGTCTGAGGACCAACCCATGCTGAGGAGATCAATTCCTGCTGATTTGACCTTTTTCCTCCGTAATAAACCAGTTTTATTAAAACTCCCTGCTCACCTTTTGGATCTGTTACCCTTGCAGAGGGTGCAGGAGAATCCCTCAACTCAGGGTTTAAAAACACTTTTAAAACATTATCATGAGGTTGATTTTGTTCCACGTGGAGCTGTGTGCCCGTTCATTTTGAATGTAAATATAAAGCCCACGGATTCAATGTGATCCGTTTCATTCCTCAGCAGGGATTTCAGTGGCATGGAAGGAATAAAGCTGCTGCCCAGCCCTGGCCACAAGCTGACTTTGGAGAGGATTTGCCAGCATTTGAGCTTTAAGATAGCACAGAGACAAGAGGATTGCTGTAACTATCTTACCTGAATTTAATTATAGTCCATTTTTTAAGCAGAATTTCAATAAGCAGCCTTTAAGAATAAGCCCCAGGTATGCTTATGATTGTAGGTGATCTGTTTCTGTAATGGGTGTTGAATTGTTCTATGTGATTTGGGAAAAAAACTCCTGAAAAAGATTTTTAAACAAATGAGCCTGTTTCTTAGGCAGATGCCAATTTAGGTGATAATCTATAAATAATTGTTCCTTCTACCGCTGCAATTTAAAACAGCTATGGCTCCAGCATGACAGTTTGAGCTGTGCTTTAGACAAGGTTGTCAAAAATCATGCCCAAAGTCACTAAAGGCCAGAAGGCTCATTAGCTGGGAAAAAAACATGAGTAAAACCCTTAATATCTTCCAGGAGGAAAGAAATCTGGGAGAGCACTTCAGATTTCTTCATTCTGAATGCAGATCTAATTTTTTTAGGCCAGCTGAACAAAATGTCTGTCTCGAGAGCTCCAGAAAGAGGAACAAAAGTAAACTATAAATATTCAGCTCTTGATTTCAGGATTTAATAAATTATGAGCTCTGGGAGAAGAATTTTTTTCTTTCAAACATTAACTGACTCGATTCATTTTTTAATTTGGTTGTATAGTGCTTGTCACCTTCTATTTGGATACAATCCATCAGTCTCTGGGCAACACTTTAAGATGACACATCCCAAGGGAAATTGGGTCCAAGGGTCTAATGAGGAACAACCACTCCCCTGTGGAAGCCACAGATTGTGTCTCTGTATCTGTGTCTGTGTCTATAAATAAAGTCTCCTGCACGGGAAGGTCTGATGTGAGACACGATGCTCAAAGATTACTTGACCTATATAACAGTCAGTGAGCACTCTGGTGCCAGCCCCGGGGCTGGGCGACAGGCACGGGCTCCCTGTGCTGTGTGTGATGGTCAGGACACTGCCACTCCCTGTTCCAGAAGCACACCTGGATGCTCGGAGCTTCTTGGGAATGTCTTGTAGCCCATCTGGTATCACTGGCTTTGACTGAATGCCTGGATCCAGCCCCTTGCTGCCCTGAGGGAGGTTGTTGTCAAGCCGAAGCAGAAGTGGGCCCGTTTAAATGGTTAAGTGACACCTTGCCGGTGCTCACCAGGACACACACTTGGCTGCGGGGTGTGTGGCATCCCCTGAGCCCGCCCAAGCGGGTCGCGACAGAGTCTTGATGTGCTGCTGGCTCAGACCGGGCCCCTGAGTGCTCCGGGGAAACCGGCGATAAACAATTATTCCACCAACTTTAAAATCACCGATGGCTTTTCAGCGTTCAGAGGCAGGTTTGTGGATGGGCAGCCCAGGAGAGCTGAGCCCGGGGCACTCGGTGGGAAAACAGTGAAGGAAATGGTGTGAATTCCAGTTGTTGCACACACAGTCTCATGGAAAGAAATCCGGGAAGCTGAATGACTGGCTGCCCTCTGCTGTCCCCTGCTGCCCGCCGCTGTCCCCTGCCCGTCAGTGCTGTCCCCTGCTGTCCCCTGCCCTCTGCTGTCCCCTGCTGTCCCCGGGCCGTCGCTGCTGTCCCCTGCCGTCCCTGTTGTCCCCTGCCCGCCGCTACTATTCCCTGCTGTCCCTTGTCCTCTGCTGTCACCGGCCTGTCACTGTTGTCCCCTGCTGTCCCCTGCTGTCCCCTGCTGTCCCCTGTCCGTCAGTGCCCGCGGCCACCCCCGTGTCCCAGCCCGGCCCACAGCCGCTTCCCAGGGCTTCCCCAGGTGCAAGGAATGTTAGCAGGGAGCGCGTGTCCCCTTGAGCCAAAGGCTGCCTGGGAAAAGTGTTTCTCTGGTGACTTCGAAATGATTTCTTCTGACTTCAGGCTAAGTCACATTTCCTCCTTTATTTACCTCAGCGCCCGCCTCTGGGACGAAGAAGGATAGCCGCGTTTCCCTGCAGGCTTCCACTTACTGACCTCCCAGGGCGGGTTGATTATTTTAAGATTGGCCTGAAATATATTTAGAAATTCCAACAAATAGATTTTCCTCCAAAATAAGTGCTGCCCAGCGCTGCGGGAGTTACCACACCACCACCCCAGGCACTTCAAAGTGAAAAAATGAATAACTAACCATAAATGTGACTCGGGCACTCCACAGAACGCATCGGCAAAATTTCACAGGGAATATTTTCCTTTTGTAGAAACCATCAGTTTAAATTCTCCCTGCTGCTTTAAGAGGGTGAATTCAATTTACCCTCAAAGATTGTTAAGCACTAACGTTACTCTAACTTCGGGAGTCTATTTAAGAGTGTTTGTTTCCATGAAAGAAAAGCCTTTAGGAGTTAAAAATAACGAGTTGTGTAACGAATGACTTAGAGAAATACTACAGAAATAAATCCTGGAGTATCAGTCACTGCGCCAGGTTACTTGCAGGGCCATCCAGCCCCTCTTACCAGCTGTTAATGAGGGGAGGTCAGTGGCTTTTGTGAGGGACACAGAGTGGATGCACGTTAGCACTTGATTAGCATCGTTAGTGCTCGTGCCCTGCGAGGCAGAGGGAAAGGTCCCTCGTGGTCCCGCGGTCACCGCGGAACAGCAGCCTCGCTTATTACCCGGCACTTGCAGTTGTGAGCAGACCTTTAGCACAGGTTCCGGCCCACATTTATTTTGCATCTTATTTCAAACTGCTGCGTCCGCTTCTCTCTTCATTTCAACCACGGTGAGTTCATCGGTATCTGACTCCTTTGGGTCCTCACGCGGCGAGACGTGCCGGCAGCGCCACTTCTTATGGGATAGTGCCAAAATACTGAAGTTTTTCCCAATACCTTTCTCGGGGTGTTGAGATGCTGCTGTGAGGAAGATTCCACCTCTTACCACCACACTCCCTCCGAACGCGATAAAATAACCGGGCGTCCAGCTGCTGCCCTTTCCAGAGGGAGAGCTCTGGAGAGCTCTGCCTGGCCCAGGAGCACCAGGGCTGTCTCCCAGCCCTTCTCGGGCTCAGCCTCTCCATCCCACCCCTACTGCAAGGGGAGCATCAGGTCTACCTTCCTCTTCTCGCTGTCAAAGACTGTGCTTCGCTGTGTGTGTCCCCCTCAACCTGCAGCTTCCCAGGCTTTAAGAAAGTTGCTTTTTGTGTTGCTGGGGCTCATTTCCAGCCCAGGCTGTGATGGGGAGCACTTTTGTCGGGCACTGCCTCTAAAAGCGCGAAGCTCCTTAAAGCACCTTCTCCTCCTCTGAAAGAGCAAGCAGCCGCTTAGGGAAAAAAACTGTGGAAAATCTCGGCTGAAATTCTCACATATTGACAAGATGCCAAAGTGGGGAGCTTTTTTAAACAAACAAACAAACAAACAAACAAAAAACAAGCACACAAACTATTGGGAAATGCCTCATATAGTAATTAGGAATTAGCAGAGCCGCAGGAGTCCGTGCACCTGAAAGGCCTTTTCTGTCCCCTGCCATCCCACTTCGGGGACAAATAGCTGGTTGTGGTTACCATTAAGATCGGGAGATAAGGAGAAGCTGGCAGAGCCTAGGAATGCAGGTTGTTAAGCAAACATCTCCCACCCCTCTGGGCTCGGGGGGTTTGGGCCCGCCGATGCCTCCCCACGGCGCCTTCCCCATCAGGGGACACGTCAGTCACCTTTTCAGCCCCAGAGCTCCCTTGGCACTTCCAGCCTTCATTTACAGCTTTAGCTCTGCCTATCCCACTGTGCATTAATTTTTAGCTTCCTCCAAGATGGACCATGGTTTACTTGCTCCTGAGATTGATGTCCCCGTTCCCGTGCAGTGCAGTGCCTCATCCTTCTGCTCTGACTGGCAGCATTCACTTGACATAAAGGGACATTTTTTTTTTTGCTACAATCCTCCTGCAGCAAAGGGGATTCACAGACAATACCTGGCAGGGGTTCCTTGCGGGTTGACTCCTTCAATTGTCAACTATTCTTGTTAAGGCAAGACTGCAAAGTTTTAAGCACGATCCTTCCCATTCCTTCTGAGCACTCAGATGTGCTTAAATCCCTCCTGGTGACTCTTGAAGTATGAATGTGCTCAGATACAGAGTATTTGTCGTTGTGCACACTAAATGTTTGTGTCGGTGCCATCGCCTGTGGCCAAAACAATGAACCTTCCGTTTCTTCAGGAGTGGGAGCAGAGATTGCTCTGTCTAACATCAAAGCGAGTTTTGCAGATTTAAGATACATTCAGCAGCTCTGAGGAGATTCCCCCTTTTCTGCATCACTGTTCTCAGCTTGGAAGAACCTGTGGGACTTTCAGGCAGGGGTTCAGCTGGAGGGTCCGAGGAGCACAACCAAGCCTCGGGGTCAGGGCAAGGCTCTGCCTGTTGGTTGGCAGCATAGCACTGGCACCGCTTTGGAGGGCAGGAGGGAGCTGCTCCTCTCCCAGACCTGCCAAATGAGGGGAAAGAGGAGAGCCCTGGCCTCGGGGAGCACTCTGTGTCAGGGTGGCTGCAGCCCACGTGCTTTGAGGGAGCGGGGCAGTGCAGACACTGTCCATCCTCACACCCCGGTGCCGTTGCCCTGCATTAATTAGGAGCAGGTTTAAGTTAACAAGGTTATTGTGGCGTTTTAGTGAAAGCACAGCAGCCCAGAAAATCCCTTTATATCAGTGTCGGGGAGGTCCGTGCAGGGCGGTCAGTGGTGGGCAGCACAGAGCTGGGTTTGTCCCGGGAATGCTGCTGGATCCCCCAGGCAGCGGCACTGGGAGAGGCTGCACACAGGATGGTTTGGTTACCTCAGACAGGATCCCAGGATCCTTTTCCCTTTAGAGAAGTGCGAAAGATCTCAACAATGGGCACTTCTCACCAGAAATACTCTCCAGTGTGTTTGCCTTTAGGTGCTGTGTAATCCCTGGCTCAGGATCTTGGTGCCTCTGTCCCCGTGTAGTGTATCTAGAGTAAGATTCCCAATCCAAATGGAGCACCTCATGGTCCTAAATTGGGTGTGATTTATTTCTTTCATTGTGCAGCTTTACAACTATGTCTAATTGAATAAGAAAAACCAAACTACGATCTTGAATGACCAATGCCATTGCAAAGGCTTCCAAAGCAGTCGTTCCTGGATAACCAGTGGATTAGTTGCTTTCTGGGAAGAAATAATTTTCACGGACCTTAACGCTGCTCTTTCACAAAAACCCTCACTCTATCACGTGTTAAAGGGAACGGAATCTCAACCAAACCAGGGAGGAGATCAGGGTGCAGGGGAGAGTGGAAGGTGAGGGATTAGCAGGCCCGGCCCGGGTCTGGCTCTCAGTCCTTGCCCATCTTCCTCCTAATTACAGCCTGGCCCTCCAGGGACGGCGGGATTAGCCGGGAGCAAATGTAAACCGCAGCATATTTAAGGAAGGGAGAAGATTGAAAAGGTGTGCACAATAACACAGGGTGCTTTGGGAATCACGGCCATCAGCTCAAATTAGCATTTCATCGCTGCCCTGAGCAGCACCCGGGGCTCGGAGCGGGGCGGGGAGGTACCTGTGCCCAGCATCCTGTGCCCAGCTCCCTGTGCCCAGCGCCTCCCGAAGCCTCCAGCAGCTGCAGAGGTGCTGGCTTTGTGCTTGGAGAACTCACATGTGCCCTCAGCTTCCCGATTCAGTACTAAACTCTCAATAAATAAACAAACACCTTTTGGCCAGCGGGAGCCGCGAAACGTGACATGACGCAATTGGTAATGCGTGTTTATCTTCTGGCATTTTTAGAAAATTACAGCCCCTTAAGGAGGGCAGCCATCTCTCAGAAATTTCCTAATTCCTTGAAGCCAGTGCTGTGCTGAATTGTTGGCTTGGAAAGGCGAGAAGACAGAGGAGAGTGACATCACTCTGCGTCATCCCATCATCAGTCTGAAAATGGCACTAAACCAAAACTAACCCAAGTAATTTATTCACCCTCTCTGTCCCTCATGGACCTACAGGGGTTCTGTGCTCTTAGCTGGCTTGGAGCAGCAGCTCAAGTACCACTCACTTCCAGCTTTTTAGAAGTCAGTTCTCCAGAGTCGAGGAATGACTACCCTCTGCAGGGAGGGAAACAGCAAAAGAGATTAATCTTCTCCAAGGCAAGTAAGTGTTCCAATAACATTCATCACTTAGTCAAATGACTGCCATAAAAGCAATACCCCCTGAACCTCTTGAAAGCGGTTTTACTTTAAGCACAGACTTAACTGACCATTAGGAGACCTGTGGCTGATGAAACAGAGACCCCAAGAGGTAATGGAGATGCCAGGGAAGTCAGTCTCACTCACAGACAGGAATACCAGGGCTGGAATCCCCATGAAACCAAGACGATTCTATTAGACATCACTACTTTTTTTTTCCCAGTAAATCCATGTCAGTCCTGCCACACCAACACTATCAGTTTTGGAAGTGAGAACCACTCAGGATCCCCCAACAAAGTGCATGGGAATTTTTTTTCATTTTGGACAAGAAGGTATCAGAAATCCCCGGTGTTGCCTTGCTAATCCTTAATGCCAAGATGGTTTTGTGCTGAATCTGGAGTCTTGATCACCTGGGAGCAGTGGGGATTTGCAGTTCTCACTTCTCATGGGAGTTACAGAGGGAAGGCCGTGAGTGCAAGGATGGAGTGTGTCTCCCTGCTTCACATCAGAGCTCCATATGCTGGTAGAGGCTGCAGAAAAACATTTAACTTTATGTTATAACTATAGTTGGAACAAGGTTTAGGAAACAGAAGTAGCTCCACTTTAGAAAATTGGAAAAGTGCCTCCTTGGGAATAGGGCTGTGCTAGCAGGGCGTTTTGGCTGCATGCAAAGTGAATTTGCATGCAGATTTTGCTGTTTCAACAAAGCAAAAGAAAAGATTTTTCATCCTTTTTGGCTGTTAATTTTTCCAGAATTTGCCTGCCAGGGTAATTGTTTAGGATGGCGAGCGATTAAGATCTGTTTTGCAAACAGAAGTATAATGAGGTTTTAATATCTGGCATTTCCACAGCAATACCCTCAAATCCCCATAAGATAAAATACAGTCAGGAAGAACAACAGACATCTCCTGGGTTGTCACCAAGAAGTTTCTGGCTTCAATGCCTTTGTGTGGTTTTCAAAAAAAAAAAGGAATTGGGATGTAAGATTATAATTATCCACGATGGCAACACAATGCTCATAATGAGAAAACAATGCTCTTTGGACTTCAACCCAGGGCAGCACCCGCCTTTTCCTCTCTCCATGCCTCTGACTAGCTGAATTAAAAATAAAATATGAGCTGGAGGAGCAGGCGTGGTGCCCAAGGGCAGAGGGAGTGCTGTGCCAGCCCTGTGGCCCCATGAGCTGCCCAAAGGCCCCACACCGGCATAAAGTGAATTTTGGGCCCCTTCCAGCACCTGTGAGGGAGGATATTGGATTATTTGTCTCTCTGACAACAGGAAGCCCGAGACAAGGCATTTCCCATTCTCCTTCCAGCATTATATGAATGGCCTTTAAAAGTGTTGTGGAGAAGCAAACACAAAGGAATGTCCCACAGAGGAATGGTTTTAACAATGCCCCTGCTTTCTCTGCCCTCAGCTGAGCACGCTCCTCACAAGTCAGTGCAATTCTGGTCACATCAGGGCACGGTGACCTTCCTCAGTCCCCTCCTCCTGACTGCACTGACCAGGAGACCACTTGCACTATAAAAATGGCCCTTTATCTGGGGCTCTGAGACAAACGGTCCTTACTTGGCACTCAGGGGCAAGATGTTGGAGTTTAGATCCAGGTGCTGCCCAGATAAAGGGTTTAACACTCACTTCAGTCATGGAGGGAACACCTCAGCCATGCTCACGTCTCACTTCTGAGGTCCCACCACCTCCTTGGCATGGTTGAAGAGGTTTCTGCTGTCCTTTGTGCCTAGGGAGAGCCTCTTCCAACTCTGACACTGCTGTCTGACCCTTACTGGCTCCTTTCCCCTTTTGCAATCCCTCTTCCCCCCACCTTATCCTCTTCTGCAAACCCCTTTTCTTCCCAGATCTCTCTCCCTACTTTAATCTCTTCTTCCACTGTGTCTTTAGAGTAGGATCTCATGTTCAGTACCACAATTTACAGCAGAGCTTAGACTCATCCTAATCATTGTGTCAAAGGCTGGACCTATAACAGTATATTGCCCATTCCCTCCTCTTCCTCACTAATCAGCTCCTTAATGGGAGAGGTGCTGCATCTCAGGAAAAGAGGATCTGTTCTGAGACTGATCCAAGGCAGGAGAAGGATGAGGTTTCCATGGGTCAGCCCCTGGACTGTCTCACTGATAGAAACCTGCTCTCGAAGCAGTTGCTGAGGATATTTTCAGCTGGAGTCCTCTCCTGAGCCAGTCTCAGGTCTCCCAAGTCTCATCCTGAGCAGACAGGCTGAGTCCCGTCTTTTTGAATATTCTTAAAATAAGAACAAAATCCACAGCAGAAAGAGTAAGTGGCAACTTCTTTGGGGGTTTGGTTGGTTGGTTGGTTTTTAATGATGACTAGTGATGAAGCTCAAAGTTTTCAGGCAGCTCTGGATTGCAGTCTCAGTTACAGCTGATGGTCTGTGTCAGACCCCCTGCTCACAAGTGTCACCACGAATCCATTGCTGACTGTGTGTTAAAAAGGGAATTCAAAGGGACGGATCATGAGATGGAAAATTAGTTCCCTTTCCTACAGCTCCTGACTCCAAGCTGCCCTGCTCTCAGCTTAGCAGCCATTCCCAGCTCCTGAGGGGTGTATCCCTGCTGATGTGTGGAAACAGCAGGCACTGGGGTGACTGGTGGAGCTGCTGGATGGTTTCCTGAGGGTTTCTTTCTTTTTATTATTTTGATTATTGTTCACAGTATTTCTGCACATTTACAGTACAAAAATGGTAGGCTTGCATCCTGGCTGCCTCTGTACACTGTCCCTTAATCAATGCTTAGCTAATTCATAAATAATCCCTTTAAACTCTTCTTGCAAGTTTTCCAGCCTTTGGGCTGCTCTGTAAATTTTGCTACAGTGCATTTTGGAAAGAACCTTTAAAAGATTCAAATATCGCCTGATTTTTTCATGGCTCCTCTGCAGAGAGGTGACATTCATCTGAACAATCACCTTTAATTTGCACCACGTGGGAAATGGGACAAAGAAAAGTGAAACACATTCCTCAGGGTAATGCAACAGCCCAGTTAAAGACTTAGTTTCTCGACCCTAGTCCCAGACCTGGCCTCAAACCACGTGGCAAGCAGATATCTATCTCCTTAGGAGGATTGCCATGCTGATCTCATCACTGGCATCTCACTCACCCGCTTTTTTATCTCTAATTATGTACTGACACAATTATCCTTCATTACACAGAGTGCACACTGTGCGCACACAGACAGGAAAACAAGCTCTGTAGAGCAGCTGGGGCACATTTTATTCTGTCTGGAGTAAAATTTACCCACCATCACCATTTTTTAGCTACCGAGTGTAACAGAAAGCAGTTAAGGGGGTGGGTTTTCTTTTTCTGGATGGAACTGTCCTGCCGTCCTGGTTTACAGTTCATCCATAAAGATACAAATTGTTTTCATTTCTTCTCACTTTTAGCATTTTCTGCAACATTAAAGCATCGTTTGGAATAGACATGATAAAACTGCTATCACTAAAGCTTTTTGCACTTCAGGGCACTTTCCCACATCATCCACCTGTATTTATTCCTCCTTTGCCAGGATATAAATAGACAAAATGTATCACCTGAGGCAATCTGGGCATAGCAACCACTCCTGAAGTCACCAAATGGAAATCAGTCAGGTTTTAACTGCGTAAGAGTGAATAAGGATCCCTGGCCTGAATCGAACAGCTCCCAGTCCAAAGCCAGAGGCCTTTCACTGGCACAGGGCACCTTCAAACATCCAAGTCATTTGGTGACAGGAGTTTTTGTCCAAGTGGGTCATAGGTCAGTGCTATAAATAATAACTCTCTTAGTATCTTGGTTCCTACTTAGTGTTTTCTTGTTTCATCTTTCCTTCCAAATAAACCTGAGAAAGAAAGAAGTGTTTCCTGGTGTAGCATAAATCTCTGTTTTAACAGCTGAGGATGTGAACCTGTGTGTGTTACCACCTAGGGAAGGAACTTCTCTGCTGTCAAGAGCTGGCTTTCTCATTTAATTCAGTCCTCCATCCTGCTGACAAGGGAATGGGTTTCAGATTCCTCTGAATTTTCTTGGATGAATGGTTAGACCATGCTGGTTTGCAAACTTACTAAAAAAAGGAGGCTGGGCTGTGTTTTCATTTGGTTTTATTGTTCTAAGCAAGTTGATACATTCCACAAATAAAAATGTTCTTTGTTTTATGCATAACAGTTAAAGAGATTGGGAAGATGAAGCTCCAGAAAATCCATCAGGAATCCCCCAGCCTGTTTCTTAACCTGTGTCACCTCACCAGGATTGAGGTGCTTTGGGACTGATTCATGTTTTGATGGTGCTGTATTTCGTGTGCTATATATCAGAAAAGGTCTAGTGAAACTTTTTTGTGGAAGACAGAATAGGAGGTGGACAGGAAGATGGGTCTCATGGGTCTTGGCGAAGGAAATGAAAAATATCTCCCATGAAAAAAAAAAAAAAAAAGAAGAAACTGCCAGTTCACAGGAAGGTAGTGCAGTCTGGCTGTGGAACTGCCATGCACTCAGTGTTCAGAAACTCTAAAAACTCTTCTTTTTGTTTGTTTGTTTGCTTGCTTGCTTCTTTCGAGAATCAATACAAGCTGTATAATATTTACACCCTTCTGTAACAGACCAAAGGAGTGAGTCATGACACTTACCTCACCATGGTCCCTGACAGCATCACCTGAGGCAGCATCACTATTCAGAGCAGGGTGGGAGAGTCAGCACAAGGGCTGGCACTAAAAGACCAGACCCATGTCTGGCTGCTGGGCAGTGATGACACACACACTGCATCATCTGCTGTAGCAGAGCCTGGATCTCTGGGTTGTACTATTTCTTAATTTGGGGCATACTATTAAAGATTTGAGGACTCTTTGTGCTTTTTTTTTTTTTAAAGAAAGTTTTAGGAAAAAACCAAACAGCTTCAACTCGATGAGTCAGTGTTTCTTTCAAGCTTTTCACCCCGTTTGTAACCTGAGTGGTAGCAAATTGTGCTTGAAAGACTATTCTCATATGTTATTTCACCAGATCAATGTAACATTTGTCAGCACACAGAGCAGAACCAGCTGAAATACAGCGTAGAAGCCGTGCATTGCTCTTGTCTGGAGGAGCACTCAGACACAGCTCAGCATCCAGCTCTGTCAGTGCACCTTAAATTGATCTTTCGTTCCTAATCCTTCCTTCTCTGGAGATAACATCCAGTGAAATTGCTCTAACTTTATTTGTGTAGGTCTAGTGCTGATCACAGAACAGGATACTTTCACATACAGAACATTATGAGATAAAGACCAATCTGAGAACCAGAGAGGATGCAGAGCATGCTGTGTCCTCTCATAATGAACTGTGACAGGGAAATGAAATTACTTGTCTAATACTTCTGAATTTGGGAGGACGGAAAAGAGGTTTCAAATAGGTCCTTGTGTTACTTTGCTCAACAGAAATTACATTACTTTATCATGTTTTCATACTAACAGGTTGTTTCATATCCTTTTGCATACTAATAATGACATTTGTAGTTCAACATTCACGACCTTTTGTCTCCCCTACCACTGCCCTCCACATATCCATTTCCCCACTGAGACCCTTCCACCACTGAGCCCTGTTATCACTGTCAAGCAACCACCTTGATATTTGAGTGTGGTATCACAGCTGCCTGTAACAGGAACTGTGATCTCCTCAGGACAGCACTGCAACACACATTTGGAGAGTGATATGGGTAAAACAAGGGAGAGGAGATGGGAGCTGCTCCCTGTGCTATAGAGCCTTCCCAAGACCTCCTGCCAGCACTTCCACCCTCTCCACTGCTGAGCTTTGCCTCTCACTCTTTCCCTGGAACACTGGAGATCCTTACAGTTTCTTAATAAAGCAGGACAGTACATTTTGTTCATCCCCTCGAAAGATGTCTTACAGTTTGGGATTTAGGAGGTGAGGCAAGAGGTAAGCAGGTTGTTTTTGAAGGGTCTCACAGTTTGACACTCTGACAGAGCTCATGGAAGTTTAAACCAAAATGAAAGGCAGCACTAAGCAAAGTGGAGTGATGATGGGAGGGGGAGATTAACACTTTGGGAAACTGCCAGGTATTTTTTGAGCCCATGTCAACTTACAAGCTTTGCTTCCCATTGATTTATCACCTTACTGCTGTCTATATCAGGATGAAAAAGATTCTCTCAGGCATCTGATAACCAGGGAGCCTCCCTTCTGTGGTCTCACATGCCCTGCATAGCTCACATTGGTGGCCTTGCAGGCTGTGACAGTGCCCTCCTGCATAACTGGAGAGGGAAACAACAACTGAATGTGGCACAGAAACTTTGGTGACATCCATGTGCATTGCTGAGAAGTTTGTGACATTTGGCACGTCGGGGGCTTGCCCCTGCCATACTCTGGGCTTTACGCTGGGCTCTAATTATGGATCTCTGACAAGTTCCTCTTGTCTGGACAGTAGGTCTCAAAGTTTGCCTTTCTATCCCCCACCTGACTCGTGACTTGGAGTGCAGTGGAGAATAGAAACCTTTTTCTTAAGGAACAAGGTGAGGCACTGGGGACTCTGTTTCTCAGGTTCAGTATGCACCTGGCATTTACATTTGTTCTGGTGTACTAGAGTTTCTGAGTGTGTTCCTCTCATGTGAAGGGTTATGTGTTAAGGACTATGCTTCCAGAATCCTTTAATAACCAAATTTAAACTGTGGAATTGAGTAGCTTTTCCACAAAGCATCATTTACATTTACCCAGGAGCAGAACCACGGATACCTGGAAGCTGCATGTCAAGGAGGTTCTCACCTTCACTCTGGGGAGAGTTCAAGTAGGCAGTTAATATGAAATTTCCTTTTATCCTTTTGTATTTGCTTCTTGCTTATCTCTCTTCAGCCTATTAGGAAATAGGGTCAGCATCACCCCAGAGGACACCTTCCACACTGTTTTGCTGTCCCCTACTTCTTTTTGTTCAGCAAAAGCCATCCTGATCTAGTCTGAGCTTTGCTGCAGCACTCACATCTGGAGGGTTCATGTAGGGGGAGCCAGGAAGACTGCATAGAAAAAAGGCACATTCACAAACAGGAAAGGTTATTCTCCATAAAATTCTTACTCTCATTTTATTTTCAGTAAAGATCTGAAAATTCTCCTTACAGAAAGACCGTGGCCACGAGGCAATGAAGTCTCTTCCCAAGCTCTTGTAGAACACACAGTGCTTCAGTCCTTCTGCTGTAATGGCTCAATCTTCTCTGATGCAATCAGTGAGCTTTCCAGCTATGTTATCAGTTTGATGCCCCCAAAATTTCACTGCTCCCTAAGCCCTACAAGCTTGATAATAATGTTTAGTGAAAAGTCTTCTAGCCTGCCAAGCTGCTCTTCAGTGGGAACTTATCAGCCCTACTACCTCTCCAATATCAAGTCCAGACTTGTCAGTAAGTGACTCTTCTTTCAGGAGTCCTACATGTTGGAAGCAGATTTAGTTTCATTATTTTTTCCTATGAAAGCCGGATGACTCTTAGTTCTGGGAAGAAGTAGGTCGTATTAGAGGCTAACAGGATTAAGTGCAGTTCAGTAGGACACTCAGAAGGCCACGGATTTCTGCCCTGCTGACAAGCACCAGGCAGCACATCACAAAGTGATGAATGCCCCTGACAAAGGAAAAGCTTAAATTCTTGTTCCTTTGGCACACACCTACTTCTACTTCAAACAAAGAAAAAAACTCGAGCAATTTCATAATGGGGTCCTGGGACCCACTAGAAAGATGATGCAAAAGGACTCCCATTTCACTCTTGACTTATCTCTTTATTCATTACTCCTGATAACAGCCACCATCAGAGCGGGAGCTGTGAGTGTGTGGGGGATGTGGGGATGGGCACAGCCTGCAGTCCTGACTTCCAGCCTCCATCAGCTCTCACAACAGCAGCGATTACATCCTCGCCACTGCCTCTAGAGGGTAGAGCAATCATGAGTCTCTAACGGGGCGGGCAGCTTGAACAGTGCCATTTCAGGCTCCTAAAAGCTTTAAAATTTCCTTAGCAACCCCGCACAAAAACTGCCAGTCAGTGCAGCCAGCCGGCAGACCTGAGACTGGTGATGCAGCAGTTTCGCAGCGCTCTGCCAGATTCATCCCGCTCCAAACATATTCATAGCAGTCTCATGGACGTCCCAGGACTGCTTTGGCAGCAATTGTGCAGGATAAATAAAGCTCCCATTGTTGCAGATGACTCTGCTTTCAATTGCACGGGAATCCAGGACAGCGGGGACTTCTGACTGATAAAGGTTCGCACATTTGTGCTACTGCTCTAGTAATGCAGGGCTCAACTGCGGCACAAATTGCACCTTTTCGAGGTGTTTTTTGGGGGGCAGCTGTTTCCTAATCGTTTGCAGCATTTTCCTGAGCCGCTAAGCCTCCACCACAACGTTTAATTCTTGTGTCCCCAGCCTCACTGTGCTGCCATTTGAACAGGCAGGAGTCAATATATTGCCGGCCATAGGTATGTCTGGCTCTGCACATAAATACAGAAGGAGTCTTTGCCTCAAAATTCTTTGGGGGAAGAGGGGTTTTAATCATGAGAGCAGAACACAAGTCACAAGTCTATAATCAAGGGCTTGTGTGATTACTGAATTTTTGAGTGGGAGAAGCAGAGCTCTTTCTATGATACACCCCGATAGAAAACCTTTTTATAGTCAAGCGTGAGCTGTGCAGGTTCCCTTATAGGAGCCCTGATCACGGCCTCTGAACACGTGCCTGAAAACTCTTTGGATTTCACTAGCTGTAAATATTCCTCCCATAGAATAAATTAGAAGACCTGATGCAGCTGCTTGCATGGTACCTTAACATTACAATGCATTTATTTACCCCTCCAGCAATTTACTGAACAGTTACTGCTCCTGACTCTACAGCATGTACAGCACAGAGATACAACCTCCTCAGAAATAGCAGCCCATCTTCAGCTGCTTAACTACCTCCCTCCTAAAACACTTAAGAAACTGAATGCGACTTCCCTGAAACAGAAATTTCTCACTAGTAGGCACCTTGAATAATTAGAAGTGTTACTGGAAATTTTATTCCAGCAATCTGCTCTGCCCATACACCATGTGTGTTTGAGCCTAATCAGAGCTCGGAAGGCAGTTTATATAAGTCAGCCTCGGGATGGTAATATGATAGCAGCCCTGCTTGTTTGTAACACAGCCTTCTACATGGTGCAAAGTCTGAGTTTGATTGTTTATAGCAGCAATGAAAAGGCATGCCTCTGCCTTGCCCTTTGATTGCTCGCCTCGTCTGAACCACTGAAAGCTGTAAAAAATGACAACAGCCCTTTTTTCTAGATGTTTAATTCACTATGTTGCAGCCTGTAGAATAGGGGGGAAAAAAAAGGCGATAAAGTTAAGGCAGGCAGTTTTTCAAAAGTCTAACCTCTCTCACATGGGCCAGAACGAGAGTGTCAAAGCATGTGTCTCTTCACAGGAGCACTGGGACAAAGCTCCCCGTGGCACAGGGCAGTCCTGGGCGGGTGCAGCTCCCAGCCAGCAGGCTCTGCTAAGCTGGGCTCAGAGGGGAGGCAAAAGTGGAATGGGGACTGTGAGAGAGTTGTTTGTTTTCCCACTTCTCGGGATGCCAGACGTCTCAATCTGCTTGCAATTTGGGGAGGGAGAGATTCCCAGGGGAGCAGGAGGGAAAGGAATGGAGGAGGCTGCTTCCTATGCTCTCAGCATGGCAACCCACTGAGAAATAAGGGAAGACAGACAAGAATCTTGTTAAAATACAGTCAGTTAGGACTAAGGACCCAGAAAAGGAAGAAATGTTGCTTATAAACAATGGTCAACGAACAGCAGAAATGACGAGGCTTGATTTCTTGCAGCTTTTGTAACCGGGGAGATGTGGTGGGGTTCTCCTCTGTGCAGCACAAGTGGCACATGGAGCACTCTGGATGTGTTCATTTGGGAGCCAATCTTGTTGCTTCTTTTGCGAAGAATGAAAAAAACATGTAGGATGCAGCCTGACCCCTCACAGACACGCTGGGGACCAACACAGAGGGCACTTCCTCACTGTTGGAAGCAGGTTGGCACACCTGCAGTCAGGAGTAACATCACGTGCCTAACATGGGGATTATCTTTGCTTTTATAAGCCAAACAGCAATCTTTTTCCTAATGGGCTTCCCATGGCCCTTTTCCAGCAGTGCAGAGCACACGTGGCTGGCCAGGAAAGCAGTGAGCTCTTCCCAGCACTCCTGGTTCTTCCCAAGCACTGCACACACAGGGAGCCCCTGACCTCAGATCACCAAATGAATACCCCAGAGACTGTCTCTCCATCAGCCTGAGCATCACTGACCCTTCTGAAGCTCTCAGTGAACAGATCATTGGTGAGTGTGTAAGATGAACATTCCAGTGGCCAGGACCTGCCTGCAGGGTCTGTATCCCCCGTGAGCACAGCAGGTGATGCAGGCCTGGTTTATGGCCATCCTAAAGGCTACCTGAAAAACCACCTGAGGCTGGTGGCTGAACATGACCATGGTTTATGGAACACTGTTTTCCCCTTTATTATGCTTCTTCAGGAAGGTGGTGTCACCTTAGATGTGCAAGACACACACCCTGGGGTGCGTAACAGCCCCAACCCCCGGGGTAGACTGAACAGACATGCATGGATTGACCGCACTGAACTGCTGGTTTTACAGCAGCTGAGGATGTGTCTTGCAAAGCCTACAGCATGTTAACTGTGTTAGCTTTGCATTGGGTTACCAGACTCTCCTGTAGCTCCCTGGGAGGGGGACTGTGTCCACCATCACTGTCCTGTGCTCTCTCGCAGGACGAGCTGCTGAGTGCTCTGCTTCTCTCCAGGGAACTGCTCCAGGCTCCACTCTCCACGTAAGACTAGCATATTCAGAGGATGTGCTCGAGTAATTTTTTTGTTCCCTTTATCAGTTTTCAGCATCTTTCTTTAATCTTAATTCCGTATTTGTATTTCTGGTGACTATAACTGCCTTTCCTTCTCTCAATGTTGTTGACAGTAATAGTGTAGATATACAGATATACTGGCCTTGTTGCTGTACAACAATGATGTTAAATCCATAAAGAAAAATCAGATGTAGGATTGCTATTTTGGTGCTGACCTTTTTTATTAGAGTGCAATACAAAACCACAGAACTCTTCATTTTATTTATGTTGCTGCCCAGTGCCCTCTGTTCTTGAATTAGCTGGCATTTCTTCCAGTTCCTCACCAGTGTGCTGAGATGATAACAAACCTTACAGCAAATTATTTTGGGAGTGGGAGCAGGTATTCTGAATTTGTGAATTTTTAATTCCAGCTTTATTCCAATACCATTTTGCCTTTCTGTGACAATATTCCTCTGGGACAAACTGAGATTGCCTACAGGTTAATTCTATTCTTTTGTGCTTCTGTCACTTACTTAACCTATTTTTCTGCTTCCTGGGTTCAACTATTAAGGCTATTCAATACTTCAAGGAAAGATTCAAATTTCCTAACAGGGAAGTCCTTGATATTTGAAGACTTGTATTTCTTGGGAACAGCTGTTCCTACTGGGCCCCTGCAATAGCTATATGTATTTATTTTTTTCCAGTGTAAGGGCTAAGGAAGTGTCCCAAGCAACAGAGGCCACAGCAGCTGCTGGCTGCAAACCACCACACAAACACATTCCACTTGTAGCATCCCCATTCAAGTGTCTTTTGCAGAGTAAAAGCATTTAGCAACAAACACAGGCCACAAGGAGTTTATTTGAGTCCTTTTTTGATACAATAAATGCCAAACCCGAGCATCTAATAAACTGCAGTGTTTTTTTTTTTTAATGTCACCAAATATGTTTTTTGAAAAAGAATCTCCATGTCTTCTAATGCAAAGCAAGATGATGGATGTATATGGGAAGATGTGGTCTACACTCTTCCTGCTCTAACAGCCAGTCTTCCTCTATCTTCCTCCCTTGCTCTGACATGAGCCTATTTCACATAATTTCTATGGTAATTTTTCTGTACACAAACTCCCAATTACTACAATATGTGTGTAATTGGTTGTTGTGTTGCTTAAGCACGTGGCCAAATAATCTCTCCATAAATAAAGCAGGGAGACTCACACACCATCAATCTAGGAAAACAAATGAAAATAAGATTTTCTACATAAAGTTCTGTAAAGAGACTTAATTCCCTCAGTCTCGAGAAGAGAGGGAGTGCTCTGTCAGCCTTGCTGCTGCTGTCTGCTGCTCCCCTCCAGTGAGGCTGGTGTTCCCAGAGGGATCCCCCATCCTGGGCATTGTCAGATGGGCTCTGGCAGTATTTGCTTTGCTTTAGGAAACATGAGATTTGTTATTTCATCAATCGCTCCGCTTCACTTTCTGTCTTTTGGAAATGGAGTGGATTGAAAACTAACAGGGAAAGAATGAGGAAGCTCCTCTGGGCAGGAACCAGCAGAGAGCTGATGGAGCCAGAAGAACAGGAATAACAATAGGCCTTTCTCCTTCTCTCCGGATATTGCTATTTTGTCTTCCTTGAAGTCCGATATCCCCAGAAATGGTTCCCAAACCAGCCTTGGCTCCCTCCAGTTGCCTCATATGATGTTTTCTGGTGGGAATTTCCAAAGTGCTCTAAAGAATTAAGCTTTGCAAAGTTCTGGCCTCCCTCACAACTGAAAAACCACCTTTTTTTTTTTTTTTTTTCCTTTTTCTTTACCACAACAGTGATTTTTGACCAAAATAACAGGGAGGGAAAAACTAATGAACTCGAGCTGCATGTGACAGAGAAAGAGGAGGTGAGTGTGGGAGCGCAGACATTGCACAAGGAGCATGTGTTAGCACATGTGTCCCTGTGGAATTGCAGTTCCCTTGCAGTGCTCAGACCCTCCATGGAGCAGAGAACCAAGAGGAGGTAGGCACTGCTGAGCTGCCTCCTCCCACCTCCACACTAGGCTGTACCTCAGCCACCAATTCCCAAAATCAGTGGCTGTTCTTGCAAGCCCTCAAAGGTCAGCTCGGGTCCTTCCAGCTGCGGCTCCTCCATATTCCCCTGTTGTCCTGCTGCTGTGTGTGTAACTACTTCACTCTTCTGTCTCCTCCATTGGGGCAGAAGAAGATTGAGGATGTCCCATGAATTTCAAGATAGCCAGTCCTCAAGCTTTTGCCTGGCAGGATTCAAAAATAGCTCATCACTCAGTCCAAGCTCTCCACAAGCAGCCAAATCAGACCAACAATCTACCTGGCCTCTAGACCAACAATCTTCCTGTCACGTAGCCCAGAACCTCTTCATGGCTGTCATTGCCTGATGCTTAACCAAGCTCCAGCATGCTTGGGCCAGCAGATTAAAATCAGCAGTCTGAGGTTACACTGCCTTCAGCCTTGCTCCTCTCTAAGACAGAGACATCTGATACTCTGAGGAATCAGGTCCTAGATTGCCACTGTCAGCCCAATATACTGAAGGGAAATAACTCCAGCCTGGATTGGCCTTAATACAGAACTGCAGCAGCCCCAGTGCTGATTCACAAAAGGTTGTCCTTGTTTTGAGGGCAGTGACACCTGGCAAGAGAATGGGAAAGGTGACTAACAGTAGTGACATCTTTAAACATACTGACCTTGGCAACATAATATTTCTGGAACTGTGTGACACTGCTATAAATCATTGTTCAGAAACATAGGAAATGAGGACATGGGACTGGAAAAAGTATCCTGTTCCCTTGAAACCAGTGCCTAGCTGTTGTATTGAGGGATGGTCAGTAACAAGTTGTAATAATCCTTAAAAAACAACCTATTTAAACATCAAGTTACTCTCACATTTAGACAGCTCTCCCTCTACTATAAATAATTTTCAGCTCTCAAATTATAGGATATAGAGAGGAAGGAATCAACTTGCAGGTCTGCAAGTGGGCATGTGTGAAGTTATGCATAGGAATATCCCCACTGGAAAGCTGTGTGAGCCTGAGGGTGTCACGGCTCATCCTCCTCCAGCTGTACCTGTGCTGGCTAAGGCACTCACTGCCTTCCTCAGGTCCTAAGTGTCTGTGTAACCTGTTCTTCTGTCCCTCCTATCTGCTAATGCAGGACTGCTTCCTGCTATTTTAAACCCCTTAAGGAACAGGCTTCTACCTTTTTCCTTTAAAAAGTCCAAGATTCAGTAACTAGCACTAATAAGTTAAATATACATATACATTAAATATACATATACATATATGTATACATTTTTCACATACTCAGCCTAAAGGTTTTGGAAATATTCTTTCTCCTCTCTTACCATTACTCGCATTCCCAGAACAAATAACAGCTGTTTTTCACTTTGTACCTGTGTAAATCTGAAATATTTTGCAGAGTAATCCATCTCTTCATTAATGTAGGCGTGGTTTTGCACAGCTGTTTGTTTGTTCTGTAGTTCTGGTTAAGTGTTAATGCTGTGAATGACTGATGAGATCTTATACTACACCAACAACATCCCAAACAGTATTGACTGTGGAATATCAACTGACTAAAAAACTAGAGGGTTACCGACCTATAATTTTTGTGTTTGAGGGGAACATTCAGATTCCCATTTCAGTGAAGATTCTCAGTTCTGTATCTTGACTTCTCAGAATGAGATAAGCACAGGTCTTTATAACTGGGAGAGGTTTGGGTCCACACAGTGGTGGCTGGGCACTGGTGCCAAGCACAAACTGATGGTCTCCACAACTAGATCAGCTGCTCTGTGCAGCTCCCAATTTGAGCAGGAGTTAATGTTTTACCAGAGAAACAAATCAGCCAAGGAGGGCAAAAAGTAAAAGAGGATGGGAATGGGAAGGAACTCTGACAGAACAATACAAAAGTTACAAAATCAATACCTTATCAGACTCTCCTATTGTTATAGGACAGAGGTGAACAGTCTCTTCAGGGAAGTCAGTTCTAATGAGTGACTGGCCATCTCCAAAGGGCTGCCTGGATTCTTATCCCTGGAGTATCAGGAGGTGACAAAAAAAGAAGCTACAACAGTGAGAAAAAACATATAAGGATGGAATTATTGGGAGAAAGGGATGGATACAGAAGCCAAGTCATATTTGAAACAAAAGGTACAGCAACTCAGGGCAACCTCCATCATGGCATTGCTTTCTTTGAAAGATGCATGTGAGACTATAGCAAAAGAAACTCAGAGCTAAGTAATATTACCTGCAACAGATGAAGTTTGTACTGGGTTGAACAGCTTGATTTCTATAATATAGGAAAGAAACAATTTCCACAGCACAGGATGACTAAAACAGGATTTCTTGCTGTAGACCAAATCTAAATCATAATGGTTTTGTAGATACATGGAAAAAACCCACATAGCCTGCAGTGGCCTTTACAGCTGGTTTCTATCAAAACTTAGAACAGGGCTTCTGTATAAGATGCAGGGTGGAAATGGCAAAGTAGCTCAAGTCTCCTCTTTGCAGTGACTCTCAGATGAGTTCTCTGCAGCACTCTGCCATGTAAAATGTGAAGGAAGATAAAGAGGTGACTGATGCATGAACCTCACTTGATGTCAGCAAGAAAGTCTTTAAGAAACCAGACAGTGAGTGGATCCAGGGAAGTCAGCAATGGCAGACCCTAGAACAGAGCTTTTTGTGGGAGGTTTCAAAAATACCCATTGCCATATGAACTCCCAACAGAGTCTGCCTTGGAGTACTTCAGTTCAGGTAAAACTTGTTGGCGTTTTTACATCAAGGAGCTTGACTACTTGGAGGTACTGCTTCCTCCATGTATTTGGGAAGGTCAGTGCCTTAACTTTGTGTTCTGATGGGCTAAATCACCAAAGGATCATCAAATGAAAGCATCAGTTCTTCTTAACTTGCAGCTGTAGGCCTTCCCAGATTTGAAACTCAGCTGATCATCAGTCAAAAATCTTCTCCTCATTCTAATTGGAGGGCAGAGACAAAAGATTTGCCTTTGATAGAGAGCTCCTGACAAGAACTTTAAATATTGCAGCCTCCTGGGGCTTGGGCTGTGTTGAAAGATGGCTTTTGCTCCTTCAGCTTCTGCTGTGGAGGACCTCTGGGACTGATTTCCTTGAAGCTACTCAGAAGCATAAAATCCTATTAATAAGAAGAATAACTCTCCCCTGCCGTGACCAAATCATTCAGATGAGTCCATGAGTTAACCCTTGGCAGAAAACTCCAGTTTGATGGTGATAGTTTCTTGGTCCTATGGATCAGAATATGAGAAAGCCATGCCATTGAGCATGTAGAAGCACCAAATTAGTGTTTTTGTAGAAGATTCTCAGGTTTAAGCTATTAAAGATAAACTTCTTGAAAATAGCAATGCATCTTGAGCATTGAGGCAAGAAATCTAGTGAGCACCAGCAGCAGCAGTCTGCCAAAACACTGAAGTAACCTCCAGAGAAGCCAGAGAAATCGAGTGTCCAAGCAGGTTCCTACATGCATCATAACACTCCAGGGAACAGCCTTCAATACTGGCAAAGCAGTGATGATTCCATGAGGAATTCCTTTGCCAGTACAGTCAGGAAGAAATTATGGGGGACATTAAATATACATATACATATATATATACATATACACATATGCATATGCTTGGTGGAAAGAGTGTAGGAATCAGAGGAAGCCTTTTTCTTTAATGCAGCAACTGCAGGATCAACCTAAAAAGTTATTGAAAGTTATCTGATCCTAAGGCCAGATTAGGAAGTGAATTCTGCCCACAGGCTATCATGAAAAAAATATCAATTTCAGAGTTTTCTGTGCATAGCAAATCTAAAAAAATTAAACTGCCAATTCTCTTGCCTCCCCATGCCCTACTACTACTGACTGTACCACTCATCAGAAGTGTCTCAAACACAATATATCTAAAATTGCCCAGAATACCTTCCCGTCTGCCCAATTTTCTCAATAGAATTAAATGGTTTCTTATTGCTAAAAACCGAGCTCAGCCAAAATGTAGCCTGAGTGAAAGGCCACTTCATTCCCACCAGAGTGGCCATAGCAAGGGTTGCCCAAAAAGCAGGGCCTGCTGAAGCAGTGCTGCCTGCTCTAAGCTGTGGTGTCAGCACCAGCTGAATGTTTAAGTAAGTTTCCTATTTAAATAGCAAAACAGCTGGTATTAAATACAATTAATATTCATTGCTAAATATTGAAGACAAATAAAGGTAGCCAGATGCCACATTTGGCTTTGGCTTCACCACTGTGGAAATGTTAATTCATGCTCTCATCTCGGCTCCCACACTCCATTGTCAGTTCTCCTTCTATGTTCTTTAAAAGTCCAGCTTCCTAAACTCCTCTGAAAGTAAACTGCTGTGGATAATAGGAAGGAGTGCAATTATGTGATTCCATGGGCAAACAACTCTACCAGTTTCAGTTCTATTTCAGAATCCCACTTCAATTAATCCTTCCTATTTTTCAGTCTTCAAATGCAATTGCCCTAAGGAGCCTTCCAGATGTTTATCTCTGTGCTCCAAGCCCTGCTCTCTCCATTACTCTAATTGGTATCTTCCTCCTCTCTGCAACATGCTGAACAATCCTGGCATTGCTGTGGTGAGAAACTCCTCCTCCTCCTTCTCCTCAGACCCCACATCAGGAGTAATTTTATAGCAATTAATTCTCAGTTTCTGCTCAAAGGTCTGTAACAATCACCCTTGTTCAGATATGCCTCTGAAAAGTATCTTAAAGAAGAGGGAAAAAAAAATCTTATTTGTTTCCTAAGGCCTTTATGACAAAAGGCTGAAGAGGCCTTTTTTATTCTGTCCTGGATTTTTGGCTGGCTTACACTTTGACTTCTCCAGCTTTGCTGGCTGGCAGATAGTATAGAAAAACCAGGAGGATGAACAATCAGAGGGCAGGAGGTTCTAATCAAACTACTTCTTCCTTGTACTGAACTCTAATTCCTAATAACACTTAGGAGAGAACTGACTCTGGCCTAAATTCAGCAGCCACAACTTTATTCAAAGCCAAAGGGCTTTCTTTCACTTCAGGAGTTTCTCGTAGGAACAATGAAGCTTCATAATTTTCATTGAAAACAGGGGAAAATAGTTTTGTTCATTTTACTGGAGATTTCTGACCTGAAGTCAAAACTCAAGACACTGAAGGACTGCATTGGTTCTTGGATCTGCCTGCCCAGAGCATCCTGCAGGATCACAGGGCTCTCATTTAAAAGTGATAGAAAGAGAGTTCTGTCTTCTAGGACCTAGTTTTATTCACTTCAAAGCAAAACGTGTATCTTCCCAAGCTTATCTTTAAAAAGTTCTGTCTATTATTAGTTTCACTTTTATTTTATTCCCTCTCTAGGTTCTTTTCTCTGACACTTAACAAAAGTGCATTAATTCAGCCAATGCTGTGACATTCATAAGAAATAAAAATGCCAACTGCAGATGTCAGTTGCCTTGTTTATTTAGTCATTTTGTGACTACATATTTTGTCAGGTTTGCATGTGAAGCAGTTTACAAGAATAATCTTTAATACTGGAATCTGATCCATCCATGCAGGCTCCACTGACTTCATTGGGTTTGCCAGGCCTGATCAAATTGCAGGATCAGTTCCTACATTTGTACTGAACTCTGCCAGACTGTAAATAACACATTAGAAAAGAAATCAAATCTATCCCTTAATATACAACAAATTATTCTAATATGACAGATACAGATTGAATGTGGCCATGGCATCACCTGTGCTTATGCTGCCCCTGTCCTGCTTTCACAGTTTGTTAATCTGTCAGGATAAAATGAAGACCAGGGTGAGGAAGAACTGCTGTCAGAGAGGAGGTCATCACTCATGTGGACTCTTGAAAGAAGGAAGGGATTTGTGGAAGCAGGTTTTTCTTCAGAGGAAGAAGGCAGAGGAAGGAGATAAGGAAATAGCTGGAGATAGGTGGCAGGGTAAGTCTCAGGCTGATGCCTGGGCTGCCATCAGCTTCATGGTACACAAAACAGCATCCAGGTGGGGATTTGATGTGCAATCAGGCAGAGAGAGGTGATCTCAGGGAGGAGAAATGGCTCAAATTTTGAAGTACTCAGATTGTTTCAGGTTGTGTTTTATATTCATTTTCATTTGAACACAATAGTTTGGTTAATAGTTTGTTTGCCTAACAGCACTAACACCTGGCAGACTGAGCCAACAGCAGGAAGCATTTTGTTTATTAGACAGTACCTGCTTGTCTCCGTGCCCCTTTCCTGTGATCAGACAACACAGAGAAATACATTTGTGGACACACAACTAATGCCACTAGTTAGCAAGGCCAACTTAACTGTGTGCTGTGGTCTTTTGTATCAGCCATCTAGTACTTTGCAGAGGAGATGTCACAGGTGAGACATAGGTGTGACAAAGCCAGGAACTGAACTCCCTTCTCCTAAGTCTTAGCCTGGTACCTTAACTGGAAAGCTTCTTTTTTTCTTGTCTTCCAAAACTCTCTGGGCAAAGGGCACAGAAATTCTTTGGTATCCTCCTCAGTTGGATAGAAAAGTGGCCAAATGCCATTACAGGTGATCTTTGTTTCTGATGTCAAAAGTCATGAGACTTAAACAAGAGCAAATTTGCAGCAGAGTGATCAATTGCCATGTCAAGCCTGAGGAATTCACCTCATTTTCATCCCCCTACTCTATGACACTTTTGTTTGGGTGTGTGATACAGCCATGAACAGAATATACAAACTTATTTTTTCTAAAAGAGACCACACATAACTCACTGGTGCTGCACCACAAGGCACTTCAGCTCTTGCTGCATGTTTGTAAAGATGAGGATCTTACACACGTCCCCTTCCTTGCAGCAGAGCTGTACAGCTTATTCCAACACCACATTACCAGCATGTTGAGAACCTCTGCAGGCCAAAGCACTTCAGCAGGACAGCACATGCTGCACAGGAAGGATCAGTGCTCCTACTGGAATTCCCAATCTTCCACTAATAATACATTTATTTTAAAAGGACTGTCACTGCATTGATGCTTTTCAGCTTCACCTTCTGCCTTCTAATCAGAGTGAAACACCACTTTTACTGCTCCCCTGAGTTGATTAATTACAGTTGTATAGAAAAAGATGGACCGGTAAAGCACTTTCCATTCCCATTTTACTTTGGTTGTCTGTCACTGTAACACTTGACTTTATAGCGTGCAACAAAATTTGATGAGAAAAAGGAATCATTGGACTTTTCAAGTATAGTAAACAGAGACTAAGTCACCACCTACTAGCTTAAGTGTAAACATGCAAGTTTTCAGCAAAACAGTCTTGGTCTTATTGTGAAAATTAAAGTTCATCAATCCTTTTTTTAATAGTTAGGACATTTGATGCCTCAGCTCTCTGTGGAAGTCATATGAAAGATGTGGCTTTGAAAAACTGCTCAAAAATATGCCTCAAATCATGTAAATCTTTGAACTATGGCATGTATTCAGTTGTATTGGATTTACCACCTTTTATTATTAAGGAATAAGGGTTTATATCTCTTCTTACAAGATAATATGTTTCATTAAAGGGAAATTCTCAGTGTCTCGAGGAAGCACATTGCTGGCATAGAGGCACGTCTGCATGAATATATATTCATCCACAAACACAGCAGAGTAAGCTGCACAAGCAGCAACCCCAGTTCTGCTGGTTTAGTGCCTCTGTGTTAAGGGTGTGTGCTGGTACAATTGACCTTCTGTCATTAAATGACTATACATTTTCTTAATTATAGACACGGCCACCTGCACACATGATGGAGCACCATCCGTGGTGCTGGAACAAAGTGGTCAGGAGAGAGCATCTCTGAGGCTGAAGCCTGGGCAGCAAGTGGAGCCAAGCAAGATTTCCTGAAGCAGCTGAGGAGCAGGGAGGAGATAAGCAGGCTGGCAGAAACACGCCTGGTCTAGCTCATTCTGCCACGGGGCAGAGGATGGGCTAAGCACCCTCCTCCTCCTTTACTTCTGCCCAGTTTTCTGTGGTTCCCTCCTACAGTTTTCCAAGCAGTGGCCATCAGGCCCTGCTGAAAATGGGGATATCCCTCTGTGGAGCAGCAGCAGGGCAGGGGGGACCTCCCCAGCTCTGTCATAGTCAGGATCTCTCACCTGGAGGGCAGAGACACAGGGAGGCACGGGGATCACTCTGGTTCCTGATGGCTCAGCCTGGCGCACAAACACTGGCTTGTGAGTGTTTTAAAAATAAACAGCCAGAGTTGGATTTATTTTTACATTTCAGGGAGGCTGGGGAGCAGGTCAGCCTCACAAAATAAATAAAGCCCATTTCTTCAATGGCATTTTAAAGATGATAGCACCTCTTAGGATGACTAATGTGGAGGGAATGCGGGGAGGCTGCAGCCAGCCCCACAGCCCTACTGACCCCAAGCACACTATAAGGGATCTCCTGTGCCTGCTCATCCACCCAGGACCTGGAGGATGAAATCCTTGGCTCAGGTGCAGCTTCACCAGATCCCCCAGTGCTCTGTGGGGGCACAAGGGCCAAGAGGGACTGGGTTAGTTGACAGGATAGTGGCCTAAATTTAGACAAGATTCAGTAAGTGGGTGTAAGAAATAAGAGGAAGGAGTGGAAAAGGAAGGACAGGAATGAAAGGAATGGATACATAGACTTTATTCATCATGCTCCTGCTCATGAGCTTTACTTCTATTTTTTTTTTTTTTAAATATCAGTAACTCTTGCCAGGGATCTGCCCAACTGTTCTGCACAAGGAGTTTGACACCCGAACTACAGTAGACGGGAGTCACAGGGGGTTGTGGCTGTCAAGGACGTGGTGTGCAGTGCAGAACCAGATTTATAAGAAAATAGATGGTATTTATGGATCAGCTGGATAAGTAAATGATTTGGTATCAGTGTGGAGTACAAGCTGGGTGAAATGCCAGCAGCAATGATATGGCCAGGTTGTTATACAAAGGTGACCATCCTTTCCTTCAACGGACAGAGCCTTTGTGTCCTCTGCTGCAGGAAGGTGAACAGCAGAAAGTTTCATGAGGGAGTGGCAATGGGCCAGGAGTACTCAGCAGAAGTATTCCTCATGTAGTTGGAATAAAGTGTTAGCATATGTTGAGATCTGGACTTCACCTTAGGCTCAGCAATTACTAAGATTTCTATTTCCTGCCTAGAAACAATCAAATCACAGTGCTACAATCACCAGCTGATGGTATAAAATGCCTGATACTTAATTATTTCGGAAATGCATTTGAGATTATTATATACACATATTTAAAATTTATTCCCTCTTAAATATAAATACTTGACTCAATTCCTGCTAGAGTTTCCTGCACAATATACATGGCGCATTTTCACACGTCTTTTCAAAGCTTTTTAAGGTACTTTAGACCCTATTGCAGCTGGACTCTGAAAAAATAAAGCCAACTTACATTAGGAATATGCAATCAAGTGCTGGCTTGTGATATGCTGCCTTCAGAAACTGATGATACATCGTTCCCGTGTGTAGCTAACAACAGGAAAATCCCTGCCCCTCTCTTCCATACCACCTTTTCCACAGCAAAGGATTTGTACAGATGCATTTTGCATGATTTCTGCTCCCCTAAAACAGTAGGGGAGTTTGACAACTTTGGAAAATTAGCTACCTTAAAATGAAATGAAGCTCAGAGAAGTTTTTGTGTATAAAAGAATATTTTTAAGGCTTATGATAAGATCAGCTTATGGTTAATTTTAGGGACTCGTTCTTTGCAGTAGTGCAGTTGTCTTCCTCAGTTGTTCCTAGCCCACAAGCCCAGTGTCCGTGGCTGAGGAATCAGGTAATAACCTGTAGCCACCTTCTTGTTGTGACATACTGGTTCATCCTGTATTGGGGATCACTTGTGGAGGGAGGATGGAGGGATGAGTTTAAACCTGTGTATGATTTAGGAGTTTGGAATGGAAGTCATTAGGAAACAGCAATTGTTCTGGGAGGTAATTATAGGGAAAGACTGGCAGTGGGGAACTCAAAGGTTAGGACATTAAGAAACTAAAGATATGCCCATCAATCTCTGTCTGAACCTCTGTCCTAATCCCACTCTTTTGCTGAGATATTGTAAACCCGGGTTTGGCAGATTTGTCATATTTTTGCTTGGGTCAATAGCAACAAATAATTTCCAGACTTGTAAATAATTTTTCTTTAAATAGGTTTTGAACATTCAGAGGAACAATGGGAAAAGTCAGAATGTACTTTTCGGCAGGCAATCTATCAAATTAACTGTTTTTAAAACCTGATCTTCCCTTATTTTTCTTATTTCTAGCCCTGGAAATTGCTTATTTTTCTTCTTTCTAGCCCTGGGATTTGCTTCTTAAGGCAGGGCTTCACACTTGGAAATTATTTTCCTCTCCTGCACACCTCTGCGGACTCCTGTGCTGCTGAGAAGCAGCTGGAGCCCAGGTATTCGTCCCCCAGATTGGTTTTGATTTGCTGATTTTATAAACCAGGAAAACAAATAAATTTTTCATTCATTTATCCACTTGCAGTCAGACCAGCACTGTCTGCCTGAGTACATTTTCAGTCCCTTCAGGAGGCCCAATTTTGCACGTTCTGAATCCTTCCCTTTGGAGACTTATCCTGCTGCCTGTTTCCCGAGATTCTGAAGTAAACACCGGACTGTTTAATGGAAGTCCCCATAGCCTTCCAACTATGTTAAGGATTATCCTTAATCCTTCATTGCTCTGACCCCAGACTGGACACGGAGGGGGTCAGATTTATTCATCTGCACCCCTGCCTTCCCCGTCCATCCTGGGAAAACAGGTCCCTTCCCTGGGAAGGGACTGCATTCACCAGGCAAGCCTCATGCAGAACAGTGACACCCAGGCGAGGAGAAGCCTTGTTTACAGGAGATTTCTCTTCTTTTCCGCACACCGCACAAACACGTCCTTCCCCCGCCTGTCCGTGCCCTACGAGCGGAGCAGCCCCACACCCGCGAGGGGGGAACCAGCCCAGCGGGCCCGGCGCGAGGCGGCCGCTGTCGGTGCGGGGCTCCCTCCGCTCCCTCACGGCGAGCGCGGCCCCCGCCGGGCGGAGGGGCCGGGAGGACAGCGGGGTCCCCGCCGCGAGGGCCCGGCGGAACGGGAGGCGCTCTCCGCGCAGGTGGCGGCGGCCCTGCGGGGAGGCCGCGGCGGCAGCGCCGGCCCGGCCCCCTTGTCCCTGTCCCCGCCCCTCCGGCCTCCTGTGGCGGCGGCGGCCGCGGCGCTGTTCCCCTCCCTCGCTCCCTCCCTCCCCGGCTGCGGGGCTGTTCCCCCTCATGCGGATGTGACATTTCACGGCGTTACCGCAGCCGCCATTTTGAGGCACCGAGCGCTGGCGGCGGCGGAGCGGCAGCAGCGCGCCGGGGCTCGGGCGACGGGGGCGGCCCGCGGGCCGGGAGCGGCGAGCCGGGCGTCGGCCAGCGGCGGTGCCGGGGCGCCGGGGGGGGCGGGAGGGCACGGCAGGGGCCCCGCGGCGCCTCCCGGACTTCGCAGCGCCGCGGACACCTCGCCGGGGGAAGGGGAAGCGCCGGGCGCCGCCGGGCCCTGACTCCGGGTCTCCCGTCCCCCCCTCCCGGTCCCCTCCCCTCCGGCCCCCGGGGAAGCCGCCGCCGCTGCCGCCGCCCCCGGCCGGTCCCTCCTCCCAGCCCCTTTCCCCCGACCGGGTGCCGCCGCCGAGATTGGGCGAATAGCGAGCAAATACGTGCGCGTCTCGCTGCCTCCGCCGGCGCCCCGCTCCCTGCTCGCCGGAGCCCCGCCGCAGCCCCTCGAGCCGGGCGCCCAGTCCCGGCCGCTGCCGAGGCCCCGCCGCTCCTCCGCCCCTTCCCCTCCCGACACAGGCCCGCAGCCCCCCGCGGGAAAGGCCCAGCCCGCCGCCGCCAACGAGCCCCAGCCCCAGCCCGACATGAACCACCATCAGCAGCAGCAGCAGCACCAGAAGCCCGGGGAGCAGCAGCTGAGCGAGCCCGAGGACATGGAGATGGAAGGTAAAGCCCGCGCCCTCAACTCCGCCGAGAGTTTCCCCCCTCGCCCCCTCTGCCCCCGCTCCCGGGGGCTCCCCCGCCGCCGCGTCCCCTCGGGGGTCCCGGGCCGCCCTCCGCGGTAAACACGCTGTGCCCGGGCCGCTCCCGCCGGGCCCGGCTCCGGGGGTACCGGGCAGCGCTGCCCCGCGGGGCGCCAACGAAAGTTGCGATGCGGGGCCGGGGGAGGCGGCCCGGGGGGGCTCCGCAGGAATTCGCTCCGCGGGAGGGGGAGGGAAGCGCCGCTACAAAAGGAGCCCCGGGACCCCCGGAGCCTCCCGCGGGGCGTGGGGGGCGAGCCGGGGGGGTCCGGGCAAAGTAGTTGCGGCGGTTCCGGGGGAGGGTTTTGCCTGGGGCGGGCGGGGGGCTGCAGCCCTGCCCTGCCCGGCCGCTCATTGTATGCAGGCAGCCACGCTGCTCGCCATTTTTAATTAACCCTCCGAGGGTTATTTACAGAACCCGCTGCCGGCCGGGCCTGCGCGGGTCGGCGGGCAGCGCTGGCCATGTGTAGCGCCTGCACAGCCCGCGGCCCGCATCCTGCACCGTCATGCAGTTGCGCTGGCTCCATAAAGGAGGCACTACGTTTGCATGTTCCCTACCCCCGTCCGGTGTAGTCTCCAGTGGTGCCTTTTTTCCCCCCCCTTCTTTCCTTTTTTTTTTTTTTTTCTGCGCTGTGTTGTTGTTTTTACACACCCTCCCCTTCCTCTGAACGACACCCTCCGTCCCAATTCAACGCTGTAAAATTATTTTTTTGGGCAAGTGTACGGCGGGGTTTCGTTCCTGAAGGAAGGACAGGCACAGTGTGAGCTGCTCGTACCGATTGACTTGGAGGTCAAAATCACCAACTACCTAAATATCGTTTAGGATGCTTGGCTGTGAAGATGCCAATTCTCCTACGGCTGCTTTAATCAACAGCGACATAAATATCCGCCAACACAAGATATTTTGCATGAAAACGTGGCAATCGACTTAGTAAATGTACCTTTCTGCTAAATAATAGCCATTGAAATCGGGAGGAGCGGAGGTGTTTTAGTGGAAGTTTGTCACAGTGACTGTGAGATTACATTTCAAGATTAGAAGGTCATTACATAAAGCTTTGCTTTCTTAAACACGAGTCTCTACTTCATACAATAATAGCTAAAACTTATTTACTATCTGAGTGACTGTTTTTAGTTTTGTTTTAGGAAAGTCTCCAGACTGGTGTTTACGTACAGTGGGGCCAATATGTAAAAGGAGGTGATTTAAAATATACCTCATACTTATATGCATACAAATATAAACATCTTGTGTGTTACAGTTTCCAGCAGATTGTTTGATAGCCTTTAGCAATCTGCATTTTCTCAATGTCCTTTTCAAGTCCTTTAGAATATTGACTGCATTTACTGGTTTAATTTTGAATTTTATAGGCTAGATGCTCCACCATGCTGGTTTCATTGTGACACGCTGAACATATTTATGCAGTTTAAAGGTGTCCTGAACTTCTCTGGATTGCATCCCCTCTGCTAGTGGGGATACAGGAGTTCAAAATACAAGCAGAAGTCCCTGTGATGGTTGTGAAAATCACACTGGGGGCCACCTCTGTTGGAAGGGTGAGGAAAGAGTCTCTGCACATACCAACATAGGGACACTAAGAATAAATCATTGTCTCAGAAATCTGTTTGAAATCTGTTAGGCCACACACAGCTGATTGCAGGTGAGATGGCAAACTTGCTAGTTTGTGAAACTTTACAGAACTGTCCATTTATGTAAAAACAAAACCAAAAAAGTTCAGCCTTTGGAGATTTATTCTAATACTTGATTTTTTCTTGAGAAATATGAAATGAGAATTTCTTGAGAAATCTGATCTCTGATCAGAGATCAGATTATTGCTAACTTTTATTAAAAGTTGGCATCGTGGGTATATATTCATTTAATGCGTAAAACAGTGTTCATCACCTTAATATATGGGTGTTTGTGCTTTCTTTAAAGATGTTTTCAAGCAGTGAGGAAAAGACTTAATAACATGTAGTTAGCGTAATTTTAACGTGCACAGAGCAGTGCTGGATGCCATTCTTCAGTGAGTGATCACGTTAGATTTAGGAGGTATGTGAAGAATGCGCAGTGGAAAATTGCACATCTTGATTTTGAATTATGTGAAGGTTTGCTTAGTCTGTGTACAGCTACACCAGATGAACAAGTTTTGATGAGTGAAACAATTTCAGGCATAGTAATCGAAGTGTGGCATTAAACTCTTCAGGATTCAATTAAATATGGTATTTTGAGCATCTGCTCTCGTGTCCCTGTTTTTTCCCCTCCCCTTTCCCTTATGACTAATTTACTCTTCCTTGGTGACCTTATGGACACTCTGTGTAAATGAAAGTAGTACTGGCGAGGGCTATCAGACTTTGTGAGGGATGAAGACACTCCCTATGGAAAGAAAAATTAATCTCTGCAGGAAAGAAGCAATGATAGTCATGGTAAGGGGCAGGTACCTACTCAGCGGGACCAGGTGTGATGCAGCCTCACCTGCTCGCAGTACTTGTTAGAATGCTGTGGTGATCCCACTCACCTCTTTGGGTATTTAGTCTTGTTACCTGTAGGTGTTGTTAGTAATCAGCTTTAGCCTTGCTGAGCCTTGGCAGTAATGATATGTGGACACAGAAACTTCAGGTTTCTGAGCACAGTTGTGTCCCTGCTGCTGAAGGCAAACCCTTCCCGAGCTGAGAGGACACTTGGATAAACACAGTGTTTGCTGCCGCTGGTTTTCACCTCTGTGCCACACCTAGTGCACTTCCCTGTGAGTGTTACAAACAAAAAAGCAGGAGGGGGTGTGTGTGTGTGTGTCTTTAAAATGTAGTTCAGGTTTTTAATTTGACTCACCCTTCAGCCCTGCTTAGTGTGGTAAGAATGTGGTGAAGGTTTGGCGTTGGCATGAGAAGGAGCAAGAAGGGTTGTTTGTGGTGGCACAGATGCTCACAGTTACCTAGCCAAATTCTGTCTCTAGTCATGGATTTTGGGTGCACCCCTCATTTATTCATTGCTGCATACAAGCATGTGATTCTGGCTGCCGAGGCTGCCTTTGGGCCGAAACAGAGTGGGAGTGTGCAGATGAGCCGTTGGTGCCTGGGTGTTAGATAAATTAACAGTTTGGGGTGGTGATTAGTAAATTATCCTGTAGAAATTCTGAAGAGTTTATTTTTATGCTAAATAAATTCAGAGGAAGAAATAAATAATAGTTTTTCTGTGCTGTAAGTAGGGTGTGTAGTTTGCTTTATCATGCAAAGAATTAGGGCTCCTGTGTTGCTAGTGAGTTACTCTATAAAGTGTAATTGAATCCAAGTCTGATACTTTATATATACTTCCTTTGTAACATCTTTTCACAAATGTGTGAGCTTCAAAGAACTCGGCTTAATACAAATGTACAGTTAAATATTTCAAAAAGTTCTTTCATAGTAAGTCTCATTTGCAGCTTAATAACTATAAGTTTCCCCTGTTTATAGTTATACAATGTTTATAATTTGAATCTGTTTTTCTGTAGGTTCAGCCTCTGCCCATAGTTACCTATGTACGTGTGTTTCCCATTAGGGAAGTTTCTTTCCTGAAGTAGCCAGCATAGGCTTAGCAAGGCAGTGTCACAGTCCAGGAACATGGAGTGACTGGTAGTTCAGGTCACACACTTGTATTCTCTCCTTGTGTCAGCTCTGCAGCCTCTCAGGCAATGCCATCTTATAAGTTTTTCCTCAGTTAGGGCAATTTGAAATTGAGATTTGAATTTCAGGTGAAATGATGCCAGATATTTACCAAAAAAACACAAGAAAAAACCTGACATGTCTGTATGTATGTGAAGAGTTTAAAATTGCACTTTTTTGCAGTTTCCATGCAGCTGAAAATTTGTGTTCCTTGCTGTTGTTTATTACTGGCAGAATTTGCTAGATTTGTGACCCACTGTGTGATACTGGTCTCAAGTACTGAAATTATTTTTTTGCCTGTCTTCTGACTGCTTGCTTCCCTCTCATATTTTGTCCTCATTAGTATTCTCAATTCCTGGCAATTTAATATCATTTGCATACATAACACAGTGTTCGTTTATTTTTTTCCTTGTTTCCATGCCTTTCTCCTGAAGGCCTGTATCCCTCTTTTTTCTGAGCTCCTTTGCTGTCTATGTTGCTTCTGGTCAGGTGGTGATAGAATGGGGCTGTCTGTTTGAGAGGAGAATATTCAGACTAAATTCATTATATGGCTGTGATAGGTATCTGCTGGTTTATATGTTCCTTCTGCCCCTTCCCCTCTCCAGCCTTGACATTTTTCCATGAAATAGATAGTGGTCAAGTGAGGGAAGATAAAAATGCTGATGCAGTAGCCAACAAGCAAAATTAGGTTAATTTTGAGGCTATACCTAGAGCGAAGCACCAGGCCTGGCCTCTTGCTCCCAGTAATGATTGTGTTTAGTGGCTCTGGAAACAGCGTGCTCAGCCTTGGGAAAAGATGTGCATTGGATCATTGCCAAATAACCATTCCATGCCAACCAGGAAAGTGGCATTGGTGACTTCTGAAGAGCAGTAGAAACTCTGTGTCTGGATTTTCTTCTGCGCATTCTTCATGAACTGGGTGCTCCATAGGTCGTCAGATTTATTAAACTTTCTGTGAAGGAGAAGTGGAAACAATGGAATAGTGAGGAATGTGTGAACTTCTGAGGGAAGCACAGATTGCTTCTCAGAGTTAACTGTATATCTCAGACTTCCTTACTACACTCCAGTTGTTCCAAGGCATTGCCTGAGTGGTGAAATCTGCTCCCTGTTGTTCCTAGGTAGGTATAGGAAGTAAAATAGCAAGTTGTCAAGTTGTGTGTGTAGCAGTAATAGAAGCCCAAACTCTCTTTTAAAGAAGCAGATGAAGATAATTGTCTAAAACTAACTGAATCAGTTCCATTGCTGCTAAGTAATTTATTACAAGCAAATCTAAACAGTGCATCCAGCCTGTAGCAGTTAAACCAGTTTAGCCAGTACATCTTGCATGACATCATTCGATATTTGGGGTAAGGGTGAAAATAAACTGGTTTAAAGCTTGCAAAGCATCCAATTTTTCTTGAATGATAATAAATTTAAAATAGGACATTGTTTGCGTTAGTCTGTGCTTTGAGGTGTCTCAGATCACTTGCTTTAATTTAACTTTTTGTCTTGGGACTGTAGGACATTGGTTGTGACAGAGTAAAATTGGTGGCTTGCAATACAAGGCATTAGGAATCCATAGCAAATGTGCTTTTCCCCCTCAAATACATATATATATATTAATATAGTCAAGATCTACTACGTGCTAGTTTGACATTGCCAGCAACAGGATTAACAGTTATTAGAAAGTGTTTTGACAAGTAGAAGGGGGGCTGGAGACTGGCTATCTTACTTGTCACGTTATTACAGATACACTGTTGTTTTCTGAAACTTTTTTCATTGGTCACTTAATATATTTTGCTGCAGCAGTTTTAGCGTTTTAATTTCATATACTAGTAAAAAGAGTGAAAGTGCACCTAATCAGTGCTGTGGCATAATGTATCTGTGCATATTGTTGCAGGCTTAGACTTAACACATTTGAATATTTCTGCTAATCCATTTATTTTTCAGCTTGGCTTGCTGGTTGTAGTAAAACAAGCTCTGTAAGTTTAGAAACATTGGATGGTGTTTGAATGTCTTGCCAGCAAAATGAAGAATGGTCAGCTTGGAAATAATGTCTGATTCTGACTTTGATTTGCCCAGATTGCCTAGAAGGCTGAGCTTTTGTCAACAAGAAATAATCAAGCTTCTGGAAATTAGTAGATGCATTTTGAAAATACTGTGCCGACTATTTCCAGTTTGGGGAAGACTCTGTTAGCCTTTTACTGTAGTGCCTAGGAATCTTTGAGATTCTCTTCAGAATTTAAAAATACATCCAAAAACTGTTTCATATTGGGCTTAAAATGCATCTGGAATAACCCAGCTTGATTGTCCAGCATGTGCATACTTGTTAAACAAAATATCTTAAAAATGTGGAGATTAAAACTAAGTGATAAATTTTGAGAAAACTAAAATTCCCTGCTGCAATCAGTGCAGCATGGCTCACTTAGTGTGTTTAATTGCTATTTGCTATGTGGCAGCTGTTTTAAACATTACTGAAATAAGTCACTCCAGACCCACTTAACAGTGAAGATTTAAACAAAACCATCGTGCTTTGTAGCATCAAACATCTTAGAACAGGATGTTCAGTGCCTGAAAACCTGGAGTTCTCCTTGACTGCAGCTGTAAAGGGAGCTCCAGAATGATGCTGCTCAGGGGAGGTGTGTGCCAGGAGCATCCTGTTTAAACTGGGGAAGAGGAAGCGCTGGTACTTCAGCTTATCCTTGCCTATGTGCTGGTGTGTGGGGATAGACAGTCTTCCAGGTGTCCTGAACACCACAGAGTTTTCCACAACCAGCACCTTGCCTTGCACTCCAGAGCATATTGTGAGCCGGAGGAAGATGGTGTGGATGGAGAGCTGGAATGTCATATGAGAAGAAAGTGCAAAATAGATGTTTTTTTAGCAGTACTGCAGTGTTTTGCAGCCTGGGAGAGGTGATGATTTTTTTTTTTTTAATACAGTCACATCTCTTTGATATGAAACATAAAAGTGCTGGAAAAGAGAACTTGGGGCTTTATATTTTCTGTGTGAAGGGGTTGAATGCGCTCCAGTAGAACTTGCTTTAAATGCAGAAATCTGTGAAAATTCTTAAGGTCATTTTTCATAATTTCCCTTTTCCTAGTGTAAATAGCAAAGGATGTGTAGGTGTATTGGTGTTGACCGAGCTCTAAGCTTGATCATCTGGTGATTTCACAAGGTGCAACTGTAAGGATGTTTTTTGTTTTTTTTTTTAAATATAGCATCTCCAGCTGTGTGTGTGTGTTTTTGCAAAGAACTAGGGACAGTTTTGGTTTAGGGCTCTAAATGTGATGTTATACTAATACAACAATTGGATGAATTTCTGTTGAGCTGTGTTTGAAAAAAGGAATGGTTGTGTGTTTCCACAACAGAGATTTTCCTTCCCATGTGTTTCAGTGTGTTATTTTCTAATATCCCTGATATTGTTCAACAGAACTTTGATAGACATTTTGATAAAACTATGAGGGTGCCTGTTACAACTTGAAGGTTTTAAATTCTAAATACAACTTAGTGGGTTAATATTCTTTCTGATAAATAGGTCAGGCATTCGTGGTGTTTGTTTCATAAAATGGCTAATTGGCGAATTAAAATGTACAGACTTTACATCTCTAGTAGGTAAGATAATAAATGAGTTTGTATCTCTGTATATGTCTGTAGATAGTAGACACAGTAGTGATACAGACTATGTCTAAGTAGTGATACATAGTAGTGATCCAAACCTTCTGGTTTGCAAGTATTAGGATCCTAAAGGCCACCCTGCATCTGGGATCTGTATTTCCATGCATCACTATTTTATCCATCAGCTGTGACAGGACTGTTGTGGATCTGGTCCTACCAGGCTGCCCCAGCCCCTGTATGACTATGCTTATTTAGCCCTATGCAGTTTTTGGTCTGTAACCTGTTGCATTTTTTTTGTCTTGATAGTCTCTGATTACTGGGCAAGAATGAAGAGATTAAGAAATGTCTGGGGAGAGAACAGTTTATTTTTTGTTTGTTTCTTTTTCTTCCCCTTATCTAAAGACACATTGTTTCAGGCAGTCAGGGTGGAGTTCTGAACCCTGGTGGTTTCTGCATCACCTTTGCTTTTTTCCAAGAATTGAGATCCCTTCATTTGGAGGTGGGGCAGAACTTGAATTCTCCCTCCCTGCTTGCAAAGCCACTTCTCTTGATGCAGCAAACTCTTTGCTGTTCTATGGTCATGAAATACATCTCAGTTACATATCACCAGATGTTCCTGGTGAGCATAATCAGGTAACAATTTTTGGACACAAGTTTGCCTTTGCAGCATACCTTAATTCTCCCATTTAGATAACTAGTTAATTTGTTCCTCTTACAGAGTTAGAGCTGACTAAACAATCAGGTGCTGCTGTTTGGGTACAGGGCCTTCAAGTCCTAAGACAATGTGAGGTGTACTTGTTTTAAAGAGAAATCTGCTTAAGCAGAGGCTGTGTGAACCTTCTTTTGTTGTTCATTAAATCAAGCTAAAGATAGTTAGATTTTCTTTTTCATTGGGAGTAGCAAGGAACTGACCTTTTCTAAAGAATTTTTCACCTGGTTAAGTGTTAGTTGCTTAATAATATCGAGGGGTGAAGCTAATTGTGGAGAACAGTAAATACTATTAAAAGTTTGAACACAGAGGTAACTCCAATGTGTCTGTAAATTATATGGATTCAACAGTGGGTCACAAGCCACCTGCAAAACCCTCCCTGCCAGTAGCAATTAGAGTAGTGGTGTTTCACAATTTTCTTCTGCTTTCCTTTCCCTCTTCTCATTCTTCCTGTGTGGCTTTTATCTCCTTTTTTTCAGTTTGTGTGTTTCAGATACTTCTTGGACTTACATCCTGCACCGAAAAACAGTCCCTTTAAAAACTAGTATAACACTTTGCAGTATTTCTGTCATGCCATGAATGTCACCATAAGCTTAAGGGCTGGGTTTTTCTTTTTTTTTCTTTCCTTCTTTCTGAAAGTGGGAACTAAAAATAAGCAGTGAAGCTCAAACAAAAATCAAATAAAGTCTGCCAGAAATCAAAACTTACTAATAATTTCTTTAAAAGTAGTTAATTCTAAAAGTTTAACCACAGGATTTTATAATAATTATTTGTTTCTTATTGATTATCTGTTTCATATTGATTTTAAACTATTTTCTTGTCTTCAACAGGCTTGTCCTGTTTTTTAACTTGTTTTGTTCATCGGGCTCATGTTTTGACTTACAATCTGTGCCCTGAAGTGTATCATCCAAAGTAGGAGAGGGTTGGTGTGAGAGGGATGTGGTCCTTACTGGAAAGGATTCTTGGGGCTTCCCTCTGAAGGAGGGAAAGCTCTTCAGCTCCTTTACTTACCAGTGGAGCTCTGCTGGGGGAAACCCTCTCTTGATTTTGATAATAGCACAGATTAATGGGAAAACAATTAGCAAGTTGCACAAAAACGGATCTGGTTTTGCCCGTGTCAGTAGCCCGTTGATAAGCAGCCAAATTCAGCCATGACTCTGTTCTGTGCTCTCTGCTTTGCTGGAGATAAGGAGGGAAACCAGTGGGCTCTGCAGGCCCTGCAGCTGAGCAGGAGCTGAGCTGGCTCTGGGGAAGGTCGGGGTGCAGAGGTGGGACTGAGTGTGTTGGCATTGCCACTGAAGAAAGGTGTGTGGAACCTCAACATCTGTCTTCTGACTTTTGAACTTGGGATAAAAACACTTCAGCTTTACTGGCCACAGACCTCTCTTGCTGGATTAAGGATACATTTCAACTAATTCTGTTAGACTTTTCAGCATCCTGCAGTACAATAACCTGAGAGGTGTTAACATGAGTGCAGTGAGAGCCCCGGCCTCAAGTGCTTCTGTCAGTGTGTTTGTCTGGTTGTTGTCTTTCAAATCATGCCTGCACCAGAAGTGTTTGTGTAAATCCATATTGCAGCTAATAATGAAGATGAATCAAAATTTCGATACTTTATGGCACCTCTAAAGAACAAAACTGAAGTCAGATCCAAGAATAGTACATGATTGCTGAAGTACAGCTTAGTCAAGGTCTGAACATGAGCCACGGGAGCCTTCCCAGTGCCTTGTGTCCCAGTGTGTAAGCACTTCCTTTTGCTGGTAAAGTTGTATTGGTAGCACTGAATTCTAGCACATCTTCAGGGCCCATTTTGTTCAAGATTATTATTGTTATTGTTACCTAGCTTTTGCTTTAATCAGTGTAGCAGAAGCCCACTTAGCAGGTGTGTGTGCTGGACCCCCCTGGAGCCAGAAGTGTCAAACATCTCCCACATCCAAGGAGTCTCTCCTGACTGGCACAGTCTCAGGTGGCTGTGCAGCAGTCCAGCCCAGAGTAGTGCCTGCAGGAAAGAGGAATCTAACCCAACATGAGCACCAGCTGCAGGGAAGCTCCTGCATTTTGGTCTGGACACCAGACTTCATTATGTCAGATTACTTTTATATGCTGCTGGGGGCCAGGGGAAGTATTATGTGTAGTTCACTTTAAAAGTTAAAGATACCTCTTCTGCTACACAGAAGAGGTATCTTCTAGAGTGGGGATTTTTTTGACCTCTGTGCTTCCCTTTTGCCTCCTTGCTCATAAGGAGATGAATGAAGAGATCTGAATTTAAAATAACTTCCTTATTTTGGGTTTATTTTTAACCTAGGTCCGTTCACTAGTCTGCTTTATTGTTTGACCCCACAAACAAGTGGGTCAACGTGACTGAGGAGGCAGGAGGAAGAGAAAACTTAAACCATTAATGACTTCTATACTTCTATGACTTTTTTTTTTTTTTTTTAAACAATCCCAAGACCCTTTATTTGACACCTGGACCTGTGTCTCCCAAGAAATGCATTGCAGGGCTGTAACAAAGTTCCAAGGGTATAAAATCCAAGCTTCCAGAGCTCTTAGTGCAGACACATGGTTTTACCATTATAAAAAGTGAATGTTGCTCAGATGCAAACCACTTCTGGGGATGAAATTGTTCCCATTACAGGTCTGCTTCTGGATGTTTTCACTTCTGTTGCCTTTTTTTTCTTTCCCCCTCCCAAGGGTATTCCTTGTAGCTTAATGTAGTCCCTTGCATTTTCCAACTTTGAGATGCATCTGAAGGATCTTCAGCTTTCTCGCCTGTACTAAGTGGGTTACTATTTTCTGATTTTTAGTACGTATTAAAATGTCAAACAGTTACCTCAAATCATAAGCTAAATGTATTTGTGGGGGTTTTAGCCTCCAAACTAGCTTTTCTTGTGATATTTTGGGCACAAGGATAAAAATTTCCAGGTCACATTCAGACCTGGAGTTGGTGGTTGCTGTGGTTGTTGGATCAGCCAAATTCTCTGGCCACTGCAGTGGTCCTAATCTGAACAGGAGACACTGGTTTCTGCAGTGTGGTTGGATCATACAGGTTTTTAGCAGGATCTTTTAAAAGCAGTTTCGGAGTTGACCTGCTTCCTGATCTGGAAAGTTTACAGAAAATGATGTGTGAAATTTTGGTCACATTGAATTCAGCTTAAAGTATTGCTATTAGCATCACGTTCACAGGTTAGACCTAGGAATGTAAAACTGGCTTAGTCTCAACAGGCTTAATGCTAGGCAGGGTCTAGTTAGTGTAACTGGAGCAAAATATTGGCAGAGATTAACTGGGCTAATGCTAATTTTTGATCTCTCATTTTTAATATACCTTGTAATGCACATTAACCACCTCAGATGCATGCTTTATTAAATCAAAGCATAGGTGTATAATAAAAGTATTTAAAATTTTTGGCAGGATGCAGCTTTGTAAATAGATATTTGTGTTTTCTGAAGTAAGAAATTTTTTTAAGTGAGCGGAGTTGTTGAACAATTATGGTTCATTTCTACCCTAAATATGGACAGTTGCATATTGTGGAAAGCTAGTTAAACTCTTGGTGTTGTAAACCCATTGTTGGTAGTGTGCAGTTTTGATTTCTACATCATGCTCAGAAATTTGGGAAGGGGTTATTAATTTGGTAACTTGCTTCTCCAGTGGGGATGTATTGCACCCCCATAGCCATGTGGTGTGCCAGGTCAGTTAGTCTGGACACTGTCCCGTTCCTGGCAGCACTCTTTCCTTGGGAGAGATGTCCCAGCTGGGTGACTTGTTGGGGTGGCAGAAGGCTGCTTGGTGTGTCTCCCAGGTGGGGGTGCACCAAAGGTAGAGGAAGGGATGTCCTGGGATAAGAAGCTTTGAAAATAGGTCACTGCTTCCAAAAGAATCATTGGTTCAGAAGAGCACCTGGAGAAGTGGGCAGCTGGGAAGAGTGCCTTGTTCTTGGTTGTGGGCTTGTCAAGATGCCCTTTGGACCTGAGCAGAGGAGAGGCTGGAGGGATATCTGCTCCTTTTCCCCTGCTGCCCCTGAGGAGATGGTGTGTTAACTGCCTGCTAGGCAGGGAGTGGTGCCAGCCCTCAAATGGATACCATGGAATTGCTAACTTCAGAAGTTAGATTCAGCTTAGATTCAAAAGATAGCTGTGTACTTGCTTATGTTTAGTGGGCTTGGATCTTCTGGGAGCTGGAATGCTTTGCTCACCCTACTGTTCCTCTGTAACTGTAAGTCGTGTTGTGGTTGAATGTGTGCAGCTGCCTCCTTGATCTACAGAGAATTTGGACCGTTTCTGTGATCTTCAGCAGCAAAAGCTATTTTAATATGCTCTTTTAATGGTAGTTCAGCACCTGGATATACCTGAATAGTTTGATTTATGACCTACCCAGATTGTTTAGCCACTTGCTGTTTTGTAAGATTTAGGACAAAATACAAATTGTTGTAAATATGCCACTTGTAGTGGTGAGAAATACCTTCCCCTTTCCACAGAGCTTTATCAATTCTTTCAGATGTTTCTTTCAAGCAATGATAACCAAGTATAAGGACTGAAGTTAAGTTGTTGGAGCTACACTGAAATGCACATTTACCATTATAAAAAGTTGAAAAAGCAGCAGTGCAGAAAGCAGGACCCAGCAGTGCAGGAACAGCTCTGCTGTTACATCGTGTCCCTGCCGTCTGTGTACACCCTGTACCTGCCGTGGTCTTCACTGATCCTCTCTGTGCTCCTGAACACAACTCAATTGCAGTCTAGCCTTGAAAATCCTTAATGACCTAGAACTCATGCTTTTTGTCTGCTGTTTCTCTTTTCTGTTTTCACCTGAAGATATAAAGCATCACGAGGGCTGTGAACCTGCGTAAACACGGATTCTGATTGTTGGATGTTGAGAAACTGTGTTGCTGGCACTTGAGCTGCTGATCTTGGTCTGAGATCTGGCCAAACTAAGTACACTAGTATATGAAATAAAGTGTAGGATCATTTCTTTGATCCCAGATGAAGTATTTATGTAAATTGACTTACAGTAATAGCATCAGTACTACTAAAATAATACTAAATTCTATAAATAACACCAATACTACTGTTTCTGGTTTAGTCCTCATTTATAGAACTGAAAGTGTGAAAGCTGTATCTTCTTTGAGCCAGTCTATTTGCATACTTGTTAAAACTGATAACAAAAATTACGTGGAAACTCTGCATGTCCAGCAGGCTTTTTTTGTATTCAAAATGCCTTTCTCTTTAAAAATTCTGTATTTGTACATTAAAAAATTAAATGGAAAATAAGCTGTAAAAGTGTCCCTAGAACAGCAGTGGTAACAGGCAGTTAATGCAGTGCAGGCAGTGCTGTCAGGTAGCCTGAGTTTGTCACTCAGGGCAGGTCCTTAACCCCAACTGCAGAGGGATGCCAGGATTCTGTGTCTTGAGTTTCAGTTTGCATGTGTGCAAATGCATTTACTGGTGGATGTGGAATAACCTTCCCTTTTCCACAGCAGCTGGAGCTCAGCATTCAGGTGGATGTTCCCTGTGCAGCTCAGCAGGGTGAGTTCAGAGAAGGAACATTGCAGGGGTTGGGAGCGTGCTCGGACTTCAAGAGTGCTGGATTGTACTGAGTGAGGGGATAAGCACTGTTGGCATTGAAATTCTTACATTTGTAGCCTTTCTGTTTGCTTGTGAAATTCAGGGAGTTGATTGCTAATAGGATTTGCAGAAAATAATGAAAATACCCTTTCCCCCAACTTTAAATACGAATTTGGCTGTGAACACTGCATTGTTGGATAGATATGACGGCAGAAGCAACAGTAAGAGCTAAACCCAGGTGCCTGTAAGTTATATTGAAGGGTGTTTCTCTGTTCTGGGGTCATTTATTCTGTGTCAGCACTTTGAAGTAAATATTTTAATTTTCAAAGAAGAGAGGGTGGCATTTACAGTGTTTTGTACAGCAAAGGATCACCTTTTTGTCCTGCATTGTGCCCCCCAGCAGTAGGGGATGTGGTATTTCTCCTGTGTGTACAGCCTGATCCTTGGGGTGCATCTCCTCTCCTGCCATACAGCTGCAAGTGCCTTAAATCCCGGGGCTTTGCCTTGAGAAGGGCTGTGTGGGGAGATCCTACAGCTTGATAGAAGTTCTCTGATAAAATCCCAGAGATATATAGCTAATAATAATAATAATAATAATGATAATCCCACTGATTATCATCTGGATATTTAGTGAAGTGTCTTGTTTACTCAAGCCAAAGTGAGACAGATGTGTGCTCACCTTATCCCTTGTCTGTGTTTCTCTCTTTCTGGTCTTGTGGTGTTTCTTTGATCTGAAAGTGTGCTGAAAATGCATCAATAATAAAACTTCCACAGGGACATTAAAATACCTGAGCTGAGCCATATGAATTAGACCAAATCAAAACATGTATGTTTATTTTAACATTTTTATGGTCGAAAGATGTAATGGGGGAAAAAGGCAATCTGCTGTGTAAAAACCTAGAAAATGTAATGTGTCTGGGGTTTGTGAACAAGCTTAAACAGGTAAAGACTCTCCTGTTACATGTGCACAGATAAATTTCCTTTTGTGTAGCTTAGCTGTTAGGAGTATGCCAGTGTTGTGTTACCAGCCAGGTACACTCAGCACACTGCCACTTGTAGCCACCTGGTTTTTGTAGGTGAATTAACTGAATATTGTTTCAAAGGGTTGGTGTGGTCCCTTTACTGCTCTGAGTGCTGCATCCCAGAGAACAGCTTCTCCTCCCTGATGATTTTCAGCAAAATAACCATTAAAATAATTCTCTTTTTGGTCCCTCTCTATTTTAGTTTCGGGATTTTTAATTGTCTTTTATATCCCTTCTTTTTCGTTATTGCAAAAGCACAGCATGTCTCTTCCTTTCTTTCAGAAAAAATGTTTCCCCTTCCAGAAAGGATAACAGTTGCAGTTAAATTATTACTGTTTCTAGTAATTCTTCAATCCTGGTCTTATTCTGACTTTGACCAGTAGCATCTGGATCTTGTTTCAGGTTTGGGTCAGACTTGGCTGTAATGGTATTTAAATTGGAGATCTCTGCTTCAATTCTGTGAGTTTAAGGTACTAAAAAATTAGTGACTTTTAGATGAAAAACCTGCAAATAATGCACACTAGTTACTTTTTTCTGTATGTGCTGCTATTTCTTAAGCAAGATTTCTTCTATTATGTTCTCTCTCCGTCTGAAAGGAGAAACATCCTTATGGCTTCTTAATTGAATTTTTTTGGTGAAAGAGGTCTGGAGCTGAGGAAGTGCCAGGAATTACACAGTAGACAGTTTGTGGTGTACCTCTATGTTTGGATTTATTTTCCTCTCCTCCCCTGTGATCCATTGCCATGCCCTGTCCCATGCTCACACCCCTTCAACGAAAACAGCAGTTTTGAAGTCCTGGAAAAATAGTCCAGGAAAAAGAGAGGAAATGAGATGAGGATCCAGTAGTGGGGAGGACTGACAAAAAAAAATCTGCTTTTGTGTTCTCCAGAGATGTACTCAAAACTGTGAGAGCATTTGTGGGATAAAAGTTATAGCAGGAAATGTAAATAGAGTAGCTAGAGCAAAAGAAGTGTGAGTAGTGAGGGTTTCCATCCCAGCTGTGTGTGAGTTTGTAGTGGCTGAGGATGACACAGACCACAAATGCTACATTATTAGAGAGAAAAACAACAGGGTGTGGAGAAAGGGGACTTTAGGTTTTCCTGAGACAAAGGAAGAAGCTTTCATCGTCAATAGGATAAGGAATTTGAGATACAGCTCGATTTGGTAGTGGTGTTTATCCCAGCTCCTAGCCAGGGGCAGGGCAGGAAGGCAGCAATTAATTTTGGAAGTCTTCAAAATTTGCTTCAGATGAGTGGCGTTAGCAATGGAGCAAAAATAGAAGTAGTTGGGAAGATTTGCCAGAAAGAAAAGAGTATTGAAATTGGGAGTGTATTTCTGGAATTAGGGTGTTCTGGAAAGCATAAGAAAGATGTCATTCAGTGGGTGACACGCAACAGTCAGCTGTTCTAAAATGTGTTTTCAAGTCTGTTTTGTTGCCTTATGCTCTAAGAATAGTTGACCAGAAAGCTATTGAAACACTGTCTGAGGATTTGACTCATGAAACAAAAAATAAAATGTAATATGTAGTAAGAAAGTAAATATGCAACAAGCATGTGAGCAGTGGAGTACAATTTCCTCTTCAGAATGTATTTTTCATCAAAAATGTGCTAATTATAACTGCTGCCACAGGTGAGGTTACTGGTTTTCCGTAGAAAAAGGAGAAGAATTTTCACCAATTTGTTTTGTCTCCCTTTTCAGGGGAAAACTAATTTGCATGTGGTGTATTTGGGGTGATGACACATCAGGACATTATTGAGAGCACTGAGGTTCCAAGAACCTCAGCATGTACAATAAACTCCATCAGAAGCATCATCGTCCCTCCACCCTTGCCAGCTGGTTGCACTGCAAGATGAAATCTAAATTACAGAGGTGCCAGCTCTCATTTCACATTTCTGTTTCTGAAATGGTTGTTTCCATAAACTGTGTAGTTTTGAAGTTTGCAGTGCAAATGTTACTGTGTGATGTGCAGGGTTCAAGAAGCTCTGTCTGTGATATAGAGTAGTTTTACAAGATTGATGCTTTACAGGTGTTCCAGTGTTTATCTGTAGGTTCTTTTTTATGCTTGTTTGTATTCCAAGTCGCTTGGGTTTGGAGCTGTTCACAGGAGTACACGGCATCTTCTTTGCCTCATGGATTTCAGTGCATTTGTGTTAGGATTTGGAAAAGCAAGTTAGCCTCAAAATGCATGTGTGGTTGGCCCTTTTTTCGTGTGTGTATTGTTGTCTCTAGAATACAAGGTATAACTTCATTTCTGATTGTGATTGCTTAGCTAATATGGGGACTTGGTTTCATGGTCCCATGGCAGCCTGTTTGGCACCAGAACAGCTGGTTGGCTGTTTAACACTGAATAGTTAAACAGGAAAGAAGCTTTTTTAGTCACTTAAAAGTTTTCTTTTGTTTTCAGTTAAAAAAAAGTGACTTAAAATTGCTGACAAAGAAAAAGTGATAAAATTGCCAGTGGAGTGCTTAACTGAGGATTATAAAATTCCTGTTCTGAGTTCTTTTAAGAATTCCTTGGTAAATAGTGAAGGCAAACACCCAAGTTTCCATACAAAACAGTTTTTCAGCTGTGTTACTTGTTTGAAGAAAGTTGTTCACTATGTAGACAATATTAAATAATTAACACAGTTTAGTGCTAATTTTGGTGCCTGCTAACATTTGGATGTTTTTGGTACAGTAACTTTCATCTTTAAAGCAGCAAAGGGAACCTGATCTTCAGAACATTTTACAACAATGATCATCTCCTTTCTCAGGGCCTAAATAATTATTTCCCTGCATTAACACTTGGGGGTAGAAAGTTTGCTCTAAGAAGGGAAAGGGACAATAAAGGTTAAATCTTATTCAAAAGTGAATACTGATAAAAGCCTAAACTGCTTTGGGGTTTAATGGTTCTCTTGTGAAGACTTTCAGAAGGCTTTAAAAATTATTCTAATGATTGCTGGTGTTCATGCTACGAAGTAGGAGAAGGCAGAGTAGTAGCCACCTTGCAGATGCTTTAGTAAATTAAGGTTGGCCAGAAATGTCATGGCTGTGGTTTCTTGGGAGCATCCAGACCCCAAAATCTTCATGGAGACTCCAGTCAAAATGAGGACACTGATGTAGGGAAGGGGATTTCTGTTCCAAATGGGAGCGGGATGTTGTAAATCACCCCACAGCCTCTGCTGCCTCGGGCACCAGCCCTGAGCCTTCTGCCTGCTCAAAGTGGGGGGGGCATCACCAAATCCTCTGTCATTCCCTGCTTGTCCTCCTTGGTCAGTGAAATTTTTGTAGAACACGGGACATTGGTAACAGATGAGGCTGGAAAATTGAGCTTAATATGTAACCACCTCAGAAGCTCCCGGGAACCATGTCTTTCAGGAATTTGGGAAACTGGTGGTGAATAGAAGACTGATATCAGTGTCTTGGAGAACAAGAAAGCAACTTCTTTTCTAGATCCTCATAAAGCATTCCATTTGAAAAAGGAACGTTTTTTGTTTTGCTCTTTTTGCTGTTGTTGATTTTAGATAAGAGCATAATTACTTCTTGTTAATTACAGTGACAGCAAATGGTAAAATTAACCCAAAGTGTAGATTTTTTTTTTATAGTAGGAATCTCTTAAAATCATAATTTACCATATCTGTTACTAAACAAAATGAAAACCGAATTTCAGTAGAAAACAATGCTTTTGTCAGCAGTGCTCCTCGTGTCACCGGCAGGAAGCTGTAAATGTCCCTGTGTTCCCAGGCCCTGCACGTGTGCCTGCGTATCAGTTCACATAAAGGACTTAACAACAAAAAAAACCAACAACCCCAAACCAAACCTCAAACCTTGAATGGTTTAATTGTTGTTGTCGTTTTCCCCACGGTTAATCTAGACTTGTAAAAGCGACCCTGACATGAGGTTAGGATTTATCGGCGCGGGCAGCCCACGCTAATTGGTTCAGCTCTGCCCTTCCCCGCCGCTGCTCCCTCGGAGCGGCTCCGAGCGCGGCTCCTCAAACGGGCACGGAGCGCTCAGAAGCGCCGCCGCCTCGCCCGCGGCTCCAGGGCTGCTCCTGCCCCCCGCCCCTGGCTGCTCCTCCGTGGAGGGCCTTGTTTTCCTTGGAGGGGAGGAGAAGCAGGACATGGGCCTGCTCTTATTTGGAGTGAAAAGTGATAAAAACACCTGTTGCCAAAGCGTTTTTCCTACGGTTCTATAGATGGTGCAAAACTGTGTTTTCAGAAAAAATACTGGGTTTTGGTTGTTGTTTTTTCTTTTTTTTTTTTTTTTTAAACTTTAGGCTCGTAACAGGTTTTCTCAGTATGAACGTTCAAAAGGTTTTTATGGAAACCCTGCATATTTGCATAAGATTAGCCACCCTGGATTGAGCCAAAATTGTTTAACCTGGTGTCTTGAGATCTGTCAGTAGCAGATGCTGATGTTAAACATGAGTGCAGGGGAGGGATGGTGAGTTCCCTTCCCTGCTGTGCACACCCCGAGGGGGTCTGAGCCTGGCCACGCTGCCTCTGTGCCTTTTCGCTGCTCCTCATAGAGTCTTCTTCCATTCGCTGCTTTGCCTTTGAAAATGAACTGGGAATAATATATGCTTTGTGTAAGTTCACTGTGCTTCTGCATCCTGAACACTGAGTGCAGCCTGGTTTCCCTCCTCCATCTTAAAAAGGCATAGGAGGAGTAAAGAAGTTACAACAAAGAAAATAAAGATGATAAAAGGTATCAAATGACTGCTGTAACAGTAATGACCGGGTAGGGAAGGGTCGGTCTGGCCCTAGTGTCCTGGATAACTGAGGAAAGATGTGCTAAAAGGCTGAAAAGCAGACTTTGTTTCTTTAAATTTGCATACTGGTAATTTAATATAAAGCCCCTTGGGCATTTTAAATAGTAGAAAATCCCATACCCCCCTCTAGTCACCTTTTCTCTGATGGGAATGCATCTAGTCTGTTTGCTCTGTCCTCACTCTTAACCTGTTAATGTGTTACAGGAAGAAGCCAAACCAGCACACAGGACAGGCTTTATTCACAGTTCTTCTGTACAAACAATATCTTTCTGCTTCCACATTACAGTTCAGGTTGCTCTGGTACTTGGTGCACTGTGCTAATTAGAGCCTGTAGTGGTTTTTCATTGTAGAAGCACCACTTCAAAACCAATGTACTCGGCTACTGTGCTTAGGAAGTCCTAGGATCTCCCAGCTGTGCATCCCAGCTGGGCAGTGTGTACATCCAGTGGCATGGGATAGATCACCACTCTGTGAACTCAAGGACACAGTTTTTGCATTTTTCTAGATTCACCATAGGACTACCAGATCAAGTTTGCAGATGGTTTGGTCTGTGATTTCATGCTGCTTTGCTATAACAGCCACCCTTGAAACAGGTTCCATAGTTATCCTAAAAGGAGTAATTTCTTGTGAGCATATTTGATTCAGACTCTTTTACTATGAAACAAAGAAGCCTGAATTTAAGCTCATTAGTGCTGTCAAATGAGAAGGAAATACTGTTAACTGTGCTTGCTTTCTTTTACACAGTTGTGTACAGTTTTTAATGTTATTTTCCTGAGTCTGATATGTTTGCCTTTTCCTCTTCTCACCAAAGCCTCAGAACTACTAGCCACCTGTAACCACTGAGTCAAATTCCTCTGAACCTGCTTTACATATCAACTCATTTCTCTGCACAGCAGGAAGCATGAGGAAGAAGAGGTAAAACTACACCAGTCTTAGCAAATCTCCAACGATAAAGGAAGACCTTTAAAAGCATCACTAAAAATAAGAAGATATGCTTAAGGTGTTAGAACCCTAGATGTGAGGTTTCTGTGCACATTGCACGAGTTTCTCTGGATTGGAGGGATCTTTCCTGTTTAAAGGTAAATTAAAGGATGGGGCTAAAAAAGGTAGTTAGTATTTTTTTTCCTCCTAGTGCTTGTAAAATTAATTCCGGTGCAAATCTGTGTTGCACTGGAATTAATTAATTAATAATATCCAGTGTTGTTCTTTGCTGGGAAGTTATTTTGTCATTCAAACTCTATCATGGACAGATAACAGCATTTCAACAGTTTAAAAATCACGTCAGTATTAGGAAAAAAGATTTAATATATTCATGCTATGTTTTCATGTTGCTGCAAAGCTCAGTGTGCTTCAAGGCTGAGTCCAGGAGTGAGCAGTGCAATGAGCATTTGCTGTGAGGACGAATCTGGTCTCAAACAGAATTGAAGAATCTGAAATAATGACGAGTGATATTTTGACTTTGTACCAAAGTAACTGCGCAGGAGCCGTGTTGCTCCAGAGCTAGTTTGGACAAGTGGTGTGTGTGATCATACCCATGTAAGGCAACGTTTCATGCTACTGTTAAATGTGCAAAACCTTTCTGCTGCTTAAGCATATAGCAAGTGTTCATGTAAGGTATTTGCTTTAATATGTGTACCCCAGAATTTTCTGAAACAATGGACTATACTCATCCAAAATGATACATAAACTTTCAGCACCCACTTCTGTATCTGAGTAATAAAAATCGTGCTGGTCCAGGTGGTGAAGGTGTGTGCTTTCTAGACTTTAACAAGAAAAGAGGGAGGTGTAATGAGAAGAGAATCACTAATTCCTTAATGTGCTCATATTATTATCCAAATAAACTCATTTTAATTATTCTTTAATAGCCTTTCTTAAAACACCAATAACGTGTCCACAGTGCTGAGTATTAGTGTCATGCACAAACATCAGTGCTCTGTGGCCCTTGGACTGCCCTGGCTCCAGCTGAGTGTGCATCCTTTTCTTCCCTCTGTCAGAACTTCATCTTTCTGTGAGTAGCTTTTCAGCCTCTGTAGTGATGCTGCAGAGCTCGGCCTTTGTTGTTGCAATAGAGAAATCCATTACTCAGTAGAGCAATAAAAAATAAAGAGGGGTGTGATACTGGAAAAACACATTGTTTAGGGTGTGTTCAGTAGGTTGGGAGTGAGTGCCCAGTCTTCAGCAGAGATGTAATCACACTGCCATCCCTGGAATGTGCAGAGACAAGACATGACGAGTTAGGGGAGTTGCTTCTGTAGCCTTGCTCTAGATGCAGCAAGGAGAAGGTAGTGCAAGTCCAGGAGCTGTTGCCATAATAGGTCATGACACTTCTGATGTTTCAGCCTTTCCTTATCATGGGAGAAAATAATTTGTCTTGTCAACTGTTCTAGTTACTGTTTTTTGACTATTACAGTGTTCTAGTTACTGTTTTTTTGACTATTACAGGGTAGCCAGAAGCAGTCTTCCTGCCTTTCTTCCTGATCTGATAGTTTTCTGGAAACATAACCTAAGCTAACAAAGCTCTTGAGATTAAGAAAAGGAACTGTGAAAGATTTTTCAGCAGACCTTCTCTTGTCCTGGTGACTGCCAAGAGGTTGTGATACTGTGTAATGGGTTAGTGAGACAGGCAGGTTGGTATCTTTGTGATAAATAATTTCACTGTGCTGAAGAAAAACTCATGCTGGTACTGTTGTCTACCCCAGTTGTTAAACACCTGGAGCTTAAAAAGCACGTGAAAGATTCCTTAAAATGGAAAGGCTGTCTATAACAAGTCCTTCAGCAGGAGCATAAAGTTGTAAATTTGTTGGATAATTACAGGTGTGTTGTTGGTGTCCAGACTGAACTCTGGTTCATGCAGTCTTTCATCTAACACTGAATTATTCATAAAGCAATGGGTTAAACTGCTGAAAGCAGACGGTAATGTAGTCACTGTTTGTTGTAGTGAATTTTTGGGAATGACTTCTTAGCAGCTTTAAGTCCACTGAGTAATTGTATTGGTAATACTGTAAATGCTTTATATGTGTCTATAAGAAGTTAATCACGTTTTTAAGACCTAAAGTTTTGTTTTGTAAAGTGTTACCAGACTGCTCCTCTCTTCAAAATCAGCAGATAAATGAGTTACTGTAGCAAACTGCCTGTTTATGGAGCAGGTTCTGGGTAGGCTCTTTTTTCTCAGCTATTTTTCCATCCATAAAGTTGCATCGTGCCTCCCTTTTATTTTCACGTGGAGATAACTGTCTCAGTGGGATGAAGTTTCTAATACTATTTACCTTACAGACTGGTATCATTCATGCATGTTGTTCAGTGTTCAGGATTACAACTGCTTTGTTTTATCTAAGAACAGAACAGTCATGTAATCTATTAATACAATTTTTTCCATTCGTTAGATACACTGATACAATTAAAAACCAGCGTGACCATCCTGTGCTTTGCCAAAATGCCCTTTTTGGTCAGGCAGACAGTGATGGGAACACAAGGCAGCAGCAATATAGTGATTGATCAGAGTGATAAGTGGTGGCTGCTCTGTTACTGTCTGTCTAGTCATTGCTGCATATTTTGAAGGCATGGCAGGAATGATGAGTCTGCTTCCAGGAAGTTGTCCCATCCCAGTTCTTCAATTGCTGTCTCGTGTAGCATCATCTCCTTCTGTGGGGGATTTGCAATTCCCAGTCAATAATGCAGTAATTACTTGTTTCAGATGACAATTAGAGAGTAAGAGATTTCCATATAATACTGTTTCTATTTTTTTTAAGATCTGACGTTGGCTACTTGCTCTTGAGTAAATAAAAGTCCTTTCTCCTTCCGTTCTAAATTTGCTAAGGCAAATTTTGAAAGCATTGAAGATCTTCAGACCTTGTCTCCCTAGCTAGAAGTCTGCTCACTTCCTATGCTCATAACACCTTTCTCTTAGTCTGTAAACTTGGCTCTTGTCTCCTGATAATTCTCTAGAAGCCTTTTTCCTTTAAGGCTTGGTCGTTGTCCTTCATAACTTTCTTGTTAAGTGTCTTAAATTTCTAGATAACCCTTTTGGCACCAGATCAAATAATGAACCATGAAGGAAGAAGAATAATAAATGAAACCAAAGCAAATTACCCAGAATTTTGCTAGTGGGAGAATTAACTTTTAACTGTAAAGACAAATGACATGATGTTTACACACCTTTGATAGCAGTTATCTGCACCTTGACTTCAGTGCATAGGATCATTTTATGTACTTCCCTTTCCCTTTTTCCCATCCTGCTGGCCAAATTAATCTCATTCTCTTTTGCTGTTTAATCCCTTTAAAATGTTTTAGGTGAAATGCTTTGGTTTTGGATGCCATTTGAAAGGCAGCCACACTACAGAAATTGCTTGATACCTCTTCAGATTTTTCATTACAGCAACTTAGGACTGTCTTAGAAAAATGAAACTGTGTAGAACACTTTTCATTAAATTCCTTTTGTCTTGAGTCTCTTTGTGCAATAAGTGGTGTTTCTATTTTAACTTCAGGTAGGGATTAGAGGCCAAATAGTTTCTCTTACTTTGGAAATGCTGAGTTCTTTCAGAGCAAATATGGGAAAGTTTTTCCTTTGAACACTTCTAGTAGTTCAGAGATTGACTACTGTAACTTAATTACATTCAGATCGTGGAGTTGGGAGGTTGGCTAACTTTGGCGTGTGTGGTTGTTTTGGTTTCATTTTCTTGGTTTGAGTGTCCCTTTTTTTGTTTGTTTGGGTTTTGTTTGGATTTTTTTTAAAACCCTGCCTCCTGGGAGCACTGCCTATTCATCTGGCTTTCCTAGCAGTGGTTTCCAGACTTTGGGAGAAGCAAGTTGCTGGAGCCCACAAGTTTTCCTGTGAGCTGATACAACCACATTAAAAACAGTCCCACTGTTTCACTTGAGTGCCTGCAGCACTTATAGACGTGGTCTGGGGAGTCCTGTTCTGAATTAACTTGTTGCCATCATTTTTTCCAGCTGAAGACAGGTATTTGTTCTTCACGTTATTCTAACTTTCCTGTTTCCTTTCAAGAATATTCTTTCTTTAAGGTTTTTCTGAATGAGTCCCATCAGTGTCTTCTCTGCACCACCACGGTTGGGTGACTGCTCCAGAGAGCACAGCATTTACTGCTTGCTTTGGGAATTTCTCAGTTGTGTATTTTGATATGCTGCCTAATAGTTACAACAGCAAAGGTCGATTTGGTGGTAAAAGAGATGGTATTTATTATAGCACTTGAAGTCACAGAATGTTTATTCTGTAAGATTTCTAACGATGGTGACTTTTTAATTTTATTTTTTTTTACTCGTGTGCTGCTTATCCATGACAGACTGGAATTCTGAATTATGCACTGAAGTTTTAGAGGCTTGTTTGATTTGTTTAAACTACTGAAGCATTGAAAAATACTTATTTTTTTAAAAACTTTTGAAGAGATTATAGTTTGTTCCACAATTGAAGAGACGTTTGGGGGGAGTGCTGAGGAGCAGCAGCTCTGCTGGGCTGCCCCAGGGGAGTGTTACAGGTTGGAGTTCTGACACCGAGGTGCAAAGCTGGACCTGGACTGTGTGTTCAGCATACAGTGCATATCCTTTGATGCTCATGTAATTTGGCTGCTACAGGATGGACTTTTCTCATTTTTCAGAGAGTTTTACGTTCTCTGACTTTATTCTTATTTCCTGCCACCCTATATTTTTGCTCATTAAGTCCCTTTTCTTAGTGTTTACTGCAGGTTCACTCATCCACTGGAATTCACACACACAGACACCCCCCTCATTTATCATATCTGTACACACTGTTCTATTTATCTATTTTTTTTTAAGTATTAAAAGACCCTTTAAAACTTCTATGACGGCTTTGATTCTGGAATGTCTATTTAGTCCAGCAGCAGAGGAGAAAGTCGTGTGTTTTCAGCTTTCCCCCACTAAAGCAGTACACTGGATATGAAGTTTGGTTCATATTTTTCAAGCTTCTGCCAGCAGTGAATGACTGACATCCCTTGGGGCTGCTGATGCTGCCCTTGGTGCAGCTCCCCCCTCCTTTTTGGGATTGCTGGGGCACTTCTGGGGGTCTGTGCAAACTGTAGGGACTGTGAAAGCCCTCGGCGCTGGTGATTTCCATTGTGAGGCGGATGTGTGCGATAACTGTAACCAAGCTTTTAGTACCACTATTACTCCTCTGCTGCGGTCTCTTTAACCTCAAAAGGAAACAAATGTTTCATAACCTGCTCCGGAGAGTGCTTCAGTTTCTCCTCTGTGGCTACCAGCTCCAAAAGTTAATGACAGACATCACAGATAATCTTTCAGACTTTGACTACTTGGTGTGATATGACTCATGACTGAAAGCTAGTAAAGTTCCTTGTCATCATTGTTAAAATAGTGATAGTTTGTGTCGTAATTAAGTTGCTGCGGAGTCATTCTGTAGCTTTTGTCCACATGTGACTTCGAGCACGTGTTTACTGCTGAGCAACTGTGTCCTGCACCTCAGAGGGATCACATTCTAAGGTGCTCCTGTCTTAAAACAGGATTTAAGTTGTGCTGAAAGCCACACGAACTTGACAAAATCTTTTCTGCTTTCTCATTAATAGGAAAAAAATTATAGCAAACTTTGAGATTCCTTCCTTGTAGATTTGAATTATTGTGAACAGTAGAAAAACAGAGCAGCATATCTTACAGTGACACTGAGTTCATCTTGCTAAATAGGCCGAATCCATCTGAACAGGCTTTTTTGAATACAGTCTTTTTAAATAATTGGTACTATTTTTCTTCTTATTGCCTCATACTGTGACTATTTGAATATGATAATGTTGAGGTCATAGTCCATAACAAGAAGATTTTTTTTTTTTAAATAGTTTCTGTCAGGTCTGTCACTGCATGGCAAATTGAAGTTTCAGAGAATTTAGCAATTTTTTTCCTTCTCTCCTCCCCTGCAGCAATTGCAAGAACCGTTTTGTTTTCAGGCTTTCATCTCAACCCTTCAGTGACAGGCTCGGTTACTGAGCGATGAGGAGCGTGCACCTGCAGAGTCACTTCCATAGGAGCCAGTCGTTGGGCTGTGGAAGGTGACTGACACTTCTTCCCAGCCTCCCAGTCAATGTTGGGGTGCTCCAGTTCCATTCTGGTTCCACACCTCACTGTTTAGACTTGATTTCATTTCAGCATTCATGATCTTGCAGTAAATAAGTGAAAGCTCTTTTTTTTTTTCACGAGCTCACTAGTGTCTGAAATGTCTCTTCTTGGAAGTTGTCTTAACCTCCAAACTCAGAGGCCCCCTTTAAACCCTTCAAGATGTATTTTTTGTTTATAATGCAGTGACATGGGCAGAGAGAAAATCATATATGATGTTAAATGTTTCAGAAGAAACTGTAATCACTATTTTTCATGTTGCCTTGCATTCCTTTTTGTAGTGAAAGAATATCTACAATGGGTTAGGTGTTGCATTTTTGAGGAGGTAGAAAACAACTTGAATGCTTTTCACTAGTCTGACAGTGTCTAAAATTTTGCTATTGAAAGCTTTATTTATTTCATATTTTGCAATACTGTATTCAAAGAGTTAAAAACATTCCCTATTCATAAGGTCACTTCATGCTTTGTTGTGATACTTCTTTAATTGATGTGGTTTATGTTAACTTTCAGTTGATTAATAGGCTGCACTTCTAATTTTTTCTAAGGATATGATTAAAACTGGGTATTCTGGTCTGGGAATGGGCAGATGACATGACTGGGGTGATGTTGACACACTGTGGTTTAAGCTGCATTAAAGACAGCAGTGTATTAAGTAGTATGTTTGGTAGGAAGGTTTTCCTGGCCAGTGTGGACAGGTATTTTTTTCTCTTTCTTAATGCTGTAGTGTATAATTTGAATAATTCTGTGGCATTGCCTCTGCTTGAGGCAAAGGAAAACGTGTTTCTTAATTAAATCTTAGTATGATTTTACAATTCTTTCCTATGAGCTCTTAAGGACAGCAGAGGAAAACATAAATTACTGGTTTTAAATGCTGCAGCAGAAAATATATTTTGTCATACTGCTTGCTAGTACATCTGTTGAAAGGGGATTGTGTTTTGTTTGTGTAAAGGATTTGCTGTAGTAGTTGAATTTTATTAGCAGTTAAAAAACTTCCTTTGTTCACAGAAGCCAAAAGCATTGACTGGTGTTATCTGGGTTCCATCTCTGAAAGCTGTATCACAAACTCTGTGTCAATATTTGTCAAAAAAAGCAGCAGAGGCATTCATCATGGTTCATTTGTCTTATCACTAAACAGTATCTCTCAGAACCTGCCTGTGTTCAAGTTGATTGCTTTTGCTATGATCTCTTGTGCATTTTCTCTTTCCTCTGCTAACCATTCATACTTTTGCCACTGTTGCCACTGTTGCATTGCTGAGGACTAGTCCTGCTTAGACCAGCACCATCCTGTTAAAAGATTAAAAAGTGGCAAAAAAAGAGAGCAGGATATGGAAATGAACTTGGGGACCCTTCCTTCTTACTCTTCTTTTTGTCACTTTTCCTGCCCTTGAGTTGCAGCAGTTCAGACCTGTTCCCCCAATAATTTTATTGTAGTTAATCTCTCTTTTAACTTGCTGTCCTCCTGTGCTGCAGCGTTGTCAGTGCCAGTCGCTCTTGGTGGGGACTCCTGCAGCCCTATCACACAGGAGGCAATCTCCTGCGAACCTTTTTCTAACCAAATCAAAACTTTTAAGTCATTCTTGATTTTGCTTTTGTCCTAATTCTGAGAAATAAGAAAGGTGGTGCACATGTTATCCTGGGTGCTGCAGATTGGACACTTCCAAACATCCCTTTGCCTCGTGCCTCAGTGGGATCTGCTGCACCCCAGTAAGCCCCGAAAGCCGTGATGGAGCGGGGAGTTCGTGATCTGCAGAGCTCTAATCCAGGAGTAAGTCTCTAACCTGATCCGTTTCTGATGAGGTGAGGGCAGAGGTTACTAGTTCTGTGGATTTACTACAGGAGTAAACAGTCAGAATAGGAGTGCTGGGTGTGAAAGTATCTTCTTGTGTGCTGCGAATTGGAATGAGGCTGCAAAAGCACCTTGTGCTGTAAGGGGAGGGAAGACTGTGAAGCAACTGGTGACTGATCCTACTGCACTGATCCAACCCTTGGCATGAACTCCCTGGCTTTTAAAGGTCCTCAGTGGTGATCCCACAGCAATTCCTGTTGTCCTTGGTGTTTGTCCCTTCTGTACAGGAGAAATTCATTTGCAATCCAGTAGAAGACAAGCGTCCAGACTGGTTGCCTCCATGCTTCTGGGCAGTTCTTGCAAATAGCCAGGCGTCGTCCCAGTCCCTGGGCATCCCAATCCTGGGCATCCTGGTTCCTGGGCATCCCAATCCTGGTTATCCTGGTCCCTGGGCGTCCCAATCCTAGGCATCCTGGTCCCTGGGCATCCCAATCCTGGGCATCCCAATCCTGGGCATCCCAATCCTGGGCATCCTGGTCCCTGGGCATCCCGGTCCCTGGGCATCCCAATCCTAGGCATCCTGGTCCCTGGGCATCCCAATCCTGGGCATCCTGGTCCCTAGGCGTCCCCTCGAGCGCTGGGGAGCAGAGAGGCAGTGGGAGCTCGGCGGGGCCGGCGGCAGGAGCGGCTCTGTCCAGGGTGCTGACGGGCGAGGAGCACCAGCCCGGCCGTGCCCAGGACTGGGATCGTGCTGTGCCCCTTGGGAACTGTTACCTGTGTCCCTGGTGCACACACAGTCAATAACTTGTGTGTAGTTTTGGGTATAAAACTGTTCTCGGTTACAGAAATCAGTGGCCTTGGGGCTTTTAAGAGGTAGCAGAATATACAAGTTAATAGCAGGACTAGCACGGCGATGAGAAACCCGTCAGACCCTTTAAATTAGAGTGTCTTTTGAGCAGTGCTTTGTCCTTGAGGTGGTTGCAAGGGGTTATATGTTTTACAGTTTGATGATAAAACCCACTTTATCCAAGAATATATCCACTTCCCTGTGATCATGCTGAAACTACCCATTGGCTTTTGGTGCACAAGTGATGAAAGGAGGCATTGTTAGGTTTTTGGATGAATCAGGAAGATGTTTGTTCATCAAAGCAATGCATCTTTAAAATAGTGGCGTTTAGTTCATCAAGTTGTCTCATATCTCTTGGTTTAGTGGCATTTACATATGTTTTAAATGGTCTTTGTAGCAAAACTTAATAGCAGTGATGGCTAAAAGCTGGAAAATGTTGTATCTAAAATATTCCTTAATCTTAAAGGATTTCCTTTCCAATTTTCCCCAAGATATAAATCTTACCATTACATTTGATTAAAGGTTTAGGTTTTTTCTTAAAAAAAACAGTAACACTGAAGAAGTCTTAAAGTAAATTGTTTGTTTAGAAACTAACAATTCTGCTATTAGAAACTTGTATCTGTGTAAAAATGCAGAATGCCAGAAAAAGTGATTTAAAAAGTTTTTAGTTAATGAGACTTGATTATGAGATGCTGACTGTGAGGCTGTTTCAAAACTTAGAAATCAGTTAATGATATTTGTATTCCACATTAATGTGGACTTTCTTCTTCACCATAAATATTCATCTATCTGAAGAATTGTAGTTAGACACATACCAGTACAATTGCTGTGCTATAATTAAGGTAGATACTGTTCTGTGCAAGTGTGCACCATTGGTGTGTCTTGTGAGTGCTACCTGAGACAAAAAAGTTAATTTCTGATTATTAATCAGCTGGTTAATTTTTACATATTTTTTTTTTGTCTTAGCTGGAGATACAGATGATCCTCCAAGAATTACTCAAAATCCTGTCATTAATGGGAATGTAGCGATGGCTGATGGACATAACAATACTGAAGAAGACATGGAAGATGGTAAGTAAATACCTGATAAAAGCATGGTTTGTTTGGCTTCTTTATTGTTATGATTTTGAGGAGAAAATGGTCCCTATCTTACCTGTGTCCTCTGAACTGCAGCTCATTAAAAAATGAAACCCTTTATAGTTGTGGCTGCTGATTTTCTGTACAGGCATCCTTTTAACACACTGTACAATAGGATTAGACTTCTGAGGGCTTGGGATTTTTTCCTCATACTCTTTCTAGGTACTCATTTTAAAATTGCCCAAAGTGATACTGTCCATTGTTATGTTTTGTGATCCATCCCTTTAAACGTGCTGCAGCTGGGGCTTTGCTGAATAGTGACAGTTACACAATTCCTTCAGGATGTTTGGAATCCTTATCTGTCCTGCTCTCTTGTCAGGTGGCAGCTGTGCTCTGCTTTTGTCTTTGTATGGTAAGTCAGTGGTAACTATTCCATTGATGAACATCTTTTCCCCTCAATTCTGATGCCCTTTTACTTGCAGATGTAAAGGAAGAAATAAGTATTGATGTCCTGTTAATAAAAGGGGAGAAGTGTGGTTTTGCAGTCTTTTTGTTGGTCCATTAAATGAAAAGAAGGGTGTACAGTCTTTTTCTGTTACAGAATACCAGAAAATTATAAATAGATGTGTCTGGGTTTATTTAAAGAAAGGTAAAAAATTTTTAATTCACTAATGTCTGTTAAGTTTAGTGAGGAAAATGTGCAGTGATACTTCTTTTCTTAGGAGAGGATATGGGCAGGGACTGCTCATTTTGAGGAACTAAATAAAATGGAGTTGGGAGAAGGGGGACAGCATATGAGTGGGATTTGTTCCACTCTAATTTCATGTTCCATGCTATCTTGTGAGATACATTCAGGACTGGGCATAAACATTTAGTTAGATTTGTGCAAAAATGTTGAGTGATCTTTTGAGAAAAATCAGTGTTTAAGGTTGAAGGTCAAAAAAGTGCTTAGTTTCTTGTACTGAAGACACATAGAATACTGATAGAAAATAGTAATGTTCATAAAGAGAATAGGGTTTAAATTCAGGACAAAAGCATCTCATGGTTGAATCGCCTCTGTATCATTGGCAAAGATAAAGTTTCCTATAATCAGAGTCTCACAATAAAATAAAAATGAGGTCTGCTTTTAGCCTATGCATTTTATTTGTGTGATTACTAATCTCATTCAGAGGGCTTTGATTTATTGCTCAGAGTAACTAGCTGAGAGTGAAACAGGGAATTCTGTTCTTACCAAAAGCTTTTATAAAAGATGTTAAATGTTTTTGTCAGGCCATGGTATTTGGAGGGTGAGTAGAGAAGATCATGTGAGTTAACACTGACTGGCAAGAACAGCTCTGTTTAGTTTATGTTCTTAGTAGTGGTGTTTATAGATAGAAAGCCTGACAGTGTTTGCTCTTGATATAGCCAGTACATAACACACTGGTCAGGTAGTAAAAGAATTTGTCCACTAGTTGGTCTTTGTACACGTTAGGCAAAGGGAACTTAGGCTGCACAAACAGCTGATGAAACCCAGGCTATATCAAGGCTGACAGGTAATCAGACACACAGCTCTTAATTCAGAATAGTGTGGACTTTTTAACCAAAAAACTGTAATCAAGCAGTTTCTGTCAGCTGCCAACTGACTCCTCTCAGAACTGGGTATGAAGGTAGGGAGAAGTATCTGAAGGTATTTGACAAAAGGCTTGTCAAAGCTTCTCAAGCCTTGGTGGAATTTCAGCCTGGTGAGGAGCTTTGGCCCACTCTGCTGGTTTCTGTGATCCAGCTGGAAGCATTGACACAGATAGAAAGTAGTGCTGTTGCAAAACGTTACAGTTGCAAAAACATTCCTGAAGACTTGCATCAGGTAAGTGGATGATGCCTCTTTTCCAAGTCCTGTAACTCAGATTAGTTGCTTGCTGTTGCATTATTTACACACCAGTGCAGTTACTCTCTTGCTGTTTGTGCTCTTGCTAACCTGGTTTGCAGCATGATATTTGTGTGTAATGGACAGCTCAGAGATTCAAAAGATAGGAAAAAATGAGAGACAGGGGCTTCTCTGATAAATATGCAGTTTTCCTTTGCTGTTATTCCTAGCAAGGGGCATCAATCTGAGCTGATACAGAATGCATAAAGAGAATTTAGATACCTCTTGAGTGAAATTAGTGAATTTAATGGTTCCTGCGAAAGAGGTGAGCAGGAAGATGAAAGGTTGATGCTTCCAGCTGGATCATAGAAACCAGCTTTCTGATGATTTTCTGAGTTCAAGAAATTTGGAGGTGATTTTTGTTATTCCAGCTTAGCACATAAAGAAATGACTGATAAGACTAGGGGGAAATAAAGTGCAGCTCTCATCCCCTTTGCTTGGGAACCAGCCACAGGCATTGTGAGGCACAGGGAATGGGGGCAGCACGGACCACCAGCAGGACTTTGAGATAAGGCTGTGTTCTCTCAAGCACTGTGACTAGTACCTGTTGTTGCTCTGTATGATGTCTTAGCAATTAAAAAGAACCAGCTGAAGGAATGTGCTTTGTACAGAGAATGCCTTAATGAACCAGGCTTTGTGAGCTGGCATAGCGGCTCCTGCAACTAATGTAAAAAATATTAAAAACAAGGTTCTGATCAAATTTTGTTTGCAAGTGCATCAGTATTCAAAACAGCACACAGAATAAATTCTCTTAGAAGTTAAAGTTCAAACAGAAGGTCCCAAACTAAACATAAACTCAGAGCTTTGCAATTACCTCCTGAAGGCTCATTTCTGTGAAGAATCGCAGAGGCTAGGAGGCTTTCAGAAGCATCAGTCTTAGCCATGTGCTGGTATTGCATCCGGTATTTGGATCATTATTAAAATATTCATAGAATATTCAACCAGTTTCCTCATTAATAATTCAGGTTCAGAATATTTTAATAACCTCAGTGCACTTTAAAGGTAGCAAAATTTACTAATAGAATAAAGAAATCTGCTTTTCTCAAACATATAAACATTTAAATAGGTGCTTCCATCTTAAAATGGATCATATTCAGTATTTGGCTCTCTGATCTGCAGGATCTTTGTTGTGTCAAGGTGCTGATTGTGGCATTCATCTCATCAATGAAAAAATCTTTTCCATGTAGCAGATACAATCTGTTGCGTGTAACTTCTCCAGGCATTGTCAGCTGAGTCTGTTCTGTTTACCTTGTGTTCAGCATCAGGTGTTGTATTTGTAGTTCAGGGATTTATAGAAGTCTTACTTGCCAGTCACTACTAAATTATCCTCCTGCCAATTGCAGTCTTTTACTGGAAGCTGGTGGACATGTCTGTGAGGGTGAAAAAGGGTTTTATTTATTGACGTGCTCAGAATAATTGTCACATTTGCTGTGTAAGCTGCAGTTTTTAATATAATTCATCTTTTAATCGATTATACTTGCTAAAAAAAAATGGGCTTTCTGGAAGGAAAGGAAGGTTGTTATTTTTAAAGAAACTTCTGGTTTAGGGTTGACTTGTGTTTTTGTGGAGTAGTTACTAGTGATTGCTCAAATATTTTACAGAGAAGAGTGTTCTTCTCATGCACAGGCTTTCCTGAAAAGAAATCAAGAAATACAGGCAAACTTTCTCTGAAGCATCTGCAGATGCTGCGTGGGCTGTGTTTTTTAGCTGACACTGTAGCAGCACTGCTGCATCGTTGTGCTGAAGTGCTCTGAAAGCTGCATCAAAGCAGGCAGAAACCAAACTTGGCTCGTTGTTTGGAGGCTTAGACTGAGCCCAGAAGCACTGATCTGACTGTGAGTAGGGAGGAGGACTTGAGCTGGTTTGAGAGATGTGTGATGGAAGGCTGATTTTTAAATTGTTAAGCATGTTACAGATTTGTTTTATCCTGCCTGCAGATCAAGTTTTAGAGTGTACAGCTCCACTGGCTGCAGCTTGCCTGGTTTTTGGTTGTAAGCATCCAGCTCTCTACTCTGTCAACAGGCAGTGAGTAGTGAAAATGGGTAGAGAACCGTTTTTAAGTGATAGACTAACAGTTATCTGCACTTACATCTAGGGGAAAAAGGACAAAGGAATCCTTTGAGCTCTTGTGTCACTGAGGAAGCTGACAGTGCAGGGTAACAAGGTCGTTGCAGGTGTGGAGGGGAGAGGAAGCTGGTTTGGGCTGTAGTACTGTCAAGAGACAGTTGGGAGTGCTTATGGCTGTCAGACCATACACAAATTAGATCAACGGGGTGGCTGTTCAGAAGTAGGACAACTGCTTGAAAACTGTTTAGCAAGGGAGAAGAACGAAATCTGTCGAAGTTCCCTGGCAGTTGTGGATAGAACTTGTTAATTTTCTGTATTGAAATGTATGATCTTTACCCTGCTGCATGTTGTAATGAAGAGTGTTTCATTTTTTAAGTAAGGTATCAACAAGGACTCACCTGTTTATTTAAAAATGGTTCAACACTGTCTCAGGTGCTGAGTGAACCGCTGCTGCCCGTGCACAGAAAGAACACATTTGTTGTGAAGTGTGTGCCTTGTCACAATTTCCTGATCAGATTTCTGGCTGGTGTCGTTGTACCTCAGTACTTTTTGATTTCAGGTGTCACTGCACATGTGACATTAGTTCTGCATCCCCGTGGGTGGTGTGAGAACAGCAGTGAGCAGGGGTGCTGCCTGCTGCCCTCTGTGCTGCTGGAGCCTCCTCACACCCAGTAACAAACCAAGCCACGTCACACCAGTGTCAGGCTGGAGCCATGGAAAAGGAGTGTCTTGTGCATCCTTGCGCTGCAGAACTGTTGGGATAAGTTGCAGTTATTCCTTCCCTGTGTGCAGTATGAGGCTTGTCCCAATAAGGAGAGCTCAGCCTTGCAGAGCCCAGCCTTGCACCTTGCAGAAACTGTCACAGTCTCCAGCACCCTGTTATAGCTGTGTACAACAGAAGCACGACAGATCGTGGTATATGAAGAACTGGCTATGTGGGAAGAAGGAGAAATTAATTGTGTGTGTCAAAATAAGCTTTTTTTTTAAAAAAAAGAGTGTCTTATTTAACTTTTAGACCGCTAAAAACCTCTAAGGCTTTGAATACCACAGAGAATACAGGACCTACTCTTGAGCTGTTCTTCAGCAAACTGGTATGAGATTTGAAAAAAAAAAAAAATCCAACAGCCAACCTATGGGGTTCATCATTTTGAAAATACACTGTTGCAAGCCAAAAACAACTAAATGATGACTTGGTATCAACAGGGCATTTGAACAGATTGTGAAAGTCCTTTGTGCATGTGGATTCATGCAGGGAGCTGACTTAAACTGTGCTGTGGAGATGCTACTCAAGAAGAGTTAAGAGTGGGCTGTGATTTAGTTGTAAAGCATTTGATGTCTCTGTCTTGCTGCACCCGCTGCTTTAGAAGAAACTTGAGTGGTAACAAATTCTAGTGCTGAAGAAGTATTTAAGGGAAGAGTGTACAAAAGGAATGCGTCTTTCAGGGCTCTGGTTGCCTGAATTGTGTCTCAGCATTTTTCAAAATGAAAAAAATTGAAACTTAAGTAATAAAGTAGTCCAGTGTCTCTCTGGGATGGGGATGTCTTTGTTGCTTCCAATATCCCGCTACATGAAACATGCTCACATTATGTGATTTTTGAAAAAGGCATTTTTGAGTGAAAACATCAGTTTTTCCAAATAATTTTGTGTATGTGTTACAGATACAAGTTGGCGATCAGAGGCAACATTTCAGTTTACAGTCGAACGCTTCAACAGATTGAGCGAGTCAGTTCTCAGTCCTCCCTGCTTTGTACGGAATTTGCCATGGAAAATCATGGTTATGCCACGACTCTACCCGGACAGACCACACCAAAAAAGTGTAGGATTCTTCCTTCAATGCAATGCTGAATCCGATTCCACGTAAGACCCTTTTCGTTACTGCACAAGTCCTCGCTTGACACTGGTTAATCTATTGCAAGAAATACAGACATGCACAAAAAATATTTCACCTAGCTTTCTGCAACAGGAAAGAACACCTGCAAGGGTGTGAGTCCCCTTTCCTCCTCACCTTTCTAAATCTCAAAGCCTAAGAGTAATCCCCTCTTTAGGATGAGCTGAAAGTACCTTGTGTAACTAGAAGTTTGTGGTAGAATTTAGATACGTTTCTGTTTAACTGCTGGGGGGAAGTTCTTGACTGACAGTTTTGTTGGCATAGGAAATGTTCTGAGTTTGTTTCAAATGGAAGTGGTACTGGAGCTCCTCTGACCTTGCTGAGCTATAAATCCTGCCCTGTAAAGTGTGTGAGCAGGTAACTGCTACCACTGGAGGCACAGCAGGGGATGAAAGTGGAGTTCATCCCTCATCAAGAGAGATGTGAACACATATGTGTTATTGGAGTCCTGCATGCAAATCGAAATTGGTTATCTTTGAACACTTCTGTAAGTAATACAAAAATTTTAAAAGATAACTACAAATTTCTGGGGCATTCCTGCAGCTTATCCTGCCGGAGTGCAGACTCCACAGGTGTCCTTTCCAGGAGGGTAACTCCATTCTTGCACCAGATCTCACAAAGCTTGTTGTTCAATCTGAATAACAGGTTGCTCTTTTTCATCAGTTTTGTCATTTAGAAGGTGAGTGGTTAGTGCAGGACGTAAAGAAAAGAGTTGGAAGTGGATTAGCAAGTTGCAGGAGAAGTGATTCATGTGCAAGCAGTCACAGAAAAAGGATAATGTGATCTCTAAAAGTACCAACCAAGGTGCAGCTGGTGGAGCTAAACAAGCAGTAATGCCACTGCATGAGGCAGTGACAAGACCTTGTCTGAGCTGACATTCAGACTGATTGTCTTGCACAAGTAGGGTGATTTTGAACAGGAATGGTCATAAAGAAGTGCTGCTGAGACAATTGGTGTTGGGGAGTTTATCTTGTGGGAAGGAGGGTAGAACGACCCCCTCCTTTCCTTAGCCAGAGGCAGAGATACCACATTCTGTAGAGACACCAGGAGCACTTTGAGTTGGCTCATCCATCTGTGTTAAAGCAGATCAGAAGTAGCTCACCTCTGAGAGCAGTCAGCTCTTCAACCTCTCTTACCTGCAATTGCCTGACAGTACTTTATTAACAATGCTGTTGCCCTAAGAAAAATTTCCATTTCGAGTTCACATTCATAATGTGGCTTCAGAAAGCCCCAGAGGTTCATGCCCTCAATAGCAATTAACCAAGTCTTAACATCTAAAAAGGGAAAAAAAAATTGCCGTGTGTGAAAGTAATGTACCAAAAATCCCTAACAAAAAAATTATGCTAATAACTATAATAAGCTTGGTTTTGAATGAGTTTCAAGTGTTTCTTCTGTATTTATAGGTCATGGTCCTGTCATGCACAAGCAGTTCTCAAGATAATAAACTACAAGGATGATGAAAAATCATTCAGTCGTCGTATTAGTCACTTGTTCTTTCATAAGGAGAATGACTGGGGCTTTTCCAACTTCATGGCCTGGAGTGTAAGTAATTGGACATGTACTAATCTATTGCTAGATAGGAGCAGTTTTGTACTTGTACTCCTGCATACTGAGATGCCAATTAAAAAAGGGTGTTTTTTCTAAGGCTGATATTTTTTCTGTCACTGCTGTGGATTGCTTTTCAATTTCTTAAAAATTCCTGTACTAAATTTTTGTAGAGTGCTTTTACTTATGTTGTAATTTAAATACTCCCTCATTGTTTTCTGCATATCTGTGTTTGTTTCCACCATGTGATAGTCAGTGGCATTCTGAAGCAACATAAATTTGTTTGCATTTCCACGTGTTCTCTGTGTATGTGTATGGATATTTAATGCCCTAGTAATACTACTAGGGTTTATCTTGAATTGTGACAGCTTTTTAAGCATTTGCAAAGGTTCTGGAGTATTATCCAGAAGAAGCAGAACATTTGATTGCCAACTCTTGTACCATTGAAAACTGAAAAACTACTGCAAAATCTTAAAAGGAGGGAAAAAGTTTCCTGTATTGAGACACTAAAAAAGGATTAAAATATATTAAGCTGAAAAACAGCTACTTTGATGTTTTTTTCAGTTTTTCTTCTTTAATTTATTATTACCGATAGCTCAGTCTTAGAAACTAGAAAGTGATTTTTAACTGGATGCTTCACTACAGTCATGTTGCAAGCTGCACTTTTCACATTCCTGTGTCATTCCTGTTTTACAGGAAGTTACTGATCCTGAAAAAGGCTTTATAGAAGAGGACAAAGTTACTTTTGAAGTCTATGTTCAAGCAGATGCTCCACATGGAGTGGCGTAAGTATCTTTAATTAAAAACAAATAAGTAAAATTCTTAATTCTAATATTTTTATGTTACTTGAGATTGTTCAAGTATTTTGTGTTACTGCCATTGGCAGCTCTCATCAGCCATTCTCACTTTGTCACTTCTAATTGATGAATTCACACAGCAATATTTTTGTAGTCACATGGAGATTTTTGTATAGCTTAAATTTGTTTGTGTGAGTCAGCATAATGTTATGGAACCTCACCTTCCATCCAGAGTCGATTTCTGGTTTAACACCTCTGCTGTTCTGGCCTCAGCATTTGTGATCTTGGAGCTGATGCAGTGAAGTGGCTTTGCTGTCCAACTTGCCTTGGTTTACAGTTGCTGTAAAACTTCTCCATCTGAGTTGTTCTACTTCATGGCACTTGTGATCAAAGTGGTTGTACTGAAGTGGAGACTTGCCCTTAAAAGTACAGCTCTGGGTTACAGTACACTTGCATAGTACATAGTTTTTCTTCCATATAGGACATATTTAAAAAGAAAAGCTAACAGAATCACAAAGCATTTGATTGCAAAGACTGTTGTGAAGGCAGTAGTGAAGTGTAGTTTATTTGAACCTTCAGTAACAGTGAAGAGTAGCTGAGATCTGCCAGCAGCACTAGTTTAGAACAAATGCCCTCTATTATAGTTAATATAGAACTGTCTTGTTTTTAACCACCAACTGTTTCCCAGGTGGGATTCAAAGAAGCACACAGGATATGTTGGCTTAAAGAACCAGGGAGCAACTTGTTACATGAACAGTTTGTTACAGACTTTATTTTTCACAAATCAACTACGAAAGGTAAGTAACCTGTGAAAGAACATGAGTTTGCTAATTGAAATAGCCAATGTTATAAGTGTTTTAGAACAGAGCAGTGTGTTCCTTTATCCTCTTAGAAGAGTTGGACTTACATGGTGATGCACATCTTGCTGGAGGCTGAGTAGTTTGTGGAACATAAGCTTTTGTCTTCTGCTGAAGACCTGAGCTCAGGGGGTGTTTCTTTGACTGCATTGCATGTTAATGTTGGTAGGAATTGCCGGGGGGAGGCAAAGGGGATGACTACATCTTGCAGATGAAAGTTGGAAGTAATTTCCATTTTTTGAAAGAGTTAAAATAGGGAAGTCAGTTATGGCTTCTGAGCCCATAAACAAAGTAAAAAGATGCACATGCACGACGTTTGTTCTGTCTTGTAATTTATATTATGCAGCTGAATTTTCTCTTATCATGGTTAGCTCTTTGTAGTGATGGGAAGCGTTGTAGTTTCAGTAGTTTAAACAGCTTAATTTTATGTTTGCTGTATTGATATTTTTTATTTACTGTAGATAGCATTTCTTTGCAAGAAAGAACTTCTTTAAATATTGTTGTAATAAATATCCAAACCGAGGATAAAATATGCTAGATAATATGTCACTTTAAAACAGGGCAATACCCTTAATGGGATTAAAAACAGAAGTGATGACTTGATATTGGAGATGGTTATCTAGACGAGGGGATATACTTGGTAAAAAAAGTAACTCAGCACTATTTAGTTTAGTGGAATGTCCTATTGATCCTAATTCATTGTCTACCCATTTCTGCATTTACTGTATGTCTCTTAGTGAAAATGAACTGTTCTGCTTAGGCTTTCTCTTATGTAGAGTAGTTGTTACCTTTCAATTAAACTTCCTTTTCCCTTTTTAATGTACTTGTTTTCCATTGTCTTCAGTTTCCCACCATCTTATTACTTATATCGCTGTGGCCTGTAAGTGTCCCAGTTGGCATTTCTTTTTTTCTCTTTTGCAATGTGCTCTTTGCTTTGAAAAAGCACATCAAACTCCATTAGACTGTAACTGAGATCTTACCAACGCCATGGACAAGAAATAAATACCTGACTTGTTTTACATGATGCACCTGTTTCTTTTTTGCAGGAGGTGTAATTCACTCGTTCAGCTTTTCATTCATTATAATTCCTGTTCTTTTTGCTCAGCTCATAACTCATACTGTTTGTGCATTTTATGTTTTTGGACAACTTCACTTTGCTCTTCAGAGAAAAAAGTATTTTTGTAATGACTCAATCCAATTGAGCAGTTTGTTTCAAGACTCTCTTGTAGTCAGTAAATCAATATGAAGTGATCTTGTTCTGTGAAGAAGAAATGCTTTTTGTGATAGAGATTTGTTTCAACTGAACTAATCTTTTCGAGCATTCACCTGCACTTCTCCCCCAGCCCCAAAATAAATAGCAGCTTTTAGGAGGTGTTAATATCTGGATAGTAGCCATATGAGAAAACTTGATTTACTAGCTGGTAGCTGCAGCTTCCTTTGTGGAAATGGTCCTGAACATCAGCTGGAATGCCACTGGTACAGGTCAGGAAGAATCAGTAGTTGTCTTGTCTGAAAAAAGTACTTTTCACAACACTTTGGTTTTCACTTTGAGCAAACTCGTTCCTCTAAAAACCGAGTAAAATAAAACATGTAGCATCCTCAGTTTGCTTCTCACCATATCCATAATTTCTGTGAATCCTTCTTACTCAGAAGAGATAAGGATTTCTATTGCTGTTATTTAGAGCTTTGTTCCCAGAGAAGCTGCTGTCAGGAGCAGAACTGGGGAAGCAAAGAACAATAGCAAAGGCAAACAGGTACCTATGGAAAAGCAGACCCTGGGGAAGTGTGGGGGAGGATTGATGGAGAGGTCCTTTCTTCTTTGCTCTGCCTCCAGACAACAGATGGGAGGTTCTTGGGTATTTGAAGTGAGACCTCCCTTTTAAGCTACCAAGCAGCTTCAGAGGTAGAGAATAAAGCCAAGGAACTCTCTCTTCTGAGCATATCTTTGTCTGTGACCGATAAATATGTGCTTAACTGTAGTCCAGGTAGGCAAGGAGCAGTAGTAACTCCCCAGATGGGTGCAGGTTTGATCTTGAGTTGTCCCAGAACTGTCATCAGTGCCTCCAGCCCATCAGTACTTGTGGCTGCTTCCAGTCCATTTTGAAACTTTTTGCTGGTTCCCCTGAAAAATTCCCTACAATTCATGAGAACATTGCAGGATGTTCATATAACTACACTAAAATGATAAATCTTGGTCCAGTGCATTTCTCCCTGATCTGGCTCTCCTCAAGTTATTATATTTCACCTAACCTTGGAATTTCATGCACAGTATTTTCTTCCCTTCCTCAAGGAATTCTTGGCTTTAAGCAATGTGTTCAAGGTTATCTGTAGCATCCTTTCACTATGTAAATATCTAAAATTTTTCTCATATCTGTCTGTTGCTTATAGTCCCTGCCTATGCATGTCCCTATTCCTCTTTTGTGTTCATTTCCTGAGGGAGCTTCTCAGATGTTAAATAGGAGATTCTGCTTTTTTAAGTGGATCAGAATGCCTCACTTCTTGCTCTTGAGGTCAAGCTTTCAGAATTTCGAAGGATAAGGCATAAAAATAAGGGTTTGTAGAGGATCATATTTGAAAAGAGGCTTGTTTTAGTGTGAAGAAACACTCTAAACTTAGAGAAATGAGCTTCAGTACCAGCTGTATGCACAAACAGGATGGAGAACCAAGAAAAGCTGAGTTAAATGCCTGGTTTGGATTGACACATGTAGAATTTCAGAAGAAATAAAACCAATATTTTTATTCAATGGCAGCTGGAATGTAGGAATTATAAGTAAATTGTGAATGACTATTTTAATATTACTTGAGAGATATAGGAAAGGAATTAATTGTCCAGATGGCATATGAGGAAAACAAACAAGAAAAGAACTAAATGTAAAGGATTTGGTTAATTATCAAGGTATTCTGAATTTCAGTTTATGCATTTTTGATGGAAGAGTCAAACACAGGTTTAACTTTTAGCCTACTGTAGGTTTAGCATTTTAATATTTATTTATTTATTTATTTAAAACATATCAGCGCTGATTGTATTTATATTTTTCATTACTCGATTTTTGTACCTTGTTTCTATTTGTTTAAACAGAGCATGTAATATATATTTAGTTTTTAAAAAGCATTTGTAAGATGTTTAAAAAGTTAATAGGGGTTGATTATAGAGATTTGAAATATTTAAGATGGTCATTCAAACTTCTGCTTCTACCTTTAGCCAGTGACACCCACTCATAAAAGGGTTCATAAACTGGGGGCAGGGAGGGGTTTTAAGTTAACTCTGTGAGATGCTGACTTGTTTTGATGTTCGTATTTCAAAGCAAGAAATTAGTTTTACTTGTAAAATCAAAGGTGTAATTCTAGCTATTCATATTTGGAGTTTGCCCAGATCACCGTGTTGAACTGTAACTCTGCATTTGGATGATAAAAATATAGCAACTGAAAATTACTTGCTTGTTTAGCTTCTTAGAATTGTTCTGCAATTCAGTGTTCTGACCTTAGGAAGGAAATTTTCATAATCAGCATGGTCCAGCCTTCCAGTAGGATGTGTGGAGAGGTTGTGGGATCTCCATTGCTGGAGATGCTCAGAATTCAGCTGGATCTGATCCTGAGCAACTCGACCCAGCTTTGAACTTGGCACCTCTATGGGCAGGAGCAGAGTTCAGAACCCGCAGAGTTCTCCTCCAGAGTGGATCACTATAAACTCTTAAAGCAGTCTTAACTCATTAGAAAAGTTTAAGGATTATTGAGTTTTGAGAGTTAAAACCCATTGCTGGTTATAAAATTGAAGATGCAGTTTTCTTCAATTTATAGAAGCAGGATAAGTTGGAGGTGCTGCACCCCTCTGGCATCCAGGCTAAGGCACAAACACAGGGAGAGCCACTGACATCCAGTTCAGCACTTCACTCACGGAAAGGGATCATTCCCTTTTGTTTCACAAGGAAAAGTTCAGGTGGCAGTTTTTCTGTGTTTTAACAGGTTATTTTCTCATATGCTACTTAATATTGGAGTCCTTTTAGTTTCATCTGTTGTTACCTAATCTCCTTCCAGGGTTGTCTGTTTTCTTTTTATGCCTATCCTTCTTAAATGAAATCTCCCTGTAAATACCTTTTGTTTGCCCTTCTTTTTCCCTACATATATTGATGTACACTTTTAAAAAAGTAAATCTCATTTCAGTGCCTATTGAACTCTCCTAATCCTTGTTTGGTCTGTTTGTGTAATTTCTTTGTTCTCAATCCTTCCCAGATCATTATAATCAGTGAATTGAACTGTTAAGCTGTTTATTTGCTGGACAGTGATAAATGACATTAAGTAGGAACGAATGAATGTATCAGGGAATCTCAAAGCTTCCTCTAACATCTTTCCCCATGTGGACCATTTCTGTTTTCATTCACTTGTTGCCCTTTATGGTTTCATGTGGTTGCTTTTTCACAAAACAAGTTATTTTCAAAAGCCTGTAGTATTGACCAGTATATCTGTTCCTACTGTGATGATTGCATGGATAAACCAGGCGTGATAACTTGTTTGAAGGTGTTAAATGCTTTAGTGCATTTACTGTTCTAGGGTGGAATAAGGGAACTATTTAGATAAAATAACCATGAATGGAATCTGTTGTTCACATCTTTCTAACCACTGTGCTCTAAAAAGAGTCATTCCAGACAATTAACGTTTTTACACTACAGCACAAGATTTTTTTCAGACTGTTTTGAAGTGATGATTAAATTGAGTTCTGTGAAGGAAGTCACTGAAGAGGAAAGAATGCATTAAACAATATGAGCAATAAACTTTTCCTTAGATACTAATTGAACTAAATGCTTTTTCAGGCTGTGTACATGATGCCCACAGAAGGAGATGATTCATCCAAAAGTGTTCCTTTAGCATTGCAAAGAGTGTTTTATGAGCTGCAACATAGTGACAAACCAGTTGGAACTAAAAAGTTAACAAAATCGTTTGGGTAAGTTTCAGAAATTGTGGCTATTTATTGGATTTTTACAGGCTTTATAAAGCTTTTCTTTAAAAAGGCTCTACTTAAATTGGGTTATTTTTAGAGAGGCACAGAGAAGTCTTAATATAACAGTGTTAATCATTAACTTTTCATAGTTTACTTGCATAGGTTTTTATTTATAGTCAGTACTAAAGACAACTGATCCAAAAGTCAGATTTTTTGGAAAGGGGAATGGTACACAAACACAGCTGTTAGTAGCAGGGTTATCCTTTACCTGTTATCTGAAAATTATGTGATGCATTTGGCTTAGGTAAAATTCAGAGCAAAATAGTTATTGAAATATTGCAGTTGCTGTATTCTTAATGTCTTTAAAAAAATTAATTCTGTTTTAAATGTAGGGAATAGCAGTAATGTTCATTTCCATGTGAGTTCCGCACTGAGGGCTGCTGTAACATGATTTAGAACCGTGTAATGCTGTGTTCTGTTTGGTGATTCAAAGCTTAACAGGAGTATCAGCTGCATGAAGTAAAGGTGTTGGAGCACACAGAGAGTAATTATTTGCATTTCCTCATTCTAGCACCCTCTTTTCCCCCAGAGAACATCCACAAAAGGGCTTGCTTCTTATTTTCTTTTTTGCTCAGTATCCACTTGACTGCCTGGTATTTTTTTCCAGTCTGGTCGTATTTCTTGTGAGATGGTGTTAGAGGGTGTAATTGTAAATCTGGAGTATCTAGACATAGGATTATACAATGCAGCTACATTAAGGGTGGGTTTTTTGTGTGTTTTACAAGTGTGATGTTTTAGTTGAGCACAAGTTAGGACAGAAAGATTATGATTAGCATAACCTTTACAAGCCTTCTCTTTGCATGTTCTGTAAGCGTGGAGTAGGATTTGATTAAAATCTATTCTAAAATACTGTATTGTACATTACTTTATTTCACTGTATCAGTAGACTAGTCCTGTAGTAATATTGACAAGCACTTTTTTATTTAAAAGCACATGAGGAAGTTTGTATCCACACAGCTGCCCGAGTGTTCATCCTGCATCTGCTGCTAACCCTTGTAGTGGTGCTTTGTCCTAATAAAACCCATGTCTTTGCAAGCTCTACTTTTCACCTTTTGGGGGAAGTTTAAAATGAAATCAGTAGCCTCAGTGTTTTGTGTTTATCTGGCCATACTCTCTTCCTGCTAGCACACTGTATATTGAGTTTATCAGTGCTCCTGCTGTCCTGTTACATGGAAAGGACTTGGTGAAAGTGTAAATATTTCATCTTGAATTAAGATCCCAGCTTTGTTATCTTTAGTAGCATGAAGAGACACCTTTCCCGAGGGTGTTTCAGGTGCTTAATTTTGTATCTGAGAACAAGGTTTTAAAAATGTGTTCATGCCTGCTTTCATTTTTTGGGAAGGAATTTTTGAATGTGTTTTAAGATCTGGGTTTCCCCCTTCCCTCACCGTGGAATCAGGGAGGGGTGTCTGACCTTGTGAGCCCTACCTAGGTGCTGTTTAGAGTATTACTTTTTAGTGGGTGTTGTGAGTTTCTAACTGATTTTGGCTTCTTTCAGTAGAAACTGATGGCATGTCTGAAGGAGCCCTTTTAATCCTAATTTTAGTGTGTGACCTTCTTTTTGTTTTGTCCTTTAAACTGGTTAGTGTTTCAAGCCTAGGGAGTCAGGGCATTATTTTTCATTTTTAATTATCTAACAGGTCACTTCATTCAGCTTTTTAAAGTGTGGACCCCCACACAGTTGTTGGCACAATTTTGAGATGAGTGTGCTGCCTGCCGTGTGACAGTGGGGGTGAGTCACAGAGAGGAGAGTGGGAGGGAAGATAAAGTCAGTGGTGCTCCTGATCACCCCTGGGCTGGGGTGGAACATCAGGGTGAAGCTGGAGCCTTCAGTCAGCAGGGCTTATTTCATATGGTTGGGAGTGGGGACTGCTGCAAGAAGCGTTGTCAGAGACTTAGAAAGCGTTCTTGAGTTGAAGAGGTCACGGGAGAAAGTATTTCATGCTGGAACTAGAAACATTTCATGTTTCTTGTTTCGTTGAAGGCAGTAGTTCTGAGTCCCTTTGTTGCACTGTGCCCCTTGGCTCTGAGGCATTTAGAGACTGCTGCTCTCACCCCTGCTTTCACACGGGTGTGTTTGCACATGGGCAGTTCAGAAAGCTGAAGGCCTCCTTGGAGTTACTGTGTGCCCAGGATTAACTGTTTAGATGAGCACAAAGGAGCCAGTCTTTCCTGTAAATCCATTTGCTTCCTTTCATGTGCTGAAATAATCCCAGAACGCTACTTGACTGCACCTGAAGGGCCCTCAGAAGAGAGGCAGCTAGAAACACGCTCTGCAAGCTATTCCGACAGCATTGAATTTGCTCCCAGGGTTTTTCTTCAAGAGTTTTTTTTGGCATGAACTGAGGCCAGGTTGTAGACTGGGTGAATTCCCCTGCCTCTCCAGCTGGCTCTGTCTGCCCTCCCTGTCCCCAGTGCCACAGAGGAGAAGGCAGGTGGGCGCAGAACGGCTGCCAGAACGTCTCACAAGTTCACTGCCCCTTCCTCCTGCCGAGGAAGTCCCACAGAACCAAAGATCCTGGGCTTCAGCCAGTACCAAGTCTCAGTCTTTACATCCTGCTATGTGTTACATTCTTGATCTGCAGAGAAATCACAAAAATGTCTTTTGAGCTGTATAGTTTTCTTCCCAATTAGTAATGTTGTATTTATTTGCCTTACAAAGGTGGGAAACTTTAGACAGCTTCATGCAACATGATGTCCAGGAATTATGTCGAGTGGTATGTTGATACTATTTCTTGCTGATCTGTGATGCATACTGTTGTGTCTTGATACTGTGCATGTATAATAAAATTTACTAACAATCTGAGTAATGGTGGCCTTAATTAATTTAAATTAGGTTTCGAAGGAAGAGGTTTTGCCTTGGTTTATTTCTCTTTAAGAATGGGATTGCTTATGGCCTTTTCCGGGTGAGGAATTTGTAAAGAATAGGAAAGCATGAAAGTAACTGGAACATGTGCTAGTGGTGCTTTTATAGCCATGGAGAGAAATGCAGTTCTGAAGCCACAAATACATTGTTACATCTGTGGGGTTTTCCAGACTCAAAGGAATGTAGCTGGGGTAGTCCTCAGTGGAGTTTTTAGGGGGAAAAGGAGGATTTAAAAGACTAGAAAGGAGATGCCAGTACAGACTAACATTTCATTTTTATATAAGTGATGTAGAGTCTATTCAGTGAAGTAGTCATCTGTATGTGATAAATAAATAAAAAAACTGCAAGATCATCTTATGTAAAAACTAATTTTTCTTTCAGCTGCTTGATAATGTGGAAAATAAAATGAAAGGCACGTGTGTAGAAGGCACTATTCCTAAATTGTTCAGAGGGAAGATGGTGGTATGTATTTAATACTTCTTAAAAAGATAATTACATTTACTCTGTTACTTGTATACATTGAAATTCTTTGGTGTTTTGGTTTTGTTTACAGTCTTATATCCAATGCAAGCACGTAGACTATCGATCTGAACGAATAGAAGATTATTATGACATCCAGCTAAGTATAAAGGGAAAGAAAAATAGTAAGTGATACACTGTGGTATGCACCAATTAAATACTTCAACATGTTGGACTTCAGTGCCTTATGATTTCAGATGGTTTTGTTGGTGCACAGCAATTTGAAAATCCTTGCTTTAAGACATGTCATTGAAAATATTTTCTGCAGAAAATGTTTTTGCCTGCGTTACCTTTTTTTTTTTTACCTTATCCCATTTCCCTTCCCTGCTCCTTCCTCCCTAATTCTCTCACTGATATCTTTTCAAAAAAGTCCATGAACTTCAGGAGTTTTCCTGATGTCGTAAAACTGCATACTGTGCCATGGTGACAACAGTGGTGTTGTCACAGTGGGTAATAATTTATATATAAAGATGAACTTGGAAATAGATTCTTATTTAGACCTGACCACAGTAATAAGCAAATAAAAAGAATGAACTCATGAGAACAGCATGACAGTGGTCCCTTATCATCTCTTTACTGAGTGCTTGGAGTACAAGACATGAAAAGGGATGTGTAAGAGTCCAGCAAACAGAGTCATCTTGCTTGCTGCTCAGCAGCTGCAAAGTGAGGAGTTTTGGCACGCAGTTGTAACTCTGATTTTAAAATCTATTGATACCCTCATGTATGCTCCTACAATTTGGTACATTTCTGGACACTCTTAAGCAATATAAAACTTTTAAAAGACAGAAATATTCAAACACAAACTCTCATGTCCTAATATGTTTTTTGATAATACATTGCAGGCTGGAGTAAACTTACTTTTTTCCTCCTCCTTCTGTGCAATTCCCCGATCTTTTTTCATTTAGTTTTTGAGTCCTTCATTGACTACGTTGCAGTGGAACAGTTGGATGGTGATAACAAATATGATGCAGGAGAACATGGCTTGCAGGTATTTTTTTATCTGCTTTTAAATGTTATTTCTTTATCCTTGATAAAATAGCAAAGGAAAATAACTAGCAAAACAATGTTGCAAAACCCATTTTAGATTGTATCAACTGATTTTGGTGATGTTTCTTCTTAGACAAGCTTTGCATAGCTCTTCTTAGTTTTTGTTATGTTTCTGAAAATGGAGCACAGATTTTATAGCAATCTAATTAGCAGTGAGTTTTATAGGTCCAAGTCGTTCATTTACTGGAATGTTTCACTTTTCTACCAATCTCAAGACTGAAAAGTTCTTCCTCTGAGTAGCCTGTTCTTCATGTGTCAAGTAAAAAAGCATCATAGCTCCAGAAGTAACTTTAGAGACTTGATATTTGTATCATCAGGAAGAACACCAAATGAACCCTGGAATGTTAAACATTTATGTGTATGCACATGTTTCCGAGCTTTTCAGTTGCACTTTGCTGCACCCAGTGGAGGAAGCTGAAGTTTCTTTATAATTAATGTTGTTTTACTCAAGCTTATTTCTGCAGCTTTGATACACCAGATTTTGTCAGTAATGTTTTATATATTCTTTTGCTGTTCTTGGGAAAGTACAGCACAGTAGCCAATACTTGTTGGCAGGATACAATGAACATGAAATTCTTAATTGATCAAAAATGAGGGTTTGCCTCCATATTCTCTTTTTAATTGTATTTATACACGTGACTTGCTCTTAATGCTGTGAGATGTCCAAGTGTGCTTGTATGAATGGCCTAAATTTAAATTAACTGAGTTCTTGTGTTCCTGTAGTAGCTCATGAGAAGGCTGGTGTAGCATTGGGGTAGTTTACTTGCACCCAAGTTTTGAACCATTCTTTGGTGCTGGTGCCCATTGTGTCATTAAGCCTTATGAAAATCCATAGGAAGAGTGTCTGCAGCAAAAAAGTATTTTGAGTTGCTAAAAATCTTCCAATTTCAACCCTCTATTTCCTTTAAAATGTCTAGGAGGCAGAGAAAGGTGTCAAGTTCCTAACATTGCCCCCAGTATTACACCTACAGCTCATGAGGTTTATGTATGATCCTCAGACTGACCAAAACATCAAGATAAATGATAGGTAAGTTGGTTGGTTGGTTTAGTTTGTGGGTTTTTTGGGTTGGTTGGTAATTTTTTTAATTCTAGAATTTGGACCTGTGAATGTATTTTACCAGAAATAATTTGCCAGAATCCTGTTTGTGTGTGGATAGGCTGCCACAAGAGTAAGTAGGATGAAACAGGAGTTATCTGCTTTCCCTCCATCTGTTCCCATAGATGGAGGGAGAGCCATTTGCCCCCTCACTGCAAATAGAGGCTGATAATTTCTAAAGGACATACATTGCTGGTTGTAAACTAAATCTGTATTGCAAGGGTTTCAGCCTCACCAAGGTGAGACTGCAGCAACTGTAAGGCATTTCAAAATAATATTCCAGTCCAGTGGTAGCTGTGCTAGGAAAGGTGTATTTGTCAGAAAATAGCATATTTTAAAGCTTTTATCTTGACACAGTGAATCCAAACCAGCCTTATTTCAGTTAAAATGCTCTTACCCTTGTTACTGAGGGCATACTTTTCCAGAGGTGCTTGCAAAGATTATTTTTATTCCATATTAAAACAGTATAAATTCTGCCACTGTATGCAGTATGTCCTGGAGAGAAATAGCATTGTAACAGTAATGTGTTCAATTTTTGCAACTTGCTTTAGGAGTACATACAATGCTCCATAGTAGTGCTTAATAATCTGTGTCTGTCTTAACTACAAATACAATTCCCTTAATTCTTTTCAAAACTAGGTTTGAATTTCCCGAACAGTTGCCACTAGATGAATTTTTGCAAAAAACAGATCCTAAAGATCCTGCAAATTACATCCTCCACGCAGTCCTGGTCCACAGTGGAGATAACCATGGTGGACATTATGTTGTTTACTTAAATCCAAAGGGCGATGGCAAAGTGAGTATTGAAAAGCACCTTAAACACAAGTGTGTGTGTGTTGCAAATGTGTACATGGAGTTTTCATAAGGGGCAAAACTGCTGGAATTTTTGCACCCTAAAAGAAAAGGCTGCTGACACACTTCACTTCTAGCAAAAGACATCTGACTAAGGGAATCCCTTTATCAATGTGTGTATGTGTTGAAGTTCTACTTCAAACTGATTTTATCCAGCAATTTTTTTTTTTTAGGCTGACTTTGCTGAAGCAAATATGAACATTTCAAGTGTTTCTGTGACTCAGAAGTTCAGCATGTTTGCATGTCCCACTGTTACAGGTTTAGGTGACTTGATTGGATCAGACATTTATAGGTCAAGTGCCTCTTCCCTTGAGTTGACTGGTTTTGTGTATACCTGACTATTCACAGTAAAAGTAGAAGTCAGATTTTACTGTCAATTTGTTGCTGTTTGTCGTTTGTTCTTAATTGACTTTATTGTTTGAATTTAAAATTTGATGTAAATTTCTCTAAATATACAAATAATTACCAGATGTCTTGTGCATCTCTGCTTTTTATTTTATTCTAACACAAATAAAGTCAATTTTCTGTTTCATACAGAAATACTTGATATTTGAATAACAGTCTGAAGAAAAGCTTCTGATATTCAGTGTAAAATGTTCAAATACTTCAGCAAAGGTTTGGTATTTTTGGAATTCCTTTTGCTGAGCACAAGTAGCAGGTAGCACAAATTACACTGAACTAGATCTTTTTTTAAAAGTCACGCTGCTTGAAGAGTAATTTCAGTTACTTCAAAGAGCTGGAAGCCGTGCCAGAAATAGGATTAATTTATCATTCAAGAACACGATTTTATGTGTAAAATTATATTTATGTAAAATTTTCTCTCTAGTGGTGTAAATTTGACGATGATGTCGTATCGAGATGCACGAAGGAGGAAGCGATTGAACACAACTACGGGGGTCACGACGACGACCTGTCGGTGCGGCACTGCACCAACGCCTACATGCTGGTCTACATCAGGGAGTCCAAACTCAGTAGGTGTCCTCTTGTCTGTGCTCAGAGGTGCATTTAGGGCTATAATTTACCTCTGAAAATTCCCATGGGATCAGCCAGCCTTCCTCTCACATTTGGAAAGTGTGTTCTAATCTAGCACAGTAAGGCAGGACTTGGGCGTCTGCAAAGTGCTTCAGACGTTGGGTTTTTTTACAGGTTGGAAAACTTACTGACCTAACTTCAGTAATGGAACCTGAATCGAATTGGTTATAAATATGTAGATATGTGTATGCTAAAAAGTGGAGCAGTAGTAAATATTTTTTTAATTCTGAATGTTTAATTCAGAAGCCTGTGATACATATTTCATGGAAGTAGTGCGTTTTGGCTTGGGATAGAAAAGGCTGCTTTTGCCAAAGTATGATGATTTCAAGCCATGTTTCTAATTACACGATGAAGAAAGCTGGTTTTTTACTTCAAGTCAGAGAAGAGTTGAATGTGCATGAAAAAAAGTGCTGTTTGATGTAAATCTTGAAATGACATAATAAAATCTGCTTTGTAGGTGAAGTTTTGCAGCCTGTCACCGACCATGATATTCCTCAACAACTTGTAGAAAGGCTACAAGAGGAGAAAAGGATAGAAGCTCAGAAGAGGAAGGAGAGGCAGGAAGCTCACCTCTATATGCAAGTACAGGTCAGCTTTTGAAACAGATTAAGTTGCAACTGCCTTATCATGAAAATTCAGAATGTTGAGCCACCTGAGACAAACCTTGATTTTTCTTTCCTTTTAACTTTTTTTTTTTTTAATTTGTGCTCTGAAGTAGTGTTTGAAGTGAAATTATTATTTTAGTGCTTGTAAGTATATTTACATATGCAGAGAATCCTAATGAATCACACAGTACTGTCTGTTATAGACATTTTTGTTTTCTGTAGGATGTATGTGCTTGTCAGTAAAAATAGGAAGTTCAGGTGAAAGGAAAAGGACCAGGTTATTTCAAATGGCTGCCCTGCCACTGCACTTTTATCTCCTTCAGGAATTATTTTCTAAAATTAGAATGTATCTAGCCATAGGCTGCAAGCCTGGACTTCTGCCAAACTGAGCTCATCAAGTAGAAGCAGAAGGAGAGAGTGCTTATATTTGCAATTATCTTTTTGGAAAAGCCAGATGGACTAGATCGTTATGAATTGCCTTAAGGAACCCCGTTTATGGCTCTTTCCAGAGCCCATCTGGCACAGGAGAATAGAACCCATTTGCCTCCATGTTTCTTTGCATCTTCTTTCTGGTGCTCATAAGTAGAGACACTGGTGAAGTTTGGCTCATTCTGCACTGCATTTGCACTGGAGCTGTTTCCTGTGGGGAGACTGGCAGCGTTTGTGTTTCTGTTAACAAAGAGTGCAGGGGGGCTCTGGGAAATACAGGAGAAGGTTTAGCCAGCCTCCTTGCCTTACACTATAAAATAATTATGTAGCTTTTTTTTTTTTTCCCTTTAAGTGCCAGGATTGTTAGAGCACATGTTTCCAAGACTGGGATCTAAGCACAACTGGTTTTTAATTGCCCGGGATTTGTAAGAATTAGTATATTTTAATTACTCGCGCTGATGTGACTATCAATCACAATTTTTTAATTTAATTATAATCTGTGTGCTTGCAAATTGTCTTCATGCAAACACAGATAGTGTTAGCACTGGGCCACCACCCAGGCAGCCAGTGAGGTTGCATAGCAAAGCATCAGGAGAAGGTATTACATGGTGCAGCTGAGCTAATATGAGTAGTAACCTTTAAATGTCATTTTTCAGATAGTGGCAGAGGATCAGTTCTGTGGTCACCAAGGCAATGATATGTATGATGAAGAAAAAGTGAAATACACTGTTTTCAAAGTATTAAAAAACTCCACACTCACAGAATTTGTTCAAAACCTCTCTCAAACGATGGTAAGTTTTCTGTAGCTGAACACCTGTATGTACTTACTTTATGACATTATGGTTGCTTCATAGCCCTTACCTTCTCCAGCAGTCATAATTTAGACCTTTACACAAAAGATCTGTTTGGGTTTAATAGAAGTATCTTAGCCTTTTTTCCTTGCTTTGTTTTAGTTTCCTGACACGTTTTTTATTTCTTTCAGGGATTTCCCCAGGATCAAATCAGATTATGGCCAATGCAAGCAAGAAGTAATGGAACAAAAAGACCTGCAATGTTGGATAATGAAGCAGATGGCAATAAAACGGTAAATAGTCACTGAGAGAGGACATTTTTTTTCTGTCCATCATTCATGATTTTTAGTTCTCATTAAAAATATCTAAGTTTGGGACATCAGTTTTTTCAGGCTATTAACTTAAAATTAATTTCACTGTATCTGGTAAAGTTTGATACTTAAACAGATTTGAGATTTAGTGGATTAATTTGGATAGGAAGCAGGAATGTGGTTCATGATTTTTCTTCCATGAAAAAAAGGTATGATGATGATGATTTTTAATGTTAGATTTAAAATAGAAATATCTTTTTGAGTCCTCTGTTATTTGAGCAAAAAGTCTGGATTTAATGAAATGTGTTGCTTAAAATATGAAACGCTGTGTCTAAATACCACAGAAAACAGTGATTGGTTTCTGTCCTGTCACTGTTGTGTTACTTCTAACATGAAATAATGTTCTTGCCATAATAAAGGTAGCTGTAGGTACATTTTTAAATGAAAGAGGTTTTATTTTAAATAAAACCAATCATTACTGCTTTGTTTAACTTTTAGTGGGTTTGTATCTGTATTTGTTTCTCTTCATAAACTGCCTTTAACACAACTTTAAAACCCCCAAAACTCTCCCACTCATAGAATGTCATAAACTTCTTGTGTCTGATTAAATGCAGATATCAGTTTGTATTATGTTCTCCAGAGACCTTTTTTTTTTTCTTCTTTCACATCTTTCTACATAGATGATTGAACTCAGTGACAATGAGAATCCTTGGACAATATTTTTGGAAACAGTAGATCCAGAGATGGCTGCTACTGGAGCAACATTACCCAAGTTTGATAAAGATCGTAAGCAGATGGGCTAAACCTCCCCTAAATACAAAATACTTCTATTTTGGGTATATCTCCAAAAACATTGTACACTCCTTTCTTCAAGGGTGTCATTGATGTAACCATCAAACTACTACAGTGCTGAAATTAGTTTTTCTCATGCAGTTTTTCCTTCATTTCTCTTGAAGTGTAAGACAGACTTTGCATGTTTTTACACTCTCACTAAATAAATTTATATATATATATATATATATATATATTTTAAGGGCATCAAATAATTAAATCAAAGACACATACTTATTAGTGTGTAAAGAAAAATATCTAGTTGATCTCCTTCCCCCCTCCCTGCCCCAACCCTTACTTAAAATTAAGTCTTGTTCCTTACTTTGTAGATGATGTGATGTTGTTTCTGAAGATGTATGATCCGAAGACTCGGAGTTTGAATTATTGTGGACATATCTACACCCCTATATCCTGTAAAATACGTGAGTGCTGAAATTCAGATTCTTTGAAATAACCGAAGGCTTTGAAAGACAGTAGGTTGCACGTATTTTTTCTTTTAATAATGTTTCTATCACAGAAACAGATTGTTATTTAACCCAGAACCTGACAGTTTTCTTCCCCACGCTGTGTCAGTGACACTTTCTGCAGGACTGAGCATGTCACTGCTGGTGGTCAGTTAATTGTTGGTTACAGGTTTGCTGTACTCACCAGATGTTGCTGAACATAAACAGTTCTTTCAGACTTGTTGTAAAGCTTTGTGATTTGATATTGCTCTCCAGTTCGGGGGTTTTCCCTTCTGTTTCAAGGATTTGGGGAAATATACTCCTGCAATAGCTTTTAAAATAATTCCTCTGCAGTCTTTCACTATGGCAGCTTGAGCAGCTGCTGAGACTGGATTGGTTGTCAGCCTTGATTTTCATATGGGTCTACTTAAGGAATTCAGCAAATGTCCACTGAGTAAAAATACTTCAGTTTTTCATTTCATTGGCTTGTACATATTTTCTAATTTTTTATTTTAAGATATTAAATTTTTCTCTGGGGAAGGAGCAGTGTTATTTCATCTCTTGAATTTCCGGTGGTTTTTCACATATATTGTTGTTGTTCAAATGAAGTGGAAGGAAACCTTAAAATATGTTTCTGGGTTGGATGTCAACAAGGGAAGCTTTAACCTGGAAGGCTCTTTCTTAGGCATTGTAAAACTATCTCTCCAGGGTAGCAAAATAGGTTCTCTCCTTTCTGTGGTTGATCTCATTAGCAGTTACTGCAACGTGTTTCACATTCCTTCTTTTTTTTTCCAATAGGTGACTTGCTTCCAGTTATGTGTGAGAGAGCAGGATTTCCACAAGAAACTAACCTTATCCTCTATGAGGTTTGCATTGACAGACTTTCTCTAACTTCTTTGTCTTTTACATGCTATGACTAAAGAAAAAGAAGCTTCATTCATTAAAAAAGTGGCTTATGATGATTTATAAACCATCAGCACTGTGACCTGTAGCTTTGAAGTCTATAGTGCTGCAAGAGAGTAGCAGATAGTTAACTTCAAAACAGATTTAGTATTAAACAACTGGAAGTGTGAGGCTTTAAAAACCAAAAAAAATCTCTCCATGAAGACCTACACGAGTAGCTTAGTTGTGCTAAATCTCTGTTGCCATGTAAGAGCAGCTAATGTTGCTGATGTTATTGACCATTGTATTTTCAGTGCCCCCTTTAGGCAGTGAAGCTGAGAAAAAATGCTGCATCTTCTCCTTCCTTCCTAAGTCAGAAGTCTGCAAACAAAATCCTTACTCCACTAGCATGTTTCTGCCCAAATACACAAATAGTAAATCTTCAGAACTGCTGCATTTATTTAGTGCTGAAGATGCAGATCTTGCCAAGGCAAAGTCCTGGCTGGAGTGAGAACAAGGCACTGGGTTTTTATTGGGAAGTTTGTTAGCAGTCCTGCTGCTCTCTCTGGTGGTTCCAGGGCAGCACACACACTGCCATCCTAAAGAGCAAACTGTCAGGTGCTCCTGCTCTGGGCAGGGCAGGGTAACACTTTGATTCCAGTTTGCTTAGACAGGTGCTTTTATCCCACCCTATGAGTATAATTATGTAATATGCATATAGATATTTTATAATACATGCATTTTCATTGTGGCTTTGTTGGGATTCTCTTTTTTTTCTTTTTTTTTTTTGGTACTTATTTTAAAAACAAGTGAATTGGTGCACATAAGTCCTGCACTATTACAGTAACTGAGCATAATCATTGCTCTCCAAGCTTCCTGGAAGGTGAATCAGTAGAAAATTAATTGTGGAAAAATTAATTAAAAAACATTATCAGCATAATGATAAAATAGTTTTGAAAATTAGGACAATTTGAGTGAGATTCCAAAGGTAAAAATGAGCAGCCAGTTTTGTCAATAGCAATTAGATCTATCTGTACTCTAGCTAAGATTACATTTAATTTGTGTGTGTGTGTGTGTGTGTGTATATATATATATACAGACACATATATATACACACACTTTTTTTTTAGTTAAAAGGAGATACAAGTTACCTTACATGAAGATTTCTGCACTATTGTGACCTTTATTTTTGTCTTTTGTTTCTTCTGTGATCAATAATTTTTGTTCTTTATTGCAGGAAGTTAAACCCAATTTAACAGAAAGGATTCAAGACTATGATGTATCTCTTGATAAAGCTCTGGATGAACTCATGGATGGCGACATCATAGTGTTTCAGAAGTATGTATTTTATGGGGGCAGCTTATCATTGCAATTAAATCACCTGGTTCATTTTGAAAGCAGAATTTCCTTTAACTAAGCATTTTTAACAAGAGCAAAGTATTATGTTCCACCAGTAGATATGCTCTCAGCAGTTCTCATTTGTTTATTCAAAAGGGAAGTGAAAAAATATTGGTAGTACTTTAATTATCACATGCCATATTATTAAGGAAAAGAAGGTTTCATCCTAGTTTAGGAAACTAACAACCTGAAATAGGTCCTAATATGACAGAGAATGGGTCAGGAATGCATTTGATTTGTGCAGCTTTTTAGTGGAGCCACTGCAACTCGGATACCAAAGAGCCTTCCAGCATTTCAGACCTCGGGCTCAGTACCATGCCCACTGTACAAGGCTCTTGGCTTGGAGCTCCTTTCAGCCTAGAACTGAACTAAACTGCTTTCCCTTTCTCCCTTTTTACTGACACTCACAGTTAGTTCCTTACTGGTGTCCTGGTCTGCGGTGAGGAGATGCTCCCAGTTTGCCTGAGCATATCCAACCTGTAGGTGTACTGGTGTTTCAGCTGGAGTTTTCTCTAAGGCAAAAGGGGAACTCCTGCATCTTGTACCCATTAAAGGGATCTTTCATAATCTTGTCAGGGCTATAAATCAGCATTTCTGTGCTCTCACTGCTGATGGTCACACCCAACTGTGTTGCTGTGTTTCTCTCCATGGGCTGACAGTGGGTGGAAGCCAGCTAGTCTATCTTCAGCACTCTTATCCCAGATTATGTGAGATGAATGTATTTCTCATGTCATGCCATGGAACTCGCATTCCCAGTTGACCCAGTTGGTGTTATGCACCCTTGGCTGGCTGCTGACTCCTGGGTAAGTGCACAGCTTGTACCCTGGTGCTATTTCTCTGCTGAGAAGTTGGGGTACCAGTCAGGAGTGACCCAAACCAGCCTCTGTGCCCACTGCTCTGCTTCTGTGGGCCAAGGAATGCTGTTGTACATCCGGCCTCTGTGCAAAGCAATTGATACAGGGGTATGTGGAAAGCTGTGCAGCATCAATACAGACACATAGTGACGTGCCAGGGTGGGAGGGAGGGATGGCTCCTGCTGGAATGGTGCTGTGGAACCACAGGATCCAGGGTATGGCCAGGCTGCCAAGAGGGAGTGCAGCAGGTGAGGGCGATGGGCCTTGCACTGCACAGGGCTCTGGGTCACTGCTGACTGCATTAGTCCTACTGTGTACGAGTGGTGGCTCTCTAAAAAGGTTTCTAAACTTTAGTTCCGTGTCTCTCAGCTGTTGCTGACTTACTGTAGAACATGTTTTTAAAAGCCCAGACTGTTTGTGTGTGTAACAGTGTGATATGTAATGGTGTTATCATCTGTTTGCTCTTGTAGGGATGACCCAGAAAATGATAACAGCGAACTACCAACAGCCAAGGAATACTTCCGAGACCTCTACCATCGTGTGGATGTCATTTTCTGTGATAAAACCATCCCCAATGACCCAGGCTTTGTTGTTACTTTATCCAATAGGATGAATTACTTTCAGGCACGTGCCCTGTTTCTCTGCTTTCGTTTCCTTGTTCTTTTGCAATCCTTCACAAGTGCATTATAAAGGTATTATATTACCTTTATATTCTATACATATATATATATATACACACCTATATATATATACCTATATATTCTAAAGGTATTATATTACCTTTAGAAAAGAGTAGGTCTGTTCTTGTGCACCATTTGCATTGTGGTAATGAAAAATTTGAGGAAGCCATTAAGGCTTGTGAGAGGAAAATGCTCTAAACTCCCCGGTTTTGTTAATAATGAGTTATTTGATAATAGGATTCTTTCTTGGTAGGGCATTCTGCTCTGTCAGGGAAATCATATTCTAATGAATTTATGCATTTGCTTTCGAAGTGACATGTAAAATTTAGCTATTAGAAGGAAAGTACCTTGGGAATCTACTGATACCTATGTTGTGCTTGTAGTATCACCAACAGTATTCATTTTGTAGACCAAACTGTATTGCTTTCTTCACACAATGCAGTGTAATGCTCAGTGACACTAACAGATCAAACCTGTTGTGTTCATAAAGAGTGACATGGGGTGTTGAGATGAGGAAAACTGGACATTGAAACTTTAAAAAAATGAAATAAAGTTGGTCTGATCTATTAAGAGCCTGAGTAGATTTGGCTCCCTACAGTTCTCCTTCAACTGCTTTTGTCAGTGTCAGAATTATCACTTAAAACCAGACAGTTTATTTTCTGTCACCAGAGGCAGAAACTTTGAGCACCTGCATACACAGGGAAAGTCAGAGATGATTTTTGCTATCCTGTTCTCACTGTCTGCCTTTTGGCTAGTTGTCCTCTCTTATTTAATTTCCACTTGAAGTGTAAGGTCTTTATAGTTTGGTAAGGCAAAAATGGACAGAGAATGCCCATGCCTTCTGTGAGGCAGTGCTGTGAAATATGGGAATAATGTGGTGTTATTACTTGAATTCACTCCAAGCAAGCTAACTTCCTTGGAGTGAATTAAAGGAGTGGGAATCTTCAAAGAGCAAGTCTTACTTATTTCCCTAATAATACTATAATTAAAAAAATGAAAACCAAAACAAACTAACAGCAAAAAGCAACCAAACAACAAATTCAACCAAACAAGCAAAAGAGGAATAGAGTTATTGTTGTGGATTTTGTGGCATTTGGGTGACAGTGATGTATTGTAATAAAACAGTTTCCTCATTTTTTTCATAGTATATCTTATTCTGTGTCAACCGTTCAGAAGCTGACAGCACTAATTTATTTAGCCTTGGAGAGGTAGACAGTGGGTTTCTCTCAGAATGTCAGTAGCATAATGTTCTTGTCTTGGATTGAATTGAGTGTATGATTGTAGAGCAATGTCATAACTGTCTGAAATAATTCAGAACTTACCCCAAATTTGTTTTCAGGTTGCAAAGACAGTCGCTCAAAGACTTAACACGGATCCAATGCTATTACAGTTTTTCAAGTCCCAAGGGTAAGATGAATTCCTTAGTGTTCTGGGTCTAAACTATTCCTTAAAAGATTTAGCCCCAAATATAGGTAGGTAGCAGTTACTTTGTAGCCTTTTCCAGATTGTTAACTAATTCTTTGCCAGTAAGATGTCACCATTCTGGAATGCGCAGCAGTTTGAATATTGCAGTGTCTGGCTCTAGAGCTTCAAAGAGTTGCATGTTTTAGAAGAGTTCCAGTAAGTATCACTGAAAAAAATCATTAATTCAAAGCCTTATGTCATGGGATAAATTACTGAGCTAATGCAAGTGCTGTTTCAGTGAATGCAGACTTCTAGAATGGAGGGGAGCAGAAACAAGTACACATAAAAGCAGTAGTTTTGCTGATCTTACAAGTTGAAATGCAGGAGGTACTTCACTGATTTCCCCCCTCTTCCCTCCCTGCAAACGAGGTTTTATGAAGATGACAACAATTTAGCAAGTTCACAGGTGCTCAGAGGGTTATTTCTGGTTAAAATGGTGTTCTTAGGCACTAGATTTGAGTCTGTGTAAAACTAGCAGAAAACAGTGTATTGGTAGCTATCTGTATGTGCTGCAGGAATAATGCACCCACAAAGCTTACATATTTTTGTATTCATGTAAGTGTAGGTTGCTCTTTAGTTACCTGAGGGTATCTCCCTTCCTCATCAAGGAGACTTGGAATCTGAGTAGCTCTTTGTAGTTTACAGTGCTGTGGTCACTGTGGAATTTGCTGTGTCATGTGGCTCTGCAAATTAGCCTTCCACAATCTAAAACATGTGCTGCCATACCAGTAATTCCAGAGGAATGCAGGTCTGCCACCCTGCAGCACTGAGGGTGAGCTTGTAAACATCCAAGAGAGTTGACACACACAGTGAATGGTTTTTTTGTTCCCACAGCTCAGCTGTGTTTAAAAATCACTAAAGCTCTGTATGTTGTGCTGCTTAGGCTGTGGTAGCAATTATGTGAAACTGGAAGCCAGCAATAAAAGTGTTCTTGGTGCTTCCATTTACTGAGCAGTGATGGATTTTGGAGAGATGGACTGGGAAAACATACTCATGTTTTTCCTCTTTCCTTCTGTAGTTATAGGGATGGCCCTGGTAATCCTCTTAGACATAATTATGAAGGTACTTTAAGAGATCTTCTGCAGTTCTTCAAGCCTAGGCAACCGAAAAAACTCTACTATCAACAGGTAAGAGTCTTTTATTTTTACTGGTGTGAGTTAAAAAAAAATCATTCTGCCCTATTCAAAGTATGCCTAAAGTGTTTTTCTTTTCTTTCTTTAGCTCAAAATGAAAATAACTGATTTTGAAAACAGAAGAAGTTTTAAATGCATATGGCTAAATAGCCAGTTTAGGGAAGAGGTGAGTGAGGCACTTGCTGTTGTTTCTGTGTCAAAACTGGTATGGCTGTGGTTATGGGTCACACACTGTCCCTGAATAACACAAAATTAGAACAAAGTTTTACCTTATGTAAAAAAAACTAACCAAACAACAAGAAAAAATCCACAAAGAAAAAAAAGTTGTGTCTGTTAACAAAAATTTTTGAAGATAACATAGGTGTTATTTTTAGTAATTGTTGTCTTTTACAGGTGAATTTTGGATGAAGTGAAGAATCCAGCGTGTTCTGTGTTTTAATGTGGGATTTTTTCCATTTTCAGATTTTCTAATGATTTTTGTGTTTCAAATTCCCCAGGAAATAACAGTATATCCAGATAAGCATGGGTGTGTGCGGGACCTGTTAGAAGAATGTAAAAAAGTTGTAGAACTCTCTGAAAAAGGTTCAGGGAAATTAAGGTAAAGCTGGAGAATTTTGATTTCTTTTTATGTGATCATGTGGATTTTATGCAGAAAAATATCCATAGAATTTAAAATACTGTAGAAAGTATTATTAACAAATTAACTCTGATACTGTGTTAAAAATAAAAAGCTTCCAGATTCCCACTGTTAAAAAGAGTTCTTATTAACTATGAATATAAATTGTATACAATTATTTATTTTGTGTTTCATAAAGTTATGTCCTTGAGATGCATAAGTTTCATCAATTCCATTTGTTAGCTCACAATTTAATAATTGTTTCCAATTCAAGCATTTCATTCTATTCATTTCTTAGGAGTTACAGGAGTTAAAAGTGAGGTCATGTAAAGAGAATTTTTAAAGCAATCTATATTAAAAAGCCTTGTTTTGTAATGGCATGTACTGGCTTTTTTGCCATGAACCAGAAGTAATTTAAGCTCTTGTAGCTTTACTGCTTAATTTTTACTAAAGACTGAATTTAAAGTTTTACAAAGAAAGAAGTAGCATCACTTTACATCCTGACTGCACTAATCATTCTCAAGGTTTGAGGCAGAAATGTTGCATTGTTTTGGGGTTTTTAATTTACTTTTTAAAAATGCTTTTCCTCTTTGTTTATTTTAAGGCTGCTAGAAATTGTAAGTTACAAAATAATTGGTGTCCATCAGGAAGATGAGCTGTTAGAGTGTTTGTCACCTGCCACAAGTCGAACGTTTCGAATAGAGGTAAATAAATTCTCTTAAAGAAACTTTGCAACTTGACTTTGAGAGAGGAAACCCTCTCCAAGTGGGAATTCTCTTTTTCTAGATTTCCATTTTCAAATACTGTGATGCCTGCAGCAAGTTAGATTACATGATAATATATATGTATTTTTAAAGGTAGTGCTTCTAAAAGGATCCTCGTTTGTTCCGTCTGCTTCCCTATAATTATTTCATTCTTTAATTTTTTATACATTCTTATTATAACAATATGTGAGGGCCTGGCAATGGCCTGTCCATGGGACATTTAGTATCTTGGCAATAATTCCAAGGTTTGTTTGAGGGCTCGTGATATAAATGTTTATTCTTAGAACCCACTTATATATTCTAGAAGACTTTGTGTCCTTATCTGTGAAGTTTGAGCTTCCTGAGGCAAATTTTGTTACTTAGTGTGATTTTTTTTCTTTCATCATTCAGATCTATTGACCTGCCTGAAAGATCAGAAATTTAAAAAAAAAAAGTTTCCAATGTAAATTGTAATGAAGACTCTTGTAAAAAGACTGTCAAACAACATGGTTCCTTTAACTGTTTTTAAATAGAATTGTTTTACATCAGTAACAAGACATCAAAAATGCTTTTAGTTACTTAATAAGGTACTTTTGGGGGAAGTTTAGCTGATTGCAGTCCTAATTCTGTGTCTGGATCTAGGAAATTCCTCTGGACCAGGTAGATATAGATAAAGAAAATGAGATGCTAATCACAGTGGCACATTTCCACAAAGAGGTTTTTGGGACATTTGGAATTCCATTCTTGCTGAGGATACACCAGGTACAGTATGCCTCCCTTTTTCTCCCTGTGGGATTGTACTGATGATGTTTTGTTAAAGTACTGTCAAAGAAATGGATTAGTGTAACAAGTGTATAGGAAAATACCTGTATAGGAGGTTCTGCCCTGCCTCTGCCTTTTTTATGGTTAAATCATTCACCATCTCAGTTCCCTTTTGCATGTACAGATTGTTCAGTGTTTCAGTGAGCCCGTGCAATATCCACAAAGCAGGTATTTGGCCTCAGACAAGGACTTTTAATGCTGTTAAATCAGTACTACCTCATTCCCCAGCCCCCTGCAGAACCCCCCAGCAAACATAGAACCCTATTTCCAATACCACTGTAGTAACTGCAGTGTGAACTTGTTGGCAAAAGTTGGCCAGGCCGTGGTTGTTCAGCTTCTTACTGAGACAGGTGATTATGGAAAATGAGGTTATTTTCTTCAGCTCTTTCTGAGATGACTTTGCATTTCATAACTTCTGTAATTTGATGTGCTTTATCTTCTAGGGCTGGAAGTTAATACAAGAGTGAAAGCTAATTTTGAAAGCTAAATTTAAATTCTCAGGTTTTTCTGTGGTGCTGCTCCAGTTGAATGTCACACTGATCCTTTTAATATCAAAGTGTATTTCTGGGGGCACTCGACCATTTGCTTCTAAACTTTTTCTGGTTCATGTAAATTAGTTTGTATGAAAATTACCTACCTTTAAAGATTTGCCAATAAGGAATGCATCCACATCTCTCTACGTCATAGAATTTTACTAATTTCCGTATTTTTGATCACTGTAGAGTAAACCTTTTATAGTGATTTCTGGTGGAAACCATTTGCACTGCAGTTCTTTGTGTATGACAGTTGATACATATTATTCATCTTTAAGTTGATGGTATCCATTCATCACTTTTTTGGGCAGTTTACACAGACAGTAAGCAGAAACATGCTACAAAAAGTAGCAATATGCTTAGCAAGAGTATGTTGTGGGTTTGTTTGGTTTTTTCCCCCAAATTCCTGTTTTGCTGCTTATTTTCTATCTTTGATTTTTAACTTTAACCTGACTTGCACATATCACTGGCAATGCCTGGTCGCTTTATGGGGCAATTTGCATTATGATGAATCAATAAGACTTTTAACTTAAGTTAAAAGTTAAAAAAAGTTAAAAGTTAAGTTTTTAACCTTAAGTTGCTGAATTTATAGCAGGTTGCCTGCTGTTGTTCCATATGGTACTGAATGATGTTGACATTTGTGTAATTTTGTAAATAACAGAGAGATTAGGGCAAAATATTTCAATGAAGCTCAAAGCAGGAAATATTAGCAGCTTCCCTTGTTTTTCCTAGATTTTTTTAACGTTAAAAATCTTGTTGTAATTATTAGGGTGAACACTTCAGAGAGGTTATGAAGCGGATTCAGACAATGCTGGACATACAAGAAAAAGAATTTGAAAAGGTAATTTCAAGTTAGGAGAGTTTTTACTGCTGACTGTAGACCCTAAATGAGTTTATTTTAGTAAGTATGCAAACCACAGACTTGGGATAAGTGTAGGTTTTGATTGATAGAACGATTGCTTGACTGAAATTATGCTTTTTCTAAGAATAATTAGGTAGGATGGGTAGGGGTAGTGTTTCTGTACTGCATCAAGAGAGATACTCAGCAAGACATTGAAGCGACCCAGAAAAGTGTAGCTGGTGTGGGACCTCTAGAGGCCACTCCCACTTCACATCCCTGCTCAGAACAGAACTTGGCTCTAAGTCAGGTTGTGTGCAGGGTTTTACCTCACTGCACTTTGTAAACTCCCAAGGATGGGAATTCTGCCACGTCCTGACACTGTATTTTATAGCAGCACCACCATCAGTGTGAAGACTTTTTTCTTTTCTTATACTTTGGCCTTCTACAACCCCTAAAGAATATGACTTATAACCAGCTGTGAGTTATACTATGAACTTAGATTTGAAGCTTTATTTTAATGTGGTGTCCTACCAGTTGTTTTTTTCCCTTTTCTTTTCACAGTTTAAATTTGCCATTGTAATGATGGGCCGACACCAGTATCTCAATGAAGATGAGTATGAAGTGAACTTGAAAGATTTTGAGTCCCAACCTGGTAAGTTTTTAGACAACCTCACTATTCTTTTGACTTGCTGAAGTTGCTCTGCCAGTTGTTAAAATGTGATTATCCTTAACTCAGGATGCAGAAACTCTTTGTTCATGGCCTATGTTATATGTAGTAACCAATCAAGTATTTATATACACTTGCATGCACAGGGAGCAGTGTTAATTGTATATGTTAGTCTGAGGATATGTACTTTATAGGCATATAAGTAACTAAATAATCTGTTTCCTTGAGAGTTAAAAGATTGCATTTGAGTGACCAAATGGGTCAAATATCAGTATATCACACTTTACAGAAGTGAATTACAGTGTCACTTGCACCTTATTGTTATTGTCCATCTGCTCCCTTGAACGTTTGATCCTTATGGATCCTTATGGAAGGATATTGTTCATTCTTGATATCTGCAATGAATCTGAAGAATCTTAACAAGAACATTACATTACAACATTACAAGATGCTGTTTTGATTTTCTTTTCCTAAGAGCTGATTCCCCAAGCTACAAATGCAGCTCTGTTCTACATTTGTCTCTGGATGGTCTGCCATCTTGTTTGCTTGACTGATATTTAAAGATGTGTTCTCTGAGGAATTTACACATGGGAGAAACCAGATTAATCCTTCAGGAGTTCCACCACAGTAGTCTTTTCATAGAATCATAGAATGGTTTGGGCTGGAAGGCACCTTAAAAGACCACCTCATTCCAACCCCCTCCATGGGCAGGGATGCCACCCACTAGACCAGGTTGCTCCAAGCCCCGTCCAGCCTGGCCTTGCACACTTCCAAGGGTGGGACATCCACAGCTTCTCTGGCAACCTGTGCCAGTGTCTCACCACTGTCTGAGTACAGAATTTCTTCCTAACATCTAATCTAAATCTAGCCTTTTCCTCTTTTGAGTGTTACAGTTGGGAATGGCCCCTTTGAATCCACAGTCAGGGATCCATTGAAAGCCTTTAATTCATGGGGTTTTTTTGTCCTAGCTTAGCTGAGTGTTCCTCTTTTGTGAGCTGCTCTGTCTAGTAGGAACAAGTTTGAGGACAACTTGCTCTCTGCAGTTCTATTTTTCTGACAATTAGGAACTCTGGTTTTTGTTGGTAGGTTTTGCTAGGGTCAGGCTTCCTCCTATTTTTTCCAGCTGTGCTCTGGATTTATGTGACACTTGTAAAGAAATCCTGTAACTGTCCATTTATTTCAAAACCTGCAGAGGGTTAGACCTGTAGTATTACTGAGTACTTAGCAGGAACCCAGCATAAAGTCCTCTTGCTGTCTGTGTTGCACAGCTGGGTTTATGGCTGTGAGGGGATTTGCCAAAACTGTGAGTGCCTCCACTCACAGCTGCACAAGTTGTGTGAGCCCAGGAGTGTGTCACTGGAGGGGCCTCTCTCTCTGCACTACTTGTGAGGAGTCTCTGGAAGATGAACTTAGAGGTGGACATTTCTCCATGGACACATAAACTCTCTCTGGTGTGCCCAGAGCAAGCAGAGTCCTGGTTGTTTTCTGGGAGTCATCTCTTTTGGGTCTGGGAGGGAAAGGCAATAGTCTGAAACAAACTGTCAGACTTTGTGAGCAAGGAAGAGCCACTGTTGCCAAAACAACACGAAAAACTAACCAGGGCAAAAGTACAGAACAGGGAAAAGGGAAAACTTGAACCATTTGTAGGAATTGTAGGGAATGTAAGAGTAAAAGGTTTTAGAGTTCATGGGAAGTTGCCCCTTTGATATAATACACTTTGATAGAATTAATTTGTACAAATACCAAATTCTAACACATGGTAGACTGATGGAACCAAAAGTCTGGCATTTCTCAATCTGACATAGCTGATGTCAATGGTGTCCCTCTGCTTTTGCCAAGGTACACTATAGAAATGATTGTGCTGGCACTAGCCATGTAGGACTTAATTGTTTTTCTCTAAAAACATTCAAGTAAGATTGGCAATTCTCTTTTTATTTGACATTGACCATTATGTTAAGCAAAAAACCAAATAATTTTGACTGAGAGAATCGATCCCAAAATGCAGATGCAGGCAATGAACAAGGTCAAGGGTTTAATGCTTTAGTGGTTGCAGTTGATGGCTTTGAATGTAAGAGTGTGCTTTAGTTTCTGCCTTTATCATTTCACTTCAGAGAACATGTGATGCTCTGAACTGAGGACATCTTAGAAAAGTATTTCTTCCATTTGCAAGAAGGGTGTGGACTGTGGCTTTTCATGAAAATTAGCAGTAGAAAAAATCATATTAGGTTGAACAAGTGAAACAATCTATGTTTTCTTTGCAATCTAAATATGACTACAGTTTTTTCTCAGAAAATAAAGAGGAGGGTCAGTTACATGTTTTGTTCATTAACATTATTTGCATTTTACATGAATTTAACAAATATTCCCACTTTAACCAGGTGATCAGATTAGCTTAAAATAGCAGAGATAACTTACAACAGAGTGAATGCTGTAGGTTGCCACATTTTGATGATGGAAACCTCCCTGTTTGAAACAGGCTCAGCACTTGGGTGAAAGCTGGTACTTGATATGCCTGTGGCCATAGGTTTTAACAGTAGTTTTCTTGCTTTAGCACACAGTTCACTGCTGTAAACTCCTGTAAGTGACTGAAGAAGGGACAAAACAGCTGCCTGATGCAGAAACAGCTGTAAAATGTATTGTTGGAAGGAAAGTGGGGTCAGGAAAGTGCCCTGTTGGCTGTGGACTGCAGGGCTGTTGTGCAGCCTCCTTCCCTCCCCTGTGATTCCCAGCAAACTGTGAACAGGGCACACAGAAGTACTTTGTGTAACAGAAATGTTCCAATGTCGTCTTAAAACTTCAATAATGTTTTTCTCTTTTCTTTTCTAGGCAACATGTCTCATCCAAGGCCATGGCTAGGGCTTGACCATTTCAATAAAGCCCCAAAGAGAAGTCGCTACACTTACCTTGAAAAAGCTATTAAAATCCATAACTGACTTACTTAACCAGATTGTCAAGGCAAGGGACAAACATAAGTGTGTGTGTGCACCTTTTTAACAACTGTAGAACTTTGGTACACGTGCACTATATCTGAAGTCTTCAGCAAGAGGATTTGCTGCTGATGTTAATTTTATTTTGTTGAGGCTGTTCAGTTTGGCTTCTCTGTATCTATTGACTGCCCTTTTTGAGCAAAATGAAGGTGTTTTTATAAAAGCTTGGATGCCAATGAGAGTTATTTTATGGTAAACGTAATGCAAGGCAATTGTCAGCATAATGAGGGAAGAGTTTAGTAGAACAGTTGACATTGGCAAAATTATTTGTCTGTAGTACGTTTATAGATGGCATAAGCTGACTGGCTGCCCTTCCCAGTGTGGTGTTCACCATCACTGCAGCTAGTAAGTCTTATGTTTAGACTCACATCAGATTTATTTCCTTCAGTTATACTTTAAATGACATTTTTGTGCATTTGTAAATGCAAAAAAAAAAAAACAAACTCACATCATCAATAAATAGCAATCTCTACTTCATTGTGTACATTGTTGGCACTTATTCGGGATTTTTGTCTCCTCCAGCTTCATAGAATCTTTTTTAATAAACTAGTTTTCATTTAATTTAGTCAATACTTTGCATCCCGTTTTGCCAAGTGGATGCCCTGAGTCCTAAAAAAAAAGAGATATTTGGGTCTTTTGATGAAATTTTCAAACCATTGATAAATACTGTTGCAATTTATTATGCCATCTTCTGGCAAATAGAGTGACACTCAAAAGTTGGCAAAAGCAAGTGAAAAGATTATAAATATCATTAATTTAGTTACCATGGGAAGAGATGGGGAAAACACAAGAACTAGCCTTTTAGCACAGAGGGCATGCTCACTAGTGTTTAGTAAGCTGTTGACTTTGTATAAAAAAGGAGGAAAAAAAAACAGAAAAAAGAAGAAAAAAAAAACAGAAAAAAGAAATTGTATATTTAATGAATGAACATGTACAATTTAACACTTGGAGGTTAATTTTATTGGGTGAGTCTGCAAGTGAATTTCACTGATGTTGATATTCATTGTGTGTAGTTTTATTTCAGTCCCCAGACTGCTTCCTTTTCTTTTGGAGCTAATGCCAGCCGCGTGTCTAGTTTTGAGTGCAGTAAAGATAGAATCAGCAATTCACACTTAATTTTACATTCTTTTCCAGTATTTTATTTTGTTTCTGTAGCCGCAGTGTACAACTCCTCTTCCTGTATATTGCCTTTTTTTGCTGGAAAATGTTGTATGTTGAATAAAATTTTCTATAAAATTTTTTTCGATGAGTGATGACATGGACATTGAAGAAGATTTCTCCTCTCCTTGGAAATAGAGTTTTGGGAAACGTTTTCATTCGTGAGATTTTGCTAAAGGTGTGGTTTTTTCCTTAAGTGTTGACAATTGTATAATCCTCATTGGTTGTTTTGGGGAAACTTTGCGGGGTTTTCTGTCTAATAGTTTTGGGTTTTGGAGGTTTTTTTTGTGTTTTGGTTTTTTTACCTCCTAACTAGTCACATTTGAGCTTAACAAATAAAAGGTTTTCCAGGAAGGAGCCATGTACAAATGACAAATGGAAAAATTATTTTACTAGTTCATTTGTAAAGCTTGTAGTAGAGTCTTCGTGGTAGACTGGACTCTGCCTGCCTGTACAAAATTTTGTGGTCCAGATTCTCAAGTCTAATATTATAAATGGTGTAAAGTGAAATCTGGAGTCTCTAAAGGTAAGGTCTCTTCATAGAGTAATAGGTTCCCTCCGTAATGTGTTCCCTGTATTCATAACCAAAACAGAAAGTGCAAGTTTTAGCTATGTTTGGTTTTCTTTTTAGTTTGTATCTTGCAGTGCTTTTAACTGTTTCTTATTTCCAGTCAAAGCAAACTAGTTGTTTACTTTTTTTTGTCTCTGAGTGTGTAGGTTAGCGATAGAGGGAAGTGCTTGACTGGCATGCCTTAAGTGGAGGAAGTTTTCCTTTGGTTTGTATTTCCATCAAGCTGGTGAGAATTACACCGTCCAAGTGGTGGTTTTACTGGTACATGGATTGTCTCTACAGACTTTCACTATATGTCAGGATTTGTTTTCAGACTGTTTCTGTGAAATCAGAGGCTCTGGTCAGCAGTAGTAAGCCCTAATTATATTTTGTGAATTTAGTGTTATGGTAGACTGATATAAAATTGAGCTTGTATATGATGTCACTACGTTTTCACATTAATTTATGGGATGTTGGCAGCTTTTAGGGAATATCTTAAGAAACCACAATCCTTCCTATTTCAGAAGAAAATGCCGCTAACAAAGTAGATTTTGGGTGCCTTTTGGTTTTTAGATGACTAGATTTTATGTGCTGCAGTATTTGTGCTACTCCCACACTGGTTTGAAGAAGTCCATACTTGGAGGCATTCCATATGCAGTTTTCAATAACTGAAGGATTTTATGAAAAAAGAAATAATTCTTTTTGGAGCACAAGTAAACTTGTTATTCAAATGTGGAAACACACCTATGAAGAGAAGAGGAAGACAGGAGGTTTTCTCAGGTGCAGTATGTTTGTTTAGTTCATTCTAAAAAATTTACAAGAACACAGTCTTCAAAATTGCCATGCTTTCCATTTCCTCATTCAGGTTTTGGAACTATCTGGATAATAGACAGTGAATGCATTAAATTCAGCTAATGGTAATATAAGTGTTAAGCAATAAGGATGTAATTTCATGGTACAAAGCATCAGAGCAACACGATGTTAACGGCCCATCCGAATCCTCCCTCCGCCAATAGCGAGCGTTGTTCCTGTAGATTTACATAGTGCCTTTTATCCTAAAGGAGTCCAAAGCATTCTGTGAAATCTGAGCAAATCACACCGGTGACATAGTTGCTGACTAGAGAGTGACAGCCAGCTCGAGCACCCTTTGTACCACAAGGGACAAGCCAGTGCTGCCGCAGGAGGCGTCGGAGGGCCCGGCCGATGAGCAGAGCGCGAGTGCCTCCCGCATACTGGATCTACCTCAGCCGCTGCCCCTCCGGAGCTGCCGTGCCAGCATCCCGCCCGGCATCCCGCCCGGCATCCCGCCCGGCATCCCACCGGAGCTCGGAGCAGCCCGAGGCGCCGTGCTGGCTGCAGGCGGCCGTGCCCAGAGCTCAGCTACGCCGTGGTTTTGCTATTTAATATCCTCTGTGAGAAATCGTTTTCTGTAGGAACTTGTATATATTGTAAATAAAATAGCCCAGGGTAAAACACTGCATCGGTGTCTCGTGCCTTCATTTTGGAAAAGGGTTGGGAGTGGCAGCGGATGGGTCGCTCAGAAGTCAGGGTGATTTTGGCTAGATCAAATAGATAAGTTTTGCAAAATTCAGACAAATTGTGTGTCAGGAACGACATTCACAGTGTAGGAAGAGCTGGCCAGAAGGTAAATGCTGACTTGCACATCAATTTCCAAGTTTTGAACCCTCCTTTTTTCTCAAAGGAACGAAAACATTTGGATTTTGAGGTGGACAGTGTTGATGTTTGGTGTGTGAGCAGTGAGGTGTCATTTACTGTTGGCTTTTAAACCCACCTGGTCTTTAGGGTCAGAAAAAGGGAAAGTGTTCACATGTGATATGTCCAAATCTGGCTTCAAATCTGTGTTCGACTTAATTTCTTTCCAGGTAATGCTGTGTACCAAGCACAGCAGCAAATTAAATTTGCTAACCTCCAGGCTGTGCCTGGAAGCCTTTATTTTTTTATTAAATACTTGTGTAAACTATTGTACCTGTAAATAGTGGTGTAAAAATGTCCTAACTACTGTTAAATACCTCTTGCACATCTTAAATAATGAATATACAAAGAAATTATATATATATGTAGGTTTGGGGTTTGCACCCTTCCTGGTGAATGTTACCAACTTGATGTGTTCTTTACCACTACTTAATAGCAAAGCTTGCTGTTCACAGCCAGATTTTAAAATGGAGAAGAATCTTAACATCTTGAAAAAATGTGTGAAATGGTACAAAACCTGTTGGGCTGACATCTGCATGGCTGCCTGTGGGGGTGATGGTTTGTGGTATGATTTTCCATCAGGTCAGAGGAGGTTGGGTGACCAGAGGAGGGAGAGTTACTGACCCTTGGTAGAGTGAAGGCCTGGGTTGAGGAGGCTGGGGGTGCTGGGTCTGGGTGTCGTGTAGGACAGGGAAAGTAGTTTAACAGTTTTTACTTATATTGATACAAGTGTGCTTTTTTTGTGTCTCACAGTCTGCAGACTGGAGTTCTGTACTTGCTGGAGTTCTGTACTTGTTGAAGCAAAAAGCAGTGGGCATACCCCCCCTAGTTTAGCTAAAATGTGGGACCAGTTCAGTACAGGTGGTTTGCAGTGCAGACAGTGCTGGGTGGTTTAGGATGACGGGGCTGGTGGGCAGTGCCATTCCAGGAGCTCATTTCTATGGCCACCTTCACACCCACAGCATCCAACACCCCTGTTCGGACCTGCCCTCGCTGTGTGGAAGTGCCAGGTGATGGAGGAGAGGAGACAGTGGTACCCCTGCCCGGTGCCTCTGACCCTTCCTGATGTCCCCTTCCCCTGCCTCAGTGTCCCCTGTCCCTGCCTGGTGTCACTGTCTCTGTCCCCTGTTCCTGCCCACTGTCCTCTGTCCCTCCCCACTGTCCCTGTCTGCCCTGGGATCCCTGACTCTGCCTGGTATCCCCTGACCTTGCCCTGGTGTCCCCTGACCCTGCCTAATGTCCCCTTTCTCTGCCTCAGTGTCCCTGTCTCTGTCCTCTGTTCCTGCCCAGTGTCCCCTGTCCCTGCCCTGGTATCCCCGATTCTGCCTGCTGTCCCCTGACCTTGCCCCAGTGTCCCTGTCTCTGCCCAGTGTACCTGTCCCTGCCTGATGTCCCTGACCCTCCCCATTGTCCCCTGTTGCTGCTATTGTTCCCTGACCCTGTCCAGTGTCCCTGACCCTGCCTGGCTTTCCTGTCTCTGCCCGGTGTTCCCTGACCCTGCCCAGTATCCCCTTTCTCTGCCCTAGTCCCTGACCTTTCCCAGTGCCCCTGACCCTGTCCAGTGTCCCTGACCCTGCTTGGTGTCCCCTGTCCCCGCTGCCCTTGCTGGCCAGGGGTTGGTGTTGGAGGTGCCCTCAGCTCCCTGCACGGAGGGGCCGCTGAAGGACTGACCTGAACAGCTGCTGAGGGATGTGCCTGGTTCATGGCTGAAGCTGAAAAAACAGCCAAAACACGGCGTTTGATCCAACACCGTCCTGTTAAGTTTTGGCTGAGGAAGTTTGGACACTAAAAAGTGCCCGATATTGCAGGCCCTGTGCCCAGAGCAGGGCAGGGGAGCAGCCCAGTGACGCTGCCGCCCATCCCGCCAACATAAAAGCATTTATGATGTTAAAACATTGAAATATGCGGGCGTTTCTTCTCTTCTGTTTGTTTTTTCCAGCAAGCAATAAGTAGCAGCAGCTGCTACTGCTGTCAGTGTTGAGCAGGGTCTGAGCACCTTCTGTGTGTGTAGTTGGAGATATTTAATTTCACAAGGTAAGTGACTTTAGATGAGAACTGTAAAAGATCTTTAAAATCTAAAGTCTCTATTAAGTCCTGGTTTGGGAGATGATGCATTGCAGTGGGAACGCAGAGAGGTAGAATGAGGGCCTTGTGCTGTGGTTGTGGTGATTCTTTTCAAGCTGTGCTTGCTGATTTTTCTTCTTTATGTGTTTGCCTTTTGTATCTTGATTTGTTAATGTAAAAAGGTGTCCCAGTGTGACCTGCTCTGGGTGCAGCGGGTCATGGAAGCAATGCAGACAGGAGATGTTTTGCCAGCATTGTTAACAATAACAGGTTTATTTTCTTACCTCGTCTATAACAGAGCAAAGACAGTCTCATAACTTAGCATTTTGTTAATAAATAATCAGCTACAGTGTACCACCCACAGCCCTGCAGGGGTGGGTCCCGTAGAAAGAAGAGCAGAGAGAAATGAAATCCCGACCAGTCAGTTCCAGTGCACAGAAGGTGAGTGCTTCTCTAAAAGGTGCGTGTCCAAACCTCTCGGGTACTGGTGGGTTGGCAGGTCCAGAGGAGTCTGTGTCCAGCTGGGTTGGAGATCTGAGAGAAGGAGCACTAGTGCTGAAGTACTCAAGAGCTGGTAACTTCACAGCTCAGGGCACCGAATCAAATAGAGCATAAGTTCAAGTGACACTGTAAATTAGTCTTCAAGGCTTTTTGTTTAAAGTCAGTCCCATCATATGATGGTAAACTGGAGTTTACCAGGTGGATTCACCAGCAGGGGAGCTGCAGAACCTAAACATACCCCTCTGTATGTTTTCTAGCAGTAGTTTTATGAGTCGAATCTTTTGCCATTGGGAAATGGACACTTTACATCATCTGGTTGCATAAACTTTGTCTCTACAGTCTTTTGTATCTATAAATGTGAAATTGGCAGTAAGGGCAGTAATGGTCTGCGTCCTTGAAGATCTTCACAAACAAAGGTACGAAGCAGCATCCAAAACAGCACCTACAGCCAAAGGGGAGATGGACAGAGATGATTCACTGGCTTTTCTTTCTGCTGCCCACAGCTGTGCTTTTTCTCTGCCTTATTCTGTCTGTCTTTTCACTGCACAAATCCACTTCTCTCCCAAGTCTATTAATGTTTAAAGTATCTTCCAAAAATTAATCTTCTTCGCCGCTGACATCTTATGCATTAATCTGATTCTGAGCCCGATTCTAAATTGCAGTAGGGAAGTAGGCAATGTTGTAATAATTTTTGCTTGTCTTTTGAAAAGTAATAACATACTGGGTTAAATTTAGCAGGTTTGCATCCTCTGTAGCCATGATGATTGTATCTAGAATGGACAGAATGTCTTCTTATCAAGTAGAGAAGGGCAAACTGTCTACATAAGCACTAGCTAGAACTTTTATTTTTAATTACTCTTTTTTTAGCCTTCTGCTACTCTGCAAAATGTACATGAAAGCTTACCCAACCATGCACAGGCTGGTGCACAGGAGGAAGGACAGCTTGCCCAGTCTGTAGGTGACCTGGGTGGTGATGTGCTGGCGGCAGGAAGGACATATTGTGGATGTTGGTTTGCTTGAGAAGATCCCTGCTACGATGATCGGGGGCTGAGACACCAAGTAAACTTGAGTTCAGGAGGAAATGGGAAGCAGCAAAATTAGAAGCACAAGAAATACTTTCCAAGATACAGAATCTCAGTTGGAGAATGTAGGTTCTTAACATGGCTTAATGCAGCACCTGTGTTACCATTAATTGCAGGTATATTCATAGGAATCACTGTACTGCTTGTTCTGCGTATCCCAAAGATACACAGCCAGTGTTTACTTGGATAGGGACATATCCAGGGAATGGCCTATGGGATAATCCCCACAGTCAGGCAGACTCCACCCTCACCCACTGATGGATGTACTCTGACACTGAGAGTTTATCCTCTGATATTTAAAATAATAGGAAAATGCATGTTTTCTCTGAAGAAGAGATTTGAAGGATATAGAGGAACTTTCTGGATCAACTTTTCAGTAATTACAAGAAATTCGTCAAAGCAGCTTCTAACATACAAATGCCATCTGGCCTTGGTGCTGTCCCCAGTTAATAAAGTCTCTGGCTCATGTTTTCTCAGTTTGAACCTGACTGTTGGACTCCCTGAAGGACATGGCACTTGTAGGTACACGAAGGATATTTTTTCAGAAATGTTTTCAGTAAAAAAATACTGGTTTAATGATCCTAAACAAGTTTAGGGTACAACTTCACACTGTAGCCCGAGGCAAAACTTGAGGAGTGGGAAGGTATCATCTGTTGGATAGATAGGATATAGCATGTCTGAGTTTAATTGCCTTCTGATCTTAGGGATTTTAAAAAATGTATCACGTCTTCTTTCCTCCTGTATGAGATGTTATTGACTATTCTTTGAAGCCTTTCCTAAGCACCTCCTTTGAGCTTCTCCACTTCCATAAAGGTGAGTAGAGCAGAAACACTGGACTTAAAATGATTTGTTCTGAAAGTCCTGGCTTCTAGCTGGTTTTAAAAAAAAATGGGTACTTCTATAGATGGGCTAATGCTGGAAAACCAAGTCCGAGTCTCTCAGTTTATCTTCCAACATTTCTAGGGAAATTTTCAAGCTTCTTAGATTGTGATTGGCTCAGAAAACTCCCATCTTCTCTGTTGACTTTAAAACTGGAACTGTTTCCCTTCTGTTAGCATGGAGAACCACAGGCACTGTCAGAAACACAGTCCCCTGGCACTTACCTGGCTGCTCGATGGTGGTGGTTTCTCGGTAGGAGTAAGGTGGGGGAGAAGGGTACTCGTAACCCCCTGTGCAAAGAAAAGTAGGGCAATATGTGAGTGCAAACAGCTTCTGGCTGCACCTGCTCCGGGGTAACACTGGAATGATACCTGGTCTTAATTTAAGACTGATAAACGATCATGTTTTCTCTGGAGAAGAGATCTGAAGGATATAGAGGAACTTTCTGGATCACCTTTTCAGTAATTACAAGAAATTCATCAAAGCAGCTTCTAACAGACAAATGCCATCAGGCAATTGGTGCTGTCTCCTACCTTTAATGTCAGGGATAACTACCCTTGCTATTAGTATTTAGAACCTTTTTCTGGTTTGAGCTGTATCTGCCCTCAGCTTCTAGCCAACTAATTGCACTGTACTCTTTTTTCTAGGAAAAAGTCCTTTTGTTTTTTAGGAAGAGGGAAGCTGGTGACTAAGAGACCTCAAGTTTTTTTAGGTCTTTTACTAATCTTACAAATTAAGAATGCAGTCAGCCTACCTGAGGTGGAATAAATGAAATTCAAAATAAATTCATGTGAAAAGGTTTGCAGCCAGATAGCGTGGAGGTGGTATCAAACTAAACTGGGCTGGAGCAGGAGGGCAGTCTGATGAGAAGTCCTGTTTGGTCAAGCCCACAGGGACACAAAGTGAGATACAAAACTGGAATTTTCCAGACTGAGACAAAATGCAATGGCAAACTTGAAAAAAAGTTAGCAGTGTTTCCTTGAATGCCTTTCCAGGAGTGGTAGAGATTTACAGTGGCATTTGGGTTTCATGGTGGTGGTGGGGTGTTCAGTTTTTGGCTTTGAGGGAGTTTTTTGTTTGGTTTTTTTTTTTTAAACGGGGTGTTATTTGTGGAGAAAAAAAATTGTAAAAAACTAAGAACTAAATAATTTCCTTCTGATCTAGGAAAGGAATGTGCTTAGTACAAGTGAGTTACCACTCAGTGTGTTTTTGTGAGGGACCTGCTTCCTGCACAAGGACAGGACACTGCAGCTCAGCATTAGATGTGTGGGGTGCCCGTCCTTTGCTTGAGTAGCTCACAAGTGAGACTTTTTCTCCCCAACTTCTAATCCCTTCTGAGTTTAGAAAGAGGCCAGTCAAAAAATATTTACAGAGAGCTGGTCAGAGTAAAATTCTCTGAAAATTAGTCCCCTCTAGAGGCCCAGTACCGACACATCCAGCCTTATTAGTCACCACCTGACCTCCCACTCTGTTTTTTTTCTCCAGTCCTGCCCGGTAAAGGGCAATTCCCTCAAGAGCAGGAAGGTAACAAAGGTACAATCGCAGTATATCTGTGTGTCTTTCAATGAGGCAGAAGACAAAGCAGCGTTGTGAGATACTTGTGTAGGTGTGAAAGCGCTGCCTGGTTTCAGAGAGAAAAGCCAACCCAGCAGAGCAGCAGCTGTCGGCACCCACTCGAAGTCTCTGAGCTGAATTGTCAGCACTTCAGTCATGGGGAGGGGTTGTTCGCCCCTACAGAGCCTGGGGCAGAACTGACTCAACCAGGGAGGGCAGCTCTGGTCAGCAGGAGAGCTTGGGAAAAGGCCAGTCCTCTGGAAAACTGGGTGACAGTTTAAGCAAGACACAGCCCATCCACGTACAAGGTTTGCTGGCTGAACATCTGCTCGTTCATAAGATGAAATTATTGTAGAGATACAACTGCAATTCCCTTTCCAATAAAGCATGTGCAGTTTGAAAAATTATTAACTAGACCGACAAAAATATTTATTGCCATTTTAAATGATGCTTTTATTAGGAGATCCCACCAGCTTGCCTACCCCAACCCTGGGGTTTATATTCTGGCACAGAAGCTTCCTAAACCCATCATGTCCTGGCAAGGCTGGGTCCTGTATGATCCAGCTCAGGATCCAACCATCAGTTTGCCACACAACCCCCATCAGATGCTCTTTCCAACCCCCTGGTGAAGCCTCCTTACCCTCCTGGCTGCAGAACTCTGGCGCAGAGGGTTCTTGCCTGTAGGAATCCTGGTGAGGTTCATACATAATCATAGGGATTTCCACCCGTCCCTTCTCACTGGGCATGTCTGCAGTTCACCTGCCAAAAGTAGGGCAAAATAAAATCTACAGTATGTGACTCTCAGTGCCCTGTGTTTGTCAAGGCCTATCTCTGTAGTTCCTAGTTCTCACACTCAGGTTTTACTTGGGGGCAAATTAGCAGTTCTCATACTCTGGCTTTTTTTGTAGGCTGAAGTGCAGTCAGTTCCTGTTACACTTCACGATGAGGAAGATGTAAAGGAAGAGCAGAAAATAACATCTTTACATATTTCTTTGTGTTGGAAAGCTAGAAATATTCCCCCAGAAAACTATTCACTATTCACAGTGTGTAAACTTGTGACTGAAAGTGTTACCTTTGCAGAAAAGTTACTCTCTTTTTTTTTTTTTCCCTGTGGATTATCAAACTAATCAAGGAGGGGAAGAGCACACTTAGGAGCACTTGTGAAAAACCTTCACGTGTCACTAAGTCAGTGCAATCAGTGGCAATTTGGATCAGTCGTTCTTTGGGTTATTGTGCAACCTTATCACCATCGTTATCATGCCCAGTTTTGTTCTGTGAAACTATTGTCTCATCGGTAGGTGACAGGCTTTTGTTGGGAAATGTCATTGCTACCTATGACTGCACTGCCTGAGGCTCTGAACAAGATCAGGCCACAAAATGTGTGTTTTGCAGGTGTTAGCAGGAGCTGTTCCTCACAGGAAAGAAGAGTGGGAAGAAGAGGACACAGATGTGTGTTTGTATTACTGTATCACTGTAAATGGAAAGGTGTTAATTATTCCTAGCTGATTTCCTACTAACATTAACTGCAAGAGCCCTTTGCAGAAGAAAGTTTCAGCCTCTTGCACAGGTCAGCAAGGAAGGGCAGTTTCAGGGGGAAATATGTATGGGAAGGACAAAAGACCAGAGATCAGTAGTGCTGAAATAAAACATCAGTCCTTTAGGGAGGTAGAAACTGAGGAATTTGAAAATATTAGTAGGGAAGAAGTGCTGTAATTTTCACAAATCTGGATGAATGGGAAGTGATATGGAAAATGGCAGCAGAATGGATAATAAAGGGAATAGGTAGGATGGTGTGGAGAAAAAAATCAGAAATACAGCATTGGCCATGTTAAGGCCAAAAATGCTGGAAAAATTGCTAATATATGGATTGGAGAGGAGGGATGGAGAAAGGTGTATCTCACTATGCTTATTATAAAGGAGGTGAAACAGGTGACTGGGAATGTCAGAAGTATTAACAGGCCTTTGTAGAAGGTTCATAAGGATCCCACTGAGAAGAAAAAAGAGTCAAGAGAAACTGGGTAGGATGAAGCTGTGAGATCCAAGGGGGAGTAATCACATACAGAGGAGAAAGACGGTGTGTCAGTAGTAACTGGGTTCAGGAGTGTGATGATAGACAATGTTGCATTAGCCAGTGTTGACCAAGAGCTGTTCCCCTGGGACAAGGATTAGAGGATAAAATTACAGGGAGTCTTCAAGTTTTTGTCTTATTGCTGTCTTGGTACTGAAGCACCACACACTAAATACTGGGTGGTGTCAGTTTGGGTGACACTTCTGCAGAATTCATCTCCCTCACTGTGAAACAGGAAGAAGAGGAAAGGGCTTTTGAATTCCATCCAGGCCCAGGCAGAAGGGCTGCATGAGGCACAGAGTAGGAGGGAACAACGCAGTGAGAGCATGTCAAGTTAACTGCTGAGTGCAAGCAAACACTGAGTAATCCTGGCTCCACCCAGTGAGGTATGAGGATAATATCACCAGCTAAATGTGTAGGACAAGAGATGCAGAAGTGAATCAGCAGCAGAGCCGGGAATAGTGTGGGAGTCGCACTGGGTGCCAGGTTTGTGTTTGATCTATTGGAGCCACCAGCACAGAAGCTCTGGGCCATGGGCTGTGGACAGAGTCGGTGCCCTGAATTTGCTCACTTTCAGTGTCTTGTTAAGTGCTTCTTATAGTGCTGCCAGTAGCTCTGTGTGTTGGGATGGAGGACCTGTCCCAGACCACGTGAGCTGGGAGAGCTGGATGGGCAGCTGGACCTCGGCTTCTGCAGGAGCATCTTCAACCTGCTTGGGGGAAAGTACCAGGGGGTTAGACACCCTCTGGGCCTGATTGCTGGAAGTCCAGAGGTCCAGGAAAAGGATTTTCTAGGGTGTGTTATACAACTCAGTAGACTCTTTAATTTGGCACATAAGTGGTTACTCTCAGTTTTTGGTTGCAACCATGTCTATGATGCCCGAGAGCTCTTTGGGGCTGTGACCTCCAAACCTGTAAGTGTTGTTGCCATAGATTAGAGACTTTCCTCTCTTTCAGATGTGATCATCTTCTGGAGAGGAAGATATGGGAGACAACCCATATCTTGCACTGCTGGTAGCTCTGTAGGAAAAAGTCATAAGGAGAAATACCAGGCAGCAGTTCCTGAAGAGTAGGAAAATGCCCTATAAACTTCCCTACAGAATCCAGTAACATCCAGAAGGCTCACATTTAATAGCTTGAGAAGTGATGTGAGTTGTCTTTGCAGTCACACTGAGCAAACAGAGCTCTCTGCAAGGGCAGGGCAGACCTTGTGTTCTCCTGAAGTGGGGCCTTGGTTTATCTGAAGCTGATTGACTCAAACTACTGCAGACTGCTCGATTTGCAGGCAGAAATGTATAGTGCCAAGAACACCAAAACAATTCAGTGCCTGCCTTCTCTCCTCTGAAGTTTTAGTCTCTTCTACACATGGATATAGCTGGTTTGCACTGGAAAATAAAACTCACTTTAAGTCCTGTGGAAATGAGTATTTTACAAAAAAGAAGCAAATCGCACCCTGAGGCATGTACACAAAGAGCCAATTCGGGGAAAATAAGGTGGAAATGACAAAGCCTTTATGTTCCAGGAAGGACAAATCCTAGGGAAGAATGGACAAGCAGTTTCCATCACCTTTCTCTGGGTTTGCTCCAGAGTCTTGTGTTCTGGTGTGAAGATCGGCCTCATGCAGGCAAGCAAAGCTGATGAGCTGCGAAATTCCACAGCAGAGCCCCACTCTCCAGCTTTCACCTCTGCATTCCCCTCCTCAGTGTCCCTGATGGCTGAATAATCCCACCGATGGGATTAGCTCCAAGTGCCTGCAGAGAGGCACAGGCACTGTCATCTCTGCTTGTAAAGGGGGTTCAGCTGAAAAATCAAAATTCTGGGCAGTGCCAATTCTTCTCCTTTCAGATTCATATGTGGCTATCAAGGATGGCATCCAGGATCTTAGGCAGGACAGCAAGCAGTGAATTTGTAAGAAAAGTGTTTAGTCTCCATTCCAGCTCCAGCTGAGATCAGTCTGGGGTTTGCCATTCAGTAAGAGTGGGTTCAGAGACACAAAAAAGGGAACATGGCATTTGTGAGGAAACATTAGGTGATTCAGGTATTTGAAGAAAGCAGTGTAATATGTTCAAAAGTTTTGTATTTTGGAAGATTAACATTAAAACATTATAGTAAGGGATCTTTACATTTTATGGAGGTATAGCAGTTTTCACCAGTGACCTCTTGGCTTGTAGGATGCTGGTCCAAAGGCTTTCAGTTTGCTGTAATGTGTTCTTGTTCTCCTGCCATCACTAGTTTAATGTTTTCCTGGGCATTTAGCCCTTCCAGCTGGGTTTATGAGACAATTTAAATTTCTGATGTTTTAAAGAGTGGCCATAAAATGCCACTGGTGCCATACAATTGTGTCTGTGGCTTGAGTAATATCAAATGCCTGTTTTACTTGGTTGAAGCAGTTAATTCTAGTTTTTGGCTAGCAATGAAACCCTGAATTCCTCAGAGGAGAGATCTTTTCCCTTTAGTCCTGAGTTGGTCATTTAAAGTAAAATTGACAATGGGCCAAGGCTTTTTAGATGTCCAAGAAGGAATAGCTCCAGCTCTAATACTGACAAGCATAGTTGGGGAGCAGCATTCAGGTATTTGTCTATTCTTACTTTTAAAATAGAAGTTAAAAGAGATGACTACTGCCAGCAAATTAGAAATTGGACATTAAAAACTTTTCAGTGTGCCTGAAGCAGACAACTTCTTCAAGGAGATGAAGGATACTCTGCCAATTCCCCATTCCTTACTCCTGAATTTAATTTTCAATGCTACAGTTATTCTGGATTTTAAGTCTGGATCAGCCTCTTCAAGTGGAGAGGATGTAGCTGTGTGGGATTCAATGGAATAGGCACCATATTTCTCATTGCAAACTCTTCACCTGGTTCCCTTGGCTTGTCTGTTGACTGCATGGGCTCACTACCCAACAGGTAAGGTCAGTGCTGGAAGTGGTCAGTGAAAGAAGGGGGTTGTTGATCTGTTGAAGTCATCAGAATGCTTTTGTCATTGAGCCAGGGGGCAGGGCACAACACATCAAGTCACTGGGTAGCCACTGCTTCTCCTGCTTTCGTGTAGAAAGGGAGATATTTATGTATAATTTATGTATAATCCAAGTCTTTATGGCTTACATGGAAATGTAGAGTAAAATGAGTTCAACCACTGTTCACAAAATGATGAGGCAGCATATACTGAAGAGTGAAATATTACTGAACTAAGCTCTACTGAGAAAGAAAGAGCTCTCTGCTTTTTCCTTCTTGGAGACAACCTTCTCTCCTTCATGCATGCACATCAGCAGCCTGGCCCTGCCTCCCTGGGCTCACAAGGCTGCTGGGCAGGCAGGGACTCCCTGGATTTTCCAGTCCTGTCCCACATCAGATGTTTGTCTTGGGTTAATCCTTCGTGAAGGGAGCTCCAGTCTATAATTCAGTACATTTACTGCTCCTGTTGCTCTCACCTGAAAGCAATTCAAAGTACTGTAAACTCTCACAAACCTCCTGGTCTAAAATTATTGATGGTAGTTTATTCCTGTGTGTAATTGTGCCAGCAGCAAGCTTTTACAGAACAACCTTCTCCCCTCAAGAGAGCCCAGAGAGCATTCCTTTTCCTCTGCAGCCTTTCCTTCACAGGGCTAAGCAAGGTTTTGAGTCCTTCTCATTTCTGTGCAGTGACTTCATCCTCCTTTTCTCTGAATGGCCAAGGAGCTCTGTCCTCAGCCTATAGAGTGGTATGAATGTCATCTTGTGTTTAGTGGAAATGCTGCCTGTAGAATAATCCAGTAGCACTGCTTCCTTTTCCACAGGCACATGGTGCTGAGCTTTGTATTATGCTGTCATTAACCAGCAGTGGGTCTTTCTCCTCCAATGTCATTCTGTTCTAATGAACTCCCATCTTGGAGCTGAAATTCCTGATATGCTTTTCTAAGTGCACTGCTTTGTAACTTTATAACACATACAAATACCGTCACAGCAGGTCTCTAACTTTTCTCATTCTGAATAATAGATTTTCCACTTCCATAATTTGTTTCTTCAGTCATACATTTTATTAGCCACTCCTATATTGCTGTCAAGGTTATTAGTTAAAATACCAAATAAGATCCACCACTGATTTCTGTGCTAACCTTTGATGCAAACCAGGTGTATTGCTTAAATCTTGTTCCTTAATTTACTGTTTGAGGTATAATCTCTTGTTCCCTTCAGATGACCAACTTCACTTGGATTTAAAGGGCACTTACTCTGAAGGGTGAGCACAGCTGAGCCTTGGGATTGCATTAGAACTTGTCCCTCCCTAATTACCATTCCAAAAATAGAGTACTAACCACTAAAGGGAAGTATTGTCCAGTGGTTTGTGCATTAACCTGGACTGGGGGGAAAAAAAAGGTGGGCTCAGTTCCTGTTCTGCAACAGTGACGATGAGCAAATTAATTAGTCTTGGTTTTGCTCAGCTTTGTTGTGTATGGAAATCCTGTGTCAGAGAGGCACCGTGTCCATTCTGCACTGACATGGTCACATTTGGTTGTGCCTTAAAACCTGAGCACAGAAAGTGGGAAATGCCCAGTTTAGATTCAGCCTTTTTTCCTCTATTGACACAATTGTGTCTTTCACATTCCCTCTTAGCTGTCAGAATTGAGGGCAGCCTTACACAATTGTTTCCAGCACTTCATTATTACCTTAAAATTTGATGTTTGATATCTTTTCATATGATTCCTGTATAGATAAACATTCCTTAACAAACAGCATTGAATCACAGGTAGCCAGCATTTCATTCATACCCTTTAAAAAATAATGTCCATAACTTGTCCTTCAATTGAAAACTGATGGAACAGCTCAAGTAACATCTCATACAGCATCTGGAGCTGGTTTAGCAACTCTTACAAAGTTATTATGAATAAATATCCATTTGAAGAGAGCAGGTGTCTGCCCTGCTTTTATGTGTGAGTTAAGTCCTTTCCTATAGTGAAAACAGTTTCATTAGTTTGACTTTCCATTCTTATTACTGTTCTCATTTCCACCTTATCAGAAAGCTCCTTTTCCTTTTTTCCACCTCTGAACTGTTCTAGGAGAAAGATAAAACACCCTGAGAAAAATCTTTGCCTCCAGATTTTAGGAATGTGAGAGAGGCTTGCAGATTTTGAGAGCCTGACAATTTAATCATAATAAGTTAACATTTACAACAGGGAGCCACAGCTGTCACACTCCTCGGGCTCACTGCCTGTTCTAGCCCTTGCCACCTCCCTTTCTTTACTTCCTAAGGAGTAAACACAGTATTGATCCCAGGTGATTTGAAAGCTCTTACCTTTATGTAGCTCTGGTGAATCTGGGGAGGAAAAAAGCTTCAAAAGTTGATCCCTTCCTCCATGTCTTTGCACTGTGGCTGTGTGTGGGGAAGGAACACACACCTGACCAGTGACATGACCTGCTGTCATGCCCCAGTGGTGTATCCAGCTGCAGATGGGAGTCAGTTGGTAGGCACTGTATAATTACCCCAGTTCTGCCTCAGTCCCAGCCTACTGCTCACACCTGCTCTGCCACCAAAGGAATGCTGTGCAACAGGCTTGCACCAGAGGTTGTTTTTGTTGGTGGGTTTTTTCTTTTTTTTTGCCCTGATATCCCAGAAATGTTCCTTTGTGTTAACCTGGAAGCTGATGAAGACAATTAGAAGTGGCACAGGAATAACTTGAGAGCAATGAGAGAAGAGTGTATGTGCTCACCCATTGTGCTTCTCTGCCAGCCATCACAGAGAATGATGAAAAGCCATGGGTACAGTTGTATCTGGGGCTCTGTTATTTTATTATTGAGATCAGTAATCACATTAACTCTCTGATGAATTAAGTGTGCTTAGGTCAGCAAAGATTATCTGTGCAGGGTGGTAACCATTGATATTTTAGCTGGGATCCTCTTGGTAACTTGGTTGTAGTTGAATTGGACTCCTTGTTAAATAGATGCTTTGTCTCTGTGGTGGGTTGCCCTTGGCCAGCTGCCAGACACCCACCCAGACACTCTTTCCTCCTCAACAGGATGGAGGGTGAAAATAATACGGGAATTTTCTTTGGATGAAATAAATACAGGGAGATTTCTTACCAGTTACCATCCCAGGCAAACCAGACTTGGGGAAAATGAATTGAATTTATTGACAAATAAAATATATTTGGATGGTGAGACACAAAGAGAAAAACAGCTCCCCCAGATGTCATATATTCAGCACCTCCAAGTATATCATCACCAGTCCAAAATATGCTGTTTGCTCCTGGGCAAACAAAGTCTTAGTCAAGAAAGGGCTGCAGCAGTGCAGGAAGCCCCTGACCTTGAGAGGTCAGGATTGCACAACAATTAGCAAAGTAGTATTGTACAGCTGAGAAACTGCCAGTGGGGAAAGGAAGGCGAGAGGGAACAGCTGTGCACTCCAAGTTTTCGTGCCCCGTTCGTCACCACAACTTGGAAACTCTTGAAATAGAGATTTTTGTTGTTAGTGGATGAGTTTATCATCAATTTTGATGTTACTGGATGCTGTTAATGGTGACAGCAAATCACCTGCCTCTCGTCCAGACCTGAAGGACCAGGTACAGAGCACTTGCTCAGATTTTCCTCACTGCCAGGAGTGGAGGCTCAGCACTTTGTACACTACACACATGCATCATCAAAGTAGTTGTGGACTCCCCTGACGTCACATCTCCAGGCTAGACTAAAAATATAGAAGGATGGCTGACATAACTGTGGCTGATCCCATTTTTGCCTTTCCAATCATTGTTCTTTCACAGGTTTCCTGTGTGATATTGGGCAAGTTATTCACTCCTCTGTGTTCTCTCCATGTAAAGAAAAATAACAGGCTGGTCATAATAATCTTAATAGAGATGATAAAATGCTGCTTTATTGAAACTGAAAGGATTTGTGGAGAGACATTATTTTGACAACATTTTCTCAGGAAACTCACAGCATGTTCATATGGTAACACACCATTCCTTGAGGAGATGCTTTAATGTCTAGTGAAAATACTCTATCGAAGAAAGAAAAGAGAGAAGTGTCAAAACAGTAATATCTGTAGGAAAAAAAATGGAGTCGAGGATAGTCCTTTTGTATTTCTAGTATTTGCTTTTATATATGGTAGCTAATACCTGTTAAGTGGTGCTTGTGAGACAGTCCCCCTGATCTGAACCTCAGCAACGGGTTTGTGACCACGTGTGTGTCTGCGAGGAGAGAAGCCATGGATACCAAGACAAGGATGAGCTTCTCCCAGTTTTCAAGTGAACTGCCCATAGTGTGTGAGACTGGGGAAGAGGAATGGCTCCCAAGTCATGTGTCACAGGGGGTGTCTGTGTGGGACTGCCTGCCTGCCCTTCCTGCTCCGTCCCCGCTCTGTGGGGAACCACGTGGATACCTGGCACAGGCTGGATTTTCTTTCATCCACTGAAAAATTTGATAAGGTAAGTTAAAGATAGATTTTATGATGGCTGTGGTTGTGTATCAAATTCGTATTTCTTTGTGTCAGAATATTACAAGGCTATATTTTTCTCCTGAAATATTATTTTTTCTGAACGAGGGCACAGAGTTTAGACTCACCCACAGTTCCCCTCTTTGATGTTGACATATAAAATGTTAATTTAGTAATTATGTATTGGTTTTGTTATGGAGGTGGTAATCACTAGCCCTGAAATCTTTCACTCCTTGCTTTTCAGTCACTGTAACACTGCAATCAAAGACACAACCCTTAAGCAGGAAATCAATCTGTGGGAGAATGGGCCCATTTCTTTGGGGATGGGAGTCTGGTTTTTTTCCTTGAAGAGCAGAGGAAAAGAAGTGAGTGCATACAAAAGTAGTCATGCACAAGAAATTCTTCCTGTGATGTAGGGTGGCTTAAGTGCTTAAATATTTAGAACAGATTGAATATACTTAACGTGCTGCCAAGTTCACATTTATGAAAGAACCCCACGTTGTTGAAGCTCTGAGGGCTCTTTCCAGGAGCTCTGTTTCACCGGCTCCAGGTGGCACTGGGCATGCACATGTTCTGGCATCTTCAGCCTTTACTGCAGGTGAGATGAGGGGATGCAAAGATCCCCTTGTCTCCTGCCATATCCTGCTGTGGTCAAAACCAACCTCCCTGTGACTCCTCAGCCTGTGGGGGAAGTGAGTGGTTCTAAACTCGGGTTTACATGCACATCACTGGCTTTCTTTTGCAATCTTAATTACACTGTTTGCTCCAGGACAAACAGTGTGATCCTTAGCAAAGAGAAAGATTTTATCAGTCCCCTTGAATCATTATATCAATCCCCTGAATATCATCTATGCTATCACAGGCAAACAAGGGTGCAATAATCATTATGTATTAGTAGATCAAGCTGTTTGCTTCTCCTATCATCACAAAAAATATCCTCTTGTTGCATGTAGGAGCTGTTTGCAGTTATTGGTGGCTTCTCTCCTATTTTTGCTTGCAGTCCCTCATATGATGGGAAAACTGGATTCAGGATTTTTATTCATGTTTTTTTCCTGCACCTAGTTGATAGCCCTAGTTCTGGCTGTGGATGTTGTAACCATGGAGTTAAGATCAGAAGGGTCATTGTGTAAATTCTCCCCTGGGGATTTCTGCATAGCTGTTGGTGGAGCCAGAGCACTGCTGGATGTTGAGCCCTACCTGGACCCCTATGTAAGGCAGTAGCCTGGAGGTTTGGAGCCTGGCCCAGGACAGGACAGAGCACCCAGAGAGCCCCTGCTAGGGCAGGGCAGGTTTCTCCCTGACCAGCCTTGTTCACCCCCATGTGAGGGTGGAATGGAGCACAGAGGAGATTTTTGTGTCTCTCCATTGACTTTAGGGGGGGCCTCATCCAACTGGCTCATGCTGTGCTCCTTACTGAAATTGGATGTGTTTTTCCCTTTGCTCCTTTTTAAATAGTTCATGTGTTCTTTGAAGCGTGATTGTCTCTTTCTTGCTGTTTTGTGTTCAGCTCTAGCCCAGCTGACTGAAACCTCCGCTAAAGCATGACAAAAATAAAGTTGAATTGAGATCTTAGTACAGATAACTCATATTTTGATATAGCTTCTCTCCTACTTGAAAACTAACGTTGAATAAAGGTCCTTTCTTAACAAAGCTTGGAGAAAAATCTGAACCATTCTCCAGTTATAAAAAGCAGAGACCTTGTGCACACAATTGCCCTATTTATTCCCTAAACAAATCCCCAGCAGGTATTTGTTTGCAGTCAGTGGTATCTGGAGCTAAAAGTGTTTTGTAATTCAAGAAATGTCAGTGTCTGTGAATATCCCTGCTATTGTCTGACATAAACACTTAAATGAATAAATAAACACATAAATACAGTGCAGGTAGAAAGAATTCTTTTCCCAATTAAAATGCCAGTTTAGTATAGCTGAACACAGCTCCTATTGACTGGGAACTTGCCTCTCCTGTTTGGTATCTGAATGCAACATATTTCTTAGAGCACTGATTACACAAGGGGGGATAAGAGTGACTCAAACATGAAACATCATTCTTTTCAGATAAGATCTGGAGATGAGTTGCTTTAATGTGCAAAGTAAATATTTGAGTGACACGTGGCACACGGCTCAGAGCAGAAACCACTTCTACGCAATGGTTTCCACCTGAAAAATTACCTTCAATATGACAAATTATACACAGCCTTTCCCTACTAATTTCCTTATTGAAATGAGATGTAGCAGGAATATGAAAAATGATTGTAACTAACCTAATCTGAGACCCCAGCCTGCTATAGCTGGATTGTGTGCCAAGCCACAGTGGGGACCATTCCTTAGTTTTGTTAGTAGAAAAAAAGTCATGGTTTTTAGTTTCCTTTTTTTCCTTTTAACATCACAGTTCTGAAAGCTCTGAGCCTGATGTCAGGAATATGGTTGTAGCATTCATTCATTGATGATATAAGGCAGAAAAAGTTGAACAGTTTAAATCAAAGTTAATCACTGAATCAAAGGAAAATGAGTGAATGTTTGCCCCGGTTTTCAAGGAATTAAAGATATTTTATTGTTTGCTTTTTTTATTTTGGATGTTGGAAAAGGTCCACAATCCTAACTTGCTGTTTGATACTCATATTTTAAAAACAACACATGGAAAAGGTCAATGAGAACATTTCAAAACTGATGCATATTTGATATTCAAGGTATGTTGTTAAATTTCTGCTGTTTCTGACCACCTTGGCTGTTAATGTTTTCCAGTGGGAAACCCAGACCTGTTGCCTGAGAAATTCTCAACATTCACAACAGATTCCACTTTCCTGCAAATCTATCCCTGCTACCAACAGAAACACTCGTGTTTCCAACCTGGACCAGTTTGGCTTGGACCAGGCAGGGCTCCAGGGAGTCAGCTGGAGCCACGAGGTCACGGCTGAGCTCTCCATGCCCGGCAGTGACGGACCACAGCGGGAAACACTGCACAGAGAAATCCTGCTACAGGAGTGAAATCGCGTCTGCTGGTCATTGTCACACCTCAGCCACTGCCAGAGCCAGAACCTCGAGGGATTAGACTCACAGGCTTGGAAAAAAATAGAGAATTGTGAGATTTCACGCAGGGAGGCCACAGCCTGCTCTGCTGAGTGACTGTGGTGCTGACACCGGTGATTGCACACTTGGGCTGGGCTTGGCATGGCCGAGGCTTGTAACATTTTCTGCTGGATTTAAAGGGCTTTCTGACTTCTCTAGACAATGGGAATCAGCAGGATTGCTATCTGCAGGATGCACGGCAACACCACCTTATAGATCATCACACTGATCTTGGAAGGAAGAGGAGTGGACCATCAGCCCTGAGGGTCATTTGGGAAGTTCGTTATCCACAGCAAAGTAATTATCTTCAGTGGTGAGGGCTGAGATGCTGGAAAGAGCCGACCACTGGAGCTGGCTTGCAAGCCAGGGATGTTTCTGATGTAAGAAACAGTATGTGGTCAGATGCCTGAATTATTGTCTAATTACACACTTTGGGGCAGGCAGAATAAGTATCTCAGTATTTCAGTTGCACCTAGAACTCTATTTTATTTTAAAGTGGACAAGGTGGAAAGGAGATTGAACATAGTTTAAAGAGGCCAAAACATCTGTTCCTTTGCAAAGACTGTGCTGACTTTGCAAGGGCTAGTTGCAGGTGCAATCAAAATATTTAAGAGGTTGCTTGCCCCCAGGGAACCCTGTCACACACGGAGCAGTCGGTGCACACCTCTCTGGTACCACGAGGGAAAAGGACAAATACAGACTCCCACTGCCTGATCCCTCTCATGAGAGGGGCTTCAGGTCTCTGCAGCCAGAAAAATTCCAAAGGTAAGGGAGGTGCCTGCCTGGGGGAGGTTCCCAGAGCCCCTTGAGTCCCCTAATTACAGTGGCAGTAATTAACCTTAGTCCCAGCATGGGGTCCTGCACTTGGAAAATGTACCCTTTTGGTAATTTTGATCATTTATAGCTTATGAGAGTAGCTTATGGGGGGGTTTTTTTGGTTGTGGGGTTTTTTGTTATTTTTTAGGATTGTGTTTCATAAGTTCAATTTTAGATGGCCCTGTGAGAAGCAGGGAGTTGGATTTGATGATCCTTACAGGTCCCTTCCAATCTGAGCTATTCTATAATTCTAGTGGTTTCAGCTTCTGGAAGCAAACAGAATGATCTGAAAACGCTTTTTTTTTCCTTTTTTTCTTTTTCTTTCCAAGAGAATTAACTTTAAATCTTGAACTCCTGGATCTTCCTTCAATTTCTTCACTTGAAAGAAGTGGTATGTTAGAGCTTCAGACCTACAAGAAAAAAGATGGAGAGAGCTCAGCACAGCTGCTATTAGTTGTGGTAGGGTTTTGGCTGAACTACTGACATAATCAAAGATAGAAATCCCAACCAGTTAACTCGTGGAAATTAAGCATTCTCCAAATGTTTATGCTGAGATTTGCATGGAAGATTACTTCAACTGCTGGGTAAGTAGAGAATGACATTGTGTAAGAGAACACATATTCCTTTTTTACAGCTGATCATGTCTTTTTTTAGCCCTTTCCCTTGACTGAGCTTCCAGAGCAGCATTCCCTGTACCTCTCTACTTGGCATGAAGGACAAAACAGCTTCTCTGTTTGGCTGGTGTGTTGATGAAGATGGTGATGGTCAAAGAGCAATTTATGCAATGAGTTGCAAAGTGTGACAGTACAGTTGTATGAGATTGTGACTGTAATATGCAGGAAGCAAAGTCACAGAGTCAAAAGCTAAAACGCAGATTAGCGTTGCATTAATTAGTAGAACCAAAAGTGCATTAAAATGGAAAAAACGCACTGAAATTGTGCAGATACCAAAGCACTTGGGGTGTAGGACATGGATGCAAACCCAGCAAACCCCACATTGGCTCTGGCTGGGTTACAGGCTGCTGCCACCTGCAGCCTGCTCTGCTCCAGAGCTCCCGGGCTCAGGACTGACACAAGGGATCTGTCTCCTCTGTTTCTCACTTCCAGGAGCCTCAGGTTCAAATGTGTTCATATTTGATATCCCAAAATATTTGCTTCTAAGTAATTTTACGGAATAATTAATAAAATCGCAGAATAATTAATAAAATTACAGGATTAAAAACCCAAGCAAAAGTAATAACCCCCCCCCAAAAAAAACAGAGAGCCATCTACTTAGATCTTCTACCATCCCTTCTATCAACAACATAAGGAGAAACAGTATTGCCTATTAATGGTCACTTACAAGGTCTTTAATCCAGTGTTTAATCTCTTATATGAAGATTACAGTTTAAAAGACATGAATCCTTTCAATCACTGAGTTCAAAGATCTGTGTGGGGACAGGATGAGGGGGTTTTCTTCTGTAGCTGAAGTCGGGGCCTGAACTACAGTACTCTGTAGTCCTGTTTCTTACAATTTAGGCACCTTTAAAGGTATTTTTGGACTTTCTTCCAGTGCCCTCTCATATCTGAATGACCCTGTTGTTGAGCCTCAAGCAGCAGCTGAGGTATCAATTAAAATGATTAAATTGAATTAAATTAAACTGGACTAATTAAAATAGTCCCTTTCTACTTTATATGCAATGCTTTTCTTGATGGAAACAAAAGACATGACAGGTCACTGTAGAGGAAGTTTGTCCTCTCCCTGAAACAATTCTCTGAAACGTGTCCAACAATGTTCAAATGTTTATCAGTTTGTGTCTGAAACTATGTCAAGAGGGACTTGTAGAGAGCTAAAGGTGTGCAAAAGCAGTACAGGAGATCAAGAAGGGAATTATCCTGAAATCAGCTGTAAGATGTTAAGGTACTTACTATACTGTAGAACTTGTTTCATGCTCTCCTGTCAGGCTGTGAAAACACATCCTTAGGTTGGTCCTTCACTTGGATGGCAAACTGTTCTGGCTTACTGAGTGAGCAATGAAGCATCCCTTTACTTGGTGATAGTAAAATAATTGAAAACCAACCCCCCAGAGACCAGAAATTAGACAGAGTGAAGAACTGACCAGGCTGGTTTGTCCAATAAGTGCAGGAACCAGCCTGTCTGTGTGAGCCTGTGCATTTGTGTAGAAAGAAAAAGAGAATACAAAAGAATAAGTCAGAGTTACTGTGCCCTAAACTCCTTGGGGGTTTTTTTTGTGAAGGTTCTTAAAATGTTGAGTCCAGCAGATGGAGATAATGCCAGCAGAGCACACCCAGAATTATTTGGTTTGCACGAGTGTTGTCAGGAGGCACTATGGGAGAGAAGATGATGACTTTGTGCCAGCACAGGGTGTCTTGAACACAAGCTGAGTATTTCAGTACTGCAGTTTAGCTTAGCTTTTAAGCCTCTGAAGCTCTGTAATGCCATTTTTAAGTGGGTTTGAGTATGTTAGTGTGAAAAAGAAGATACAGAGAACTCCTTCAGCATGAAGCTCTGACATGAGTCAGCTGTATTTTACCAGGCACTGCTTTTAGGAGGATTTCATTGCTGTACACGAGGTGCTCTATTTGCTTCTCAGATATTTGGGCAGACAAGATGCCTGGTGATTATGTACTGAAGGATCAAGAGACACACTGGTGCTTCAAACCAAATGATTTCACTTTCAGAGCATAAGGAACTGATGCAAGTGACAGGTCAGAGAGTGGATTAATTTGAACACAGCATGCTTCTCTCAAGCAGCCCCGCTTGGAGGGGAAGTGTTTCTTCTCAAAACATTATAATTAAACAAGAGTAAGTTAGATTATGTACCTCTGGAAACGTTTTGCACTGCTCTGTCTCTCATTAACTCTTGCAAAATTACTGGTCAGAGAAATATATTAACATCTGTTTCTTGGTGCCTCTATCAATTAGGAAGGTAACAAAGACTTTATGCAAGAAATTAAAAGATGATAAAGCCTTTCATGGCTGAACCTAGTCTTTTTCCCTGACCCACTTGTCCCTGGCACGCAATTCATTTTATTTCTCAGGCAATGGCCAAATGAGTGATTACTAGATCAGCCAGTGGCATTGCTGTGAAATACAGAGCAGAGCAAACGAAAGTATTTCTCTTGCTCTGCTGTTGGTTGAGTGCTGCTCTTAGTTCCTTATGGAAAAAAAGCCAGCAGTTTCCTGGAGCAGTCAGACAGTCCAGTGCATTGAGAAGCTCAGAAATACTAATTTTATTTGTTTTGTTTTTTTTTTTGTCTGCCAGCTATGACACTTTCCCATCTGCCCTTGCAATCTGTCTCTGGATTGTTGTAATGGCATTAATCAGCAGAATTGACAAAACCCAAATTACATGACTGACAGCAGAGAAAGACCCAGAGTTGCCTCATCAGTGCTTTTGTAGGGGCTGAGCAGTCACGTTCTGCCTGAGCCCAACAGGCTGCTGCTCTGCTCTGAAATACTTCTGGGTCTGCTCTGAAATACTTCTGGGTCTGCTCTGAAATACTTCTGGGTATTTCAACAGCCCTGTGAGGGAGGAGACACCCAAGCAATTCAGAGTTTGAGTTCAGATTTGGATCCTCCCTCTCATTGTCTCCCAAGGAGGGACTGTGATGGGATCTGTTGGAAGGAGGTATGTTCGTGGCACTTGTGTCTCTGTGACGTGCCTTTTGCAGAGGAAGTAGCTGAATTAAAGCAGCACATACACACAGAAGTGTGGTAAAACAATTACATCCTTCCCAGTTGATCTGGAAGGATACTTTATCAGTGCCCTGTCCAGCTGGCGTCCTCTGAGAGTAAAAGTCACTGTCAGGACAAAGTCAGGATTTAAGACTCAACACGTACTGCTGGCAAAGTCACCCATCAGGACCATAAAACAAAGGCTGATGCAGAAGGAAAAATGCAAAGATGGGTTTCAACACTGTTGGGAATCCTGTACCACCCTCCTGTCCCACTTCTGAGCCACCTTGGCGTGCCAGCCAGTAGTAGAACCGCCTTCCCAACAAAAATTTGAAACCAGACTAAAAATCTTTCAGAGCATTTTTTGAGAAATGTCATTGTACTGTGATTTAGTGCCTGCAGCATCTAATCCTGTCCAACCCTTAAAGTTAAGAACGGTTTTAAGGCGTGGAGCTGCAGCATCCTAATCATTGAGGGATGGCTTGTGTCTAGAACAGACTACACCCAAAGTCAAAGCTAAAAGCAAAAGGCAGTTTCTAATGATGATATATGGTGGATAATGTGTTTATCCTTAATTGTGTTTACTGTAAGTGGAGGGTTTACTGCCCTTGAGGGAAAACCAATATAAGCAGTTTCTCAGTCAAGAATGGAGCTGCAAGGACAGGCGTGTTCTTTAAATAAAATTCGCTGCCTGCTACTGAGTTTTAAATCTTTTAGAAGGTGGGAATATGGTGTGTGATAGTTGCAGAGTAAATGTTTACTTGTTGTGATGATTCTGACTGCAAAAGTCCTGACAATAGTGTCAGCATTGGCAGAAAAGGAGACATCCTGGCCTGGCAGCTTCCTGGTTCTTGTGACTGGGAAATCGCTGAGCTTTTAGCCCTGGGACAATGAATTTGCACTAACTGATAACATCTTACTTTTCTGTGCTACCTTAAGAAACAGTCCATAGTATGTCAAATATTCCATATTCTAATACCCCAAATTCAGAAACAGTCCATAGTATGTCTGCAGACCACAGTCTGAAGCACACTGGTATAGACTGGAGACATACAGCAAGATGAGAAGCCCAAAATTAATACAAAGATTGCTCCAATGCAAGAGCATTTTGGGGGGCTCTGTGGAAAGAGTAGCCATGTAGTTAATTAGAAAGAGAAAAGGAGAGAGAGGAAACATCAATGCTGTGAAGCTGCCTTGTCAAAGGGACATTGCTCCTGTGCTCTCTGTCTTTTTACTCCACAGAAAACACACTGACTATTTTACTCTCTGTGCCAAACAACTGGCTGCCCCCAGATTTTGTGCTCAGGGGACAGCACAGTATTTGAAGAGCAGAGAAATGTGTGTAGCTTGAGAACATGGAAAAAATTGCATCAGTCTGTGGCTTGGGAAATGAGGAAAAGGAGTCTTCTTGTGTGTTGAGCATGGCTGTTGCTCAGATAATGAGCTGTGAGCTGAACAATTCAAACCTTCTGCTGCTTAGCAAAACTCCTTCTGAGTTCTCCCTCATGATGGTCTGAAAAGCTGGGATACAGACTGCACATCTTTACCAAATTAAGGAAAATTAGGAGAGTGAATGCTGCAAACCATGACCATGCAATGTTTCTGTTGATTCCTGGTTTTAAAGATCAGGTGTTGCTGTGGCATCTAAACTCTGTCAAGTTTAAATATCTTTATTTGCAAGCCTGTTTTGTCAGTACATTTCCTTTGCAATGAAAGCACCTGGGTAAATCATTATGAACTTGAAAATGTAATTAATATCTGGTTTGGTTTTTGGGGTTTTGGTGGGTTTTTTGTTTGTTTGTTTGTTTGTTTGTTTGTTTTTTTAAACATTAATAGATCTTCAAACAAGAGTGAGATCTGAGAGTGACCAATTTCTTCAAACAAATAACTAGTCTGTAAGTTTTCACTGAACATTTTGGTACCTGGTGGCAGCAGAGTGGTAAGGCTGAAGGGCTGCTTTTTTGATTGCATGTCCAAAATGAAAAATTGAAAGCAATTTCGCTCTGAATCAGCCCAAAACAAAACATGGATTGAAAAATATAGATGGCACTAAATGGAACATTGTACTTGGCACAAAGCAGCTTTGCCATGATGCAGCATTTAAGACATTCATAAACTAATAATATTAATTAAGCTGTCTAAGCCTGCTACTGAGGTGGCATTGCCAGAGGCTGTGGAATGATAGCATTGGTGGAATTGCAGCAGATTTAACATCAGAGTGGGGAATCACCTCATTGCTCACTGAATGAGTTCAGTGAGCACTTCTTTCTGAGTCAGCCCAAAGATTTTACTTCTCTCATATCCACTGAAATATTATGTGTCTGGGCTAAGTATTGCACCACATAGAAAGAATTATATCATTAATAAAAGTGTCCTTCATACAGCAAATTCTAGTCTGTCGGTCTGGAATTTGAGGCTGCAGGTGGAGGATTAATGGGAAAACACAAGGCTACTGTGCTTAAAAGAAGAAAATTTTAAAAAGAAAGAGCAGTACTGGATTACTGTTGTCACCTGGATGCACCTCTGATACCTAGAGAAACTCCAAAGAACAGGAGCTCTCTTCTTTCCTTGGTGCTTATGATGTGTGATGCTGATTCTCCTGGTGAGAATATTCCTATTTACCTCAGCAGAAACTGGAGTCAGTCATGGGATCATCTTAATCTGTAACTGAACCGAATACAGAGTCATTCTGAAAGAAATCAGAGCTGGTAAGTGCTCCTGCTTCATGTGTACTTTCTGTTTTCCATAGGCTTAGGGAAGTGAAACACACTTCAAAGCTGTCTGTCATTAATACACAAAAAACTGAGTATGTATTGGGGTTATTGTTCTTGAGCATTATGGTCCTGGAGTGCCCTTCTATAGACATACTGTGAAATCTTTTCCAGAGTCAAAAGATAATTAGAGAGTGGCAGAAAGGAATTAAACACACAAAGACAGCTACTACGTGGCTGCAAATGGAGAGAGGTGGATGGGGTGGAAACCGACCTGATGAACTAGTAGAAAGTGCTCAATTGATTTCCTTTGAAAAATATAATTTAATTCAAACAATGTATCAGCTAATTTCTTATACTTTCTCACTGCCTTTATTTTGTCTTGAGGAAATATGGCTGATGGAAGGACAATAAGTATAGAAAATTCTCTGATCAGAGAACCCTTATCTTGCCCTTTTCCTTGTGAGCTGCCATGATGTTGGCATGAACCAATTTTCAATATTCCCTAAAAAAACCAATGAAGATGTGACATTTCTGCACCACAGTTTTCAGCTCTCTGAAGCTCATCACAGGCAGAAACCTCAACTACTTTTAGCCAACCATCTCTGTGCAAAGATCTTTCCTATGATTCCATTCTTTCCCTGTTTTCATACACTGGTGTTGTGCAAATACAAAATCCTTCTATCCTTACGTTTATCATACAAACAGGAATTAATTTTTTAAGGTTGCATTAATGCCTCCAAATTTTCTGAAGATAACAAGAAATTGTTGGGCTGCATTAAGTTCTTTGTTTGTTGGTTTGGGTTTTTTTGGTTGGTTGGTTGGGGGTTTTTTTGTTTGTTTGGTTGGTTTTTTGTTTGGGTTTTTTTTTGTTTGTTTGTGTTTGTTTTTGTTTTTTCAAAAACACAGAGCCAAGGATTAACTCTCCTCGAACAACTTATGGAATCAAACACCTGGAATTGCCAGTTTCACTTTCCCACTGCCAAAGGATCCCAGGCTGTCACTGCAGAGAGAATATTCACGAACCTCTCTGTCCTGTGAGAAATAGCCCTTAGTTAAAAGGAAGGACAGGCTAAAACTAAAAGAAGCAGATGTTGTGAGCACTCCTGTTTTAACCCTCCTTTGGCTCCTGCCCTTTCCCCACCATGAGGGCAGGGGGAGGCAGAACCCAGCGAGGCACTGGAGGCTGGAGCCTCCTGCACAAGCCAAACCTGAGCTTTTGAAGAAGCAATTTTCTTAAACACTTCTCTCCCAAAACAGACAGAGGCAGGAAGTAGTGAAATGGATGGCAAAGGGCTGGGAGTGAGGTAGCTGAGTATTTATTTCCTGTTTGCTTTGTCTGTTTGAAACAAAAGGGCTGGAAAGCGTTTCCTCTTGGTGCTGAGACCAGGGTCATTGTTGGGAAATGTGGTGTGTTTGACATCATCACAGGGCCTTCCTGGCTAAAATCAGAGCCCAGAATAAATGTAACCAGCCCACTCTGCTGCAAAATATTCTAGTAGATCATTGGTGCTGCTTCTGCACAAACAAAGTCACGCTACCACAGTGAAGTTCAGTAAATTTGAAGACACCAGTTCAAGTCACTGATTAACTTCCTACAGGAGCTACAGAACCCTCAGAATTCTTGTAGGTCCTTCCCCCAGAATGATATGGGGAGCCTCAATACACATCATCTAATGGACATGGCACTGCCTGAAAATTTTAAATCTTGTTTGCTTTTTTACTTAATGCAACATTTACTTCCTTTATCCTTCAAATTTGCACAGAGATTTTGACTTGGCTCCCTCCCCACACACATTTTTGAGCATTTTTTCTGATATTTGAGCTCCTAATGAAGATTCAAAATTAGATGAACACTTTTTATTCATTTCTCTAATTATCAGGTTCTTTGTCAGCGTTTGGTCTTATCTTGCACACAGACTTGCAGAAAGTACATTGAATTCTTTGCATCAAGGATTGTTTATGTGTTCCTGTACCTTATGTGAATGCTTCTGTTGATATAAAATAGAGAATGAGCACATCTGTACCCACACAGTGCATTCAACTAAATACTGACTTACAGGCTTACCTGGTTTGTTGTGCTGGGACCCCTTTCTATGTTTGGAAGGATTTCCTCCGAGGTGGGGGCAGCAGCAGTTTAAGTGGAGAAAATGACTGTTAATGTCCCCATGCCTTTTCCATCCCAATACACTAATACCTCCTTTCTAAAAAAGTACTCTCTGAGTACAATGTTATTTAAACATGTTTGCCTTTATCAGCTCATCCTATTCACCTCTTGGCAAGATGCCATCCATTGTCACTCTCCTGGACTTAACCCAAAGGACTGTACAATAGTCATCACTGTACAGCACTTCAAAATAAAGCACAGCTACATTTTTTCCTAGTCTCTATTCAGTTGTGCAGTAGAGAAATATGAAGTGCCATAAAAAGAACCTGTGAACATTGTGGAAAGCATAAACAAGCTTCTTTCATAAGGACAAGTTGCACTTAAAAAAACCAACAGCATCACTCTTTATTGGGTGGGTTTGATAAGCCAGATCAGCCCCTGTTGCTCTGCAAGGAGAGGTTTTTATCTTTGTATATACAACATTCTCCTCTTCCTGCAAACTAGAATTATCAGTAAATCTCTTTCAAACCAATTTTTATTTCTGCTGTTTAGACATGAGTATTCATGATGCACCATCATCTAAGCATCAAATGCAGAGTATAAAACCCTGGGCCCAAAGGAAAACTGTACTAATGAACTCTCACAGTTAACTTTTATCCATGAGGCTGTAAGAGAAATGCCAGGATAGAGAGAACTATTATCTGTTAACTTTGCCAGCCTCATACATTTTTTTCTCTAAGTGCTGAATGCATTATGCACCTTGCTTGGGCCTCCTTGGGAAATAACAGACATTTTATTATTGGCTTCAGTTAGAGGAAAATAATTTCCTAGAAATTATTCCCTGCAGTGAAAGATGTCATAAAACTCAACACTTCACCAAAGATCTGAGGGAAGTGGGGTTTAGTCCTTTCTTCCATCTGAACTGATTTGAGTCCACATCTGGAATGTCTGTCTCTTGTGGATCGATGTGGTCTTCAGTCTTGAAGCTCTTAGTCAATGCAATTCTTTTTGCTAAGAATAGTCCAAATTTTCTTAAACCAGTTGTGAAGGAATGACACTATCATCTACTGATGAGGGCAATCTTCTGGATGAGGAGAGTCCAGTACTCAAGACCCTCCTCAGATGACTTGTACATTTGGGCCAAGAGAGACCAGCTGAGAGACACTGAAGAAGTCTTGTCTCCCCTGGGAATTGCCTTAGCTGGAAGTTCCCACATTCAGCTTGAGTGTCCTGACCCTTCAGCTACTAAATAAGGGGGAAAGCACCAATCCTTCTCTGACTATTGTTTTGCAGAAAGGAATGGGATAAATATTTGGCTCCTGAAGGGAGGGAGGGCTAGGAACCCCCGTGAGAGAAGGAGGAGCATTTGGCTGAAAGTATCTAAGTTCTTTTCAAAAGATGACTTCAGACACTCTTCTCTGATTTCCTGTCACTTTTATTTCTTAAATTCCATCAGCCCATACATATTCCATGTGTTTCTGAAACAAATGTAACCCACTGCCTGGCCCAGCCCAGTTCCAGGCTGACTTTCATGGTTTGTGCCAGGTCTGTGAGCAGATATCTCTTAGATGTTCTTCTGCATGTGTGGGACTTACGTTGCCCACTGCCTTCCCAGAATGAATTTTCCTTATTTCAACTTTGTAAAAGTTTCCATTTCATTTAATTCTAAGCAAAAAAATTCCACCAACATGAAGGATATAAAGAAAAGGCTTTGTAAAAGCCAATTTATCTCAAGGCAATCTGCCCTTTTTATGGCTCTAAAGGAACAGGGCAGAGAATTTTGCCTCCCCTATTCATTTCCTAGCAAGTGTAGCTATTGACTGCTTGGTGTGAGAAGCCTCTACAGGTTTCCAGCACTGCCTGATTGCACTTTCTGAGACTCTTCAGACTTGTATCTAAAAAAAAAGAATTGATTAGGAGGATGAATGCCATGTCTGATCATTAAATATTTAAACCTGGTAAGCTTTCAAGAGTGGCAGGCTTGCCAGCCTGTGAAAACACCCTTGTTTTGCCATATTTAACTTGCCATTGTCAGTTTTCAGAAGACTTGAAGTAATGTCTACATAAGATTTAATATCCAGTGTTTTTTAAGAGAAAAAGAGGACAGAGTCTGTGCCTTTAATTGTGTCTTGTAGATTGAAACAAGTAATCATACATCAAGAAATGTAGCTGGAAGAATGCATTTCTCTCTCCCTGGTGTGGGAGTGAATATGCTCATGGGATCATTGCCCAAAATGAAACAAACACAAATATTCTAACCCATATATCACACTGATCACAAACACAGGAAATAGCATCTTGTTAAACGGACTGTGAGTGCAGTTTCTGCTCCAAACTTCTGGATAAGGGAGTGCACAGAATCCTCTAGATGCCAGGACATTGGAGCCTTGTACTGATCTCCCTCCATCATAATCTTTTCCATCTCTGTTTTCACTTATTTAATAGTTTTAGCACTGTGGGAGTTTTTAATTAATCCTTTTTTCAAAGAAAAAAAAAATCCAGTTGTTGATTTTTTTCTTGCTGTGGAGGATGTTGCATTTACAAGTGTTTTGGGAAAATCTAGCTGTCCAGTCAATTCACACTGCTGGTATGAGCCAGTCTTTTACCAAAAGAGATGGAAAGACATTTGTACCAGTTTAATCTGAGCTATGACAAAGAATCAACTGATAATGAACAGAGCTCTTTGCAAGATGTAAAGTTTAAGCTCAGACATGACCTCTGTGTGCAGTTTGGGGCCTAAACAGAATAGACAAACTGGAAAAAGAGGAGAATGGTGCACAATCTGAAGATGGGCAGTGAGGGAAGAAGAAACATCTTACCACAAACTGTCCATTAAAATTGCCTGCCTTTGTATTCAGCTCCCGACAGCTGCAGCTGTAGCATTCAAGGGATGCTACACAGTTGGTGTTGGTGGTTTTCCTCCAGGCAATTGCCATCTATCAAGGCAGGTCATAACAATAACCCAGCCCACGTGTGTGTGAGGATTGTTTTGCAGGCTCTTTTTCACAATAGAGATTTTCCCGTGTGTTTATTTGAGCATCACTTCCATTTTATTTCTTTCTTTTTATTTTTTTGCTATAATTAGCTATCAGCATGTCATCATTATGAATTATGTGATCATTATCATCATTATTCATCACTGTGAATTATGAACATTATCATCCAGTGTGTGGTAAAACAAATGTATTTAAATGACTACAGGTAACACATGATATACATGCACTTTTGTCAAAGAGTGGCTCACCAGTCTGACTGGTTAACCTATTGCCATCTTTTGATCATGACATCTGTCAGAACTAGTAAAATACGAGTCAGTTTGATCTTTGTTCCAGTTTAAAGTTGGAAACCTGCATAAAGGCCATAGTAATATGTTTGTTGAGCAGCTGCTTTTATATTTGGTATTCCAAAAAGTAGTTTTCCTAGTTCAGTGCTAGTGAGGCACAGTGTGTTAGTGTCTGTGGTTTGTACACTTGGGAGGGTCACCACTCTGCCGTGCTTGTGATTGCTTTATGCATTGCACTTGTAGATTAACCTCTTGGTAACACACTGCACTTAAAAAGGAAACTTCAGCTGCAATGCCGCATCTTGTCTTCAAATGTTAATGCCCTTTGCCTATCAGTTCCTGGCCTGACCCTCCAGCCTGAATAATGCAGAACTTGGCAGGAGCTCACCTGTGGGTCCCACTAAAGGATGGAAATGAAGCTTCTTGACAGCAAACAGGCCTGATTGTGAATGCAATGCTGAGTCTGCCAGGGATCAACTGGAAGGAAAGGTGAAGCTTTCAGGGAGGGCAGAGGCTGAGGTGGTGTCAGGATGTGAGTGTCTGGAGCAGCTGGGCAAGCAGAGTGGCCAGTGAGGCAATTGGAGATAATGATCGAGAGTAAATACAAACAACAGGAGCAAGGGATAGAAGATTCCAACTGAAGAGGGAACAGGGCACAGTATTTTATTTCTGACAGGTAGTCAGTACTTACAAAATAATAGAGAGAAATGGCAGAGAAACAGTTCTTCTCTAAGGCCTTGTTTTCCTGTAGAATGGGTTTGGGTTATAAGGAAGCCCAATTTCCCTGGAGCTTACCTTGCTGAAAAGCTCAGCTTTTCTATGTTTCTGCTTGAGCACAATCTATATATGTTATTTCTCCTGAAGTAAAAAAACTTATCTTTTTGACTGTGAAGACAAGTGATCTGAAAAATCAGCTTTGAGAGCTGAGTATTAGGAGACTGCATCGGGACCAATGGAGACACAACCTGACTGACCTCAAAACCTGTGGTAGCTGTGTAGCTTCTGTCTGATTTCATGCATCAAAAGATTCCTCTGCTCATGATAAACATAAGTCTTTCTTCAGAAGGAGTGGAACCTGAAAACATTCTAGCCAAGAGGGAAAAATAATCTGCAGTGACTAGATGGAGTGTTCCTCCTGCCAAGCTGTTCACTGATGACTTCTGCACTGGCATGAAGTCCTTTGCTTCCTGATAAAGAACCTGGAACTGTTTTAGTGTAAGAAAAAGAAGAAGGAAAATAAGAAGATATACCTGGTAAAGGCAAGCTCGTGAAAGCTCTCACTGCTTCAGTAGCCAAATGAAATAGCCAACTAGCCAAATTAGGAGTTAAGCAATACCTGTTTGGTAGGATTTTGCTACACCTTCCGGGAGTACAAAATGGGAGTTGATTACAACCTGGAGCTGACCTACTTGTTGTCCATGACACAGTGTCCCAAGTCTGGCTGTGAGGCTCAGGAGCTAATTTCTCACCCTGCTGTTGAGAGTGCTCTGGATTTGATAACTAAATCTGGGGGCTAAATCCTCCCCCAAGAGAAAGGTGGAAAGATGTTTGACTAAGTTGCTGTTGAGAAGGTTGTGTTAGTGCTACTTTTAGCACTCTGTGTTATTGATGACTATATGGCAATTTGGGGCTTTGTTTTTATTATTTCAAATCTCTGTAAAGTGTTTGTGAGGTTATTTGTACCTTTAGGTAGCATTAACTGAATTCTAAGCCCTAACCACAGAGTGAAATTCATTCCTTTATGACCATTTTTTCCCTGGGTCTTGCTGCTAAGATTTATCTGAGAACAGCAGAGATGTCCTCAGTTCCTACGCCTTGCAAACTGAACAGATCTCATCTGAAGCATGATTCAAAATTACTGATGATTAAGACAGTGAGAGCACACAACAACTTGTCAGAAACCTGGTATGAAAAAAAAAGGGATCTTGTAAAACAGAGTGAGTGTATCCCATTATATAGTAAACAGCTTCAAGTGAAAGGCAGATCACACTCTTTTGGTTTGGCACACTGATGTTGCATTGCTCTATTTCCAGTCAGCAGTGCCACTGGACAGGAGAACATGAAGTTCAATAGAGCACTCTGGACTGAAGCATACTTAGTATGCAACATATTCAGGAGTTAAGGGTATTTTTCCTCCTATTATTCTCTGCTACAACCTGATTGCTCTAATCTTCAAGAGCCTGCTTCTGATTTCCAGGCACAATTCATTCATGTCCAGCCTACACTCTTTGTGATTGTGCCAACCACATCTTTTAGATTAACCAGGTCCTAAAAACAGTCCAGAATCCAGAATTGGATTGCCTTTCTGGATGTGTGGAGCTATCCTAGACTAAATCATGCCTTTCTAATAGAGGTGGGCAGTATTTGCCCTATATCTACTATCAGCACCCACTAATTATCTGAGATCTGTTCAAGCCACCTCATCCTTGCTGCTGTGCAGGGACGAATATCACCCACCATTACTAATGAATCACATTAACTGATACATTTTCCCCCTACACACTCATTTCCTTCACTCAAATTGTGTAAGTAATTGCACTTTGAATACTTTAAATGAATGAAAAGTGGGATAATGATGCTATCAAGAAATCCTTCTGTTTTTTTTTTCCCTTTCAGGACTGCTGAGGGGAGTGTTCAGTCCCAGCAACAGCCCAGAGCTGTGTCTGAGTAAGCAGGGGACCATCCAGCAGGAAAGGAGAGAGGCAGGTGAGCCCTGCAGCTTTGGACCACCTCCTGCCCTCCTCCTACCTGCGAGGTGCCCCTTGCTGGTCCAACCCAAGAGCATTGTCCTCTGGGGAGGTTCCCAGCCCTGCCTGCATCCCGGGAAGGAGCTGCACCGCTGACGGCCACCCCACATCAGGGACAGAGAGAGCAAGGTAGGCACGTGGGCTGGAAATTATTAACTGATCGTTAGTAATTGTACTGAGAGAGAGGAAGAGGGGAGGGAGACAACTTGGGAGTTCAGGGGGAAGCTGGAGCCTCTCCTGTCTCTGGCAGCTGGTGAAAAAAGCAACAGGCAAAATCATGCTTCTTAGCTGTGGTGGCTGGGGGAACACACACACACACACACACACACACACTCACACGGAGGGTCCCTCAAGCTCACCATCCAGTATTGAAAAGCAGCCTCATGGCTGTGGACATCCATTGTCATGTATTTCCCATGGGCTGTGTTTTTCTGCTTGGGAAGAAGAGGGAGAGGGGAAAAGAAGAGAGATGACTCACAAGTGCTGAACCTTTGAGGAAAGCACAGCTGTAATCCCAGGCTGTGTGACTGGGGAGACTGCTCTGAACAGTGCTTGTTTATGTAGTGCTTTCCCTTCATCCTCCTCCACCTCAAAAAAAGCAGTTTTGCCACACAAAGCAGAAAAGAAAAGATTTCCAGGAATAAATGTTTAATTTTAGCTCTAATTAATATTTTAAGCAAGAGAAGTCGTCAGTCCTGTAACTGTATCTTACCAAGGGGTAAGATCTTGTGTGGAACAGAACTGGATGGAGAGGTAAGATACTTTGGAAGACAACCGTGTGATTGACACAGATAGCTGGTTGCTGCATATTCTGAGACCTCTTCTAAATGCCCTGTTCTCAGATCAAACACACTGTGTTATAGGACTTCTGTTTAATTTTCCTCATGGAAAAAAAAGCCCTGCTAAAATCTGTGTGTGGCAGTTTTGCCACAAATTGCACACTGCTGCTTCTTGTATGATAATGGCTGGCTAAAAGAGTGTATACTTCTGTCTGCTATAAACCTTACCTTTGCAGAGATATCAGGATATGCTTTTCTGGTACCTTTAAGTGGAAAAGTACCGGAAAGAATTCAGTGCCTAAGCTCTCTTTGTAAAACCACCTTCCAGAATGCTGTGGTTTATTATCAGCGAGGAAGACTGTGCGCAGATGAAAGCACTGCTAAAACTCTGGTGGCTGGATGTAGTGCTTATGTAGTGCTTTCCCTTCTCTCTGCCCTAAGATCTATCAGTGATTCTTGTGTTCCTGTAGTCTGTGAGCATTTACTGAGAGCCTGCCCTCATCACTGTCCCGGACTGTCTCATCAGTGGTGCTGCTGCAGCTGCCGCTTCAGGCCCTGTGTGACAGCTCTGGTTCATGCAGGAGATGCATGAACATGCATGAACAACACCCAGGTCATGCTACTACAGAGCACATGTGTGGGCTTTCTCAGCGGCGCTCACCACAGCTCTGTCCCTCATCCCCATTGCAGAATTCGGGGAAAGTTCACCACGATTATTCTTCTATAACTCTCTGTTTCACTGAGCCCTCTGGCCGCGTCACCCCTTTCTTTTAACACCATCTCCACTTCGCTATCGCGATTTTATTTTTGGACAGAACCGTCTCGGGGCCGAGCCTGCGAGCGGGGAGTGGAAGTGGCCATCAGGCAGCGCATCCCCCGGGCTCGTTAAACGCCCCAGGCCGGGGCGCTGTCGGCCGGGCCAGGTGAGCCCGGTCCGGTCGGGGCGGAGCCGCCCGGCCCACCCGCGTTACAGCCGGGGCGGGGAGCGGCGGGGCCGGGCCAGCGCCGACACAGCCCGGCCCTGCGCGGGGCCAGCGCCAGCCCGGGCGGACCAGGTGAGCGGGGCCGGGGGCGAGCTGCTCTTCCCCGGGGGGCGAGAAGCGACCGAGGGTCCTTGGGCTCCGCGCCGCTGGAGCGCCTGGCTGGGGGAGCGCCCGGCGCTGCTTTCGTCTGCGGTGCGGTGGATTTATTTCGCTTTAGACATTAAGGCTAGTTTCTTTCCCCTTTCCTTCCCTTTCCTTTCCTTTCCTCCCCTTTTTTCCCCCCCTTAACACTTTTGCGGTTTTTTTTTTTTTTTGTTGCGCTTCGGAACTGCGGATGTGCCGCTGTTACTCTCGGAATCGCCTATTTCGTAAATGACGAGCAAGACAAAGCACGCTAAATAAGAAGCTTTCTAGCGCTGGGAGGAAAAAGGTCTGAGCACTGGTTGCTTAGAGGGGACCCTTCAGAACTCACAGAGTCTGTTGCTGTGGCGTGAGCTGTTCGCTCTTACAGTCAGCGCCTCTGAGCAGTAAAACTGGGGAAAGGAACCCTTATTTCGTGTTCTCTCTGCATGTCAGATGTGTGTGCATGTCACTTCTTGCCCTTGTAGAGAAACCTCTGAGGATGATTTTTGGATCTGTGCCTCTGGATTTGGCTTTTAGGGAGTGCATTTGAAGTTCTTTTATGACTCTGTTTTTGCTGGAACTGCTGAGCTACTTCTAAGAAATGTTTGCAAAACCTTCTGTGGTGCTAAATTTGATCTCAGGGAGAGTCTGAAAATACTTTAAGGCTGCTTGGACGTGACCCTCCTGATCATTATTTTTTTGTGAGGTTGAGCGAGGTTTTTTGATTGCTGTTCTTAATGTTGACCTTCTGACTATTATCATATGTTTGGCAAACATAATTTCTTTCCTTCTGTTGATTATTAATGGAAGATAGAAAGGCCTGTGTATGTAGCTGTAGAGGGCCTGGACTTTCACAAGTACATCTTAGTATCTCCATTAAGTCTAAGAAGGCTTAACTAACATGTAAGGATGTTTAAAAAAAAAAAAAGGCATGTATAAAGACTTTGTGTGTTTACAGAAAAAAAGTTACGTGTGCCAAAGAAACTGTAGGAAAGATGAGCCTGTTCTCTGGCAATGGATATATTTTTACGTGCTATATGAGGATAAAAGGAGAGAAAACATGCTTCTTGAAGTGGCCCTTTGCAGGGGCAGAGCTGAGGGTGGAGCTCATCCCAGGGCCCTGTGCATGTCGTGACACCCATGTGACACAGAACCAAGAGTTTGGTTGTGCTGCTTCCCTGTCCTCCCATGTTCTGGGCAGCTGCTTCTGGCTACAACTACCCTCTGCACTGCTCTGAGCTTCTGTCACTGCGGTTTGCCCGTGGTTGTAAATATTTTGACTGGCATCGTCCCCTCCTTTACTTACATGTTTGTAAGCACAGAAATATTTACATACAAGTCATGTGAAAGTAGCCAGATAAGGCCAGGTAATGCTGGGTTCTGTCTTCTCTTATGGCTGTTGCCTTTTGGGTAGTGCTGTCTAAATAAATATAAATCCAGGCTTTATATATACCTGAGCACAAAACACAGCATGAACATGGATGTATTTACTGCAGGTAGAGCTGCCTTACAACAAACTGCCAGACCGTGTTTGTGCACTACACAAAATACGGGTCTTGGGATGAAATGTGGTGAGGGGGGTTCTTTCTCGGCGATAGGACCAGCAGGCTGTGGCAGAAGTAAAGAAATCCTTCCCCTGCTTACATTTCATCCCAAGCAGGATGTGGGGTGCAGAAGCAGTTGGGGCCTGCTGGTTGTGGCTGGGGTGTCTTCAGGGTGAAAGCTGTTTCTGGTTGCACCTTTTGACTGTTTTTGTCTCAAGTTTGTTTTTTTTTTTTGATCACTGAATATGGAGTAGTCTCAGCGGAGATTGATAGTTACTGCTTGAAACTTGGAAAGAGACTTGATTAGTAACATTTAATGAGATTGTAACTGTTCAAGTATGTATTGATAAATATTTGGATGTTGGTGGTTAATCTGTCCCTCATCTGAAAGGTTTCTGACAGAGAGTAAGAAGAAGAATTGGGCTTGAAAAGTGCAAACCCCATCAACTCCCCATCAAGGGGAGTGATGAGTGGGGATTACATCCCTTCCTGGGGCTGGGAACTTCCTTCGGGGGCCAGTGGGCAACAGGGCTGTTCCCAGGGCTGGGAACACTGTGCACTCTGCACATCAGAGGGGTGGCAGCCTTTGAAGAGGAAATAAAAGATTGAAGTGTTCGTTTTTCTTTCTGCGCAACAGTTTTAGAAACTCAAATCCTGCTTTTTTTTGCAACAGGTTGATACGGAGAGCTAAACAAAAAGAAACAGCTGAAACACTGTAGAGAAAGGAGGTGTTTAGCATGATGTGTCACTCCCCAGTATAGTTCAGATAAAATGAAAAACAGCGTTCATCTGACTAACTGCTCTGCCTTTTCTCTCAGGGCAGGGTAGAGGCAGTTGTTCTGCTTCCTTCTCTCATTCTAATACTGTCTTTTCCTCATGTCCCAGGCAGTCCCTTGGACAGATCAGTGATCTTCATTTCCTCCTCCTCCCTCACTGATCGCTCCTTTCCGCTCCCCGCCGCCTGCCCGGGTGGGCTCGGGGGGCTGCGGGGGTCACTCAGCCCGGGTGAGGCAGCGCCTGCCGGGCGCCGCTCTCTGCTCTCGGTTCTGCAATTGAGTTCCTCTGGGCAGACCTCAGCTGGCCGGGGAGCGCTTTCAGGATTTGCCTTTGTGCCTGTTCTCCTTTTTCATGACGTGTGTGGCTGTAGCGTGCGCGATGCAGCCCATGGTACCGGGAAGAGCACCGAGGGAGGCAGAGAGTGGTGTCAGAGCAGGGAGCACGGACAGGGCTCTCTCTTGTTGGAGCATCGCTTCTTGCAGTCTTCCCTTTCTGAGAATAAACAACTGCCTCTTGGATTTTGTAAACAAGCAGAAGCGAGATTCTGTGGGAAGATTTTGCTTTTCCCCCCCCTCAGCTAGTTGCTAAGAAAAAAAGACAGGAACAGAAGGTGCAGAGATGGGATCCCCCCCCGTCATGAAGTGGCACCTCGGAGCACCATCCCCGCCAAGGCTAGAGAGGATCTGAACTGAGGCTTCCTTTGTCCCTTCACTGTGCAGAACGACACTCTCTTAGCTGCCGTTTCTGTCATTTTTGGGGCATGTGGAGTACAATAAAGTGGTGTTTCTGTTGTTTGCCGTCCCCGAGGGAAGCTGTAAAATACCACGCGAGTCAAGTCGCATCTACTCAGGCTTGGCTGTGGGGCCCCCGGGTGGGTGCTGCCCCGGAGCCTGACCTCCCGCTAATGGACAGGGCTTCAACAGCCTGGAAAACCCCTCCCACTCCAGTTAAAGCAGCGTCATTTGTGTGGTTCCTCCGATGCTACAATCCTACTGATTGATTTCAGAGGTTCGCTGGTTTTTTATTCGCCGTTGGTTTGCACAGCAGCTTTTTTCATTGGGTCGATTTCAAATGTAGGTATATAACGAAGTAACCTAGGAAATGCTTTTTAAATAATTATTATCCTGGGGGTAATGACACTTGCATTAAGAGGTTCTTGCATTATTTATGCAGTTTGGAAAGTGAATAGTAGTCTAAAGGAAACGAACATTAAGTTTTTGACCCGTCATCCATGGTCTGAGCATTAGGCTCCACTTCCCTGGAATTCTGTATTTCTGCAGGGAGGAGCTGGAGATAGGGTGAAGGTCTCAACAGATGTTTAAATATGAGGATGTTTCAAGGACAGCAATTATGTATTTGGCCTTTGGGCTCTTGCCAGGTTCTTTGGGCAATAATCCCTTGGTGGCCACTTCTCACCTGGCACTGAGGTCTGGGAAGATAAACCTGGGGTTGAGCTACAGCTTCCCTTTGAAAGGTGATCAGATAGTGGAGGGATGAAGGCACAGAGAAAACAAATCAACCTGCAGTTGAATCCCTGGGGAGGGGTTTCAGCTGCAGGGAAGGGCTCTGTTACTGTTTTCTGGAAGAAGCAAGTAAGCCTGTGCAGCCGTGTTGCAGGGCCTCCTCACCCTGATGGCTCTGTGCCTGATCTGATCACAGACTGCTTTGTGAGGGACAAAGGAAAATGGAGAACTCTGACCTGATAGTTTCTCTTTAATATTAAACCAGCTGGTCCTTTGCCATGCCTCATGAGCAGCGTATGACTTGGGAAGTGGTGGGGCATTAACAGCTAAGGCTGATCCCAAGAGGGAAAGCAAAGAACATGTTGGTGCTCCTCTGAAGAGCCTGTAGTAGTGGGTCTCTGTCCTGCTCAGCCACCTGTAGTGTGCTGCAGGTCCCACCACTGGTGGTGTGTTTGTCCCATGGTGGAGGACAGACTGCCAGTTGGTGTGGAGACACAGCTGCCTGCTGGAACCACAGATTTTGATGGCTAACAGTAAAAACAAAAGATAAAATTTCTGAGAATTAGAGTGTGAACCTCTGCTTCCAGTAGGGAGCCAATTCAGCATCTGATGTTCACTTTGCCTTCCCAGTGTTGGTTTTGGGCAGGGTGGGATGGATGGTGTATTCTGTTGTGGCAGCTCTGCCATGGGAGTCACGTTGTATTCCTTCAGGCACAGCTCTGCATCTTAAAACATTTCCAGGAGCACTGCTTTTCCCAAGGTTTCAAATGTTTTGCCACTTGCTATTTAAGAGAGTGTCCAGACAGAGTGACCTCTGTCCAGGAAATAAACATTTAATCTTGCCTGTCCAGTTGGGGAGGAATTTTCTTTCTGTGTCAGTACACGGTTCATGTTTGGTTTGTTTACATTGCAGTGCCAGTCACGCTGATCGAGGCCCTCTGGCGATATGGATATATTGTTTTATGAGCTCCTGCCTCCTCAGTGGTTACTGTTTGGTGGCTTTCCCATCATGATATGATTTCAGAAGGTGGCTCAAAGACATTTGCTTGTTTTCAGTTACATAAGTTACTTGATTAAAATAAATCACGGCCACAATTGCAACTTCTTGACAATGACTTTAAAGGGTAAATGAAGCTGCCAAAGAGAAACGTAAAAGAATTTCCTGTTTACAAAATATATACCTGTTACTGGGGTGTAAATACATCATTTGGATCCTTTCACCCAGCTTAGCAAGGCAATGCCTGTCTGGGCAGTGGCTTGTCTAGACCAGGAGCTCTGCTGACAGCAGCCAGGAAAGGCAAAATATGCTCAGCTGTAAAGATTTGGATCTCCAATATTTGGGGAAAATCGAGCAATGGGAATTATGAAATATGCTGATAGCCTTTTCACAGAGCCTCTTAGCGATGGAGACTGGTAGGAGGAGTTCTTAAAGTTATTTCGAGCTAATTCAATTGGAGGGGTTTTCATTTTACTGGTAGGGAAGAGATGAAATAGAGTGAATATTTGTAATGACTTTCTGCTTTATGGTGTTACAGAAAATGTTTGAAAAGTGGTCTTACACAGGTCTCAGTTTCTGAATAAATGTGTTCTTTTTTCTATGCAGAAGGGCAGTTTTTCCCTATCCCAGGAACTGTGTCCTAAAAATTATTCTCACCAATGTTTAGAATACAAGTTCCAGAGTAGAGAGCATACCTTTATATACCTATATATTTTTGCAGCTCCACTGTCTTCTGATACATTATTTTTTAAAATTTACTTTTTCCTCAATACCAGACTTAGACAAAAAAGCTCTTTCTCCCTGGGGATGTGTGATGCACTGCAGTGTCTTTTACCCACAGTAGCAGGGACTTCAGGACAGAAACTCACTGCTGGACCCAGGCCAGGCTGAACCTGGCAGAGCTGCTGCCCAGGCTCTGCCAGCAGCGTCCCATGGCCGTGGTGTCATCATACTGCTGCCTGCACAGTCAGTTTTTCACATGCTCACCTTTCCCACTCTTCCATCCCTCAGGCTTTTCTGGTAGGCAAACCGCATCTGAAAATCCTCCCAGAGGAATAAAAGAAGAAAATAAGGTAGTGCAGAGCTGTTTTGGCATTTATCACAGCCCTGTAGGGGGAAAGGAGTTTTGCTGGACACTCGCTAAACTGGTAGAGTTGGGGTCTGGGATCCTAATCAAATTTGTTCTTAAACATTTTAGTGTGGCTGGGTTGCCTGTTTCCTGGCACAGCTCCTGAGGAGGAGCTCTCTCTCTGGTACCCCACTGATGTGGAGCTGTGTAGCCTCAGATCTCCTGGCCACCCAGACCAGGGTGAACCCACCAGGCGTGCATGCCTCTGGTTTCCCAGTGCCACGGCATGACTTGTTCTGGACTTAGGGCTTGTTCCTGAGGCAGGCAAACGTGCAGGCTTACCTGAGGATTCTTAGCAGTGTAACACCAAGTTTCACACAAAACACGGGTACACATTTCCTTGCCTTTGTTTTCTTACTGATCTCAAATCTCTCTTGCTAGTGAGTCTTTTCCAGCTTCATAAGGTCGTGTGGCCGAAGAGGTAAATTGAATCAAAATAATCTTTCATAAAGGCACTCACTGCCATTCCTGTGCATGGTGTTTGCTCTGCTTGTGTGTCCCATTCCCTCCGTGTTTGCAGTTGAAGTAGATACAGCTCTTTGGAGCTGTGACTGCTCTAACACAATGCTTAGTACAATCTTCCATTAAACATGTGCTTCTATATGGATTTTTATTTTTAAGCCTGAAGAACATACATGCCTCAAGTCTCACCTGCTTTTTCTTTTTGACTATAACAGCTGATTTCTGCCTTCCCTGAAAAGCTTGAGCTGCCTGTTCCCTTGCTTTGGTCTGTGTTGGCTTTTGAGCATTAACACAGCAGACATAAATAACAGCAGCAGCGTCTGTGATTCTGGACAGCTCTGTCCTGTTCCGTGCCCTCCCAGCACATCACTGGAGCCGTGGCTCTGGAAATCACAGCGCAGTAAATAGTTTTGTTGACGTGTAGGCAGGCACGGAATCAAGCCCCGCACACGTGCCTGTGCTGGCGCTGCGGTTTTTGCAGGCATCGAAACACAATATGACTCCTTTTGCCATTCGACTGGCTGTGAACGCAGAGTGGATGTGCTGAGCAAGAAAGACTAGTCTGTGCACACATGGTAATCAGGGAAAGCAGTTAAACTCCCTCTAGGTCCATTTTCCCATTAGTGGGCTGCGAACGATGCGTTGCCTGCAGTGGATTTGCTGGACTGTGGGTATTGTGAGCATTTTTGAGACTAAGAATTTTTTTCCTGAAAAATCTAAAGCGTGTAATTGGTGATATTTTTCCAAACTGCCATCTGAGAGGACAGGACTGAGAGGATTTGTGTAAGGTGTAGTTTCCAGAGGGTTTGGGCTGTTTATCAAAGTGGCTCCTGTTCCCGAAGCAGCTCTGGAGGCTGTGGGGTGTGCTGTGGGTGTGTCACAGGTTTGGTTACACATATAGGAACTACCTGCTCATCAGTGCAGGAGACCCACAAGATCCCTAAAACAGCAGCTTGCAGTGGAGATAGTTGTGCTGCCAGGACTGAGCTGAGGAGAGGTCAGTAAGGTAAAGCAGCAACATTTTCTGCTGTGCCGAGCAGTTTGGTTGTGTATGTTTGCTTATGTATTCTCTGTTCTGCAGGTAGTTGGGTTACGTAAGAAAAACCAGATCTGTGCAATGTGTATATTTATATAGTTCGTATCCTATGGACTTTAGTTAAACAAATAAAGGCAATTTCAGTTTGAGAGTCACAAACTAACCCTTAGTTTTATTGTTGATGGAGCACTTGCCTTCTGGTGGAGACTGAGTGTGGCTTTTGCTTGCGAGCAGCATTGATTCACACTGAGTGTGAAGATCCCTTTGCCTCAGTCTCCTTTTCACTAAAAGCACAATGAACTGCTTGCAGGGAGGTGTTTTGGTTTGGGGCCAGGCACGTTGCCAGTGGGTGTGCTGCCTCCTGCTTGCTGCTGGATTTGAGCAGGGAACCCGGGCTGGTTGTCAGCCTGATGAACCTCTGCAGCTCACTCAGGGTTTGTACCCAGAGCTGTGGACACAGCTGGTCCTCACTCTGCTGCTGCAAAGGAGGTTGTCTTTGCTTTACAGCTGAGGAAATGAGGACACTGAGGGGGGGGTCTTAGAGTCACAAGCATGACCTCGTGTAATGCATGGTGGGATATACTGTAAATTGTGTAGAGGGAGACTGGGGAGAGAAGAAGAAAACAGAAATGCAATTGTTAAATAGGGCACTGATCTTTAAGCATATTAACACATGAATTTTCTCCATTAAAATGTTGGTCTGTCATCCCATCTGTGTGTGTGTGTGTGTAAAAATGCTCCCTTTTGTTTCATTTTAATGGAATGTGCATTTCTATGCCTGTCAGTTAGCACAGGCTGAATATGCATTTTGTCAAGCCATCTTCGTTGGAGTGATGATGCCCATTGCTAACCTTTCATGCAGGTGGAATGTAGTTTTAAAACTTTTGTGTGGTAGAAGGGTTTTATTGTGGGTTGTATTGTGGGTGCAGCTGTTTGTGTAGGGAGAATTTGTGCTGTTGGAGCCTGGGAAGTAGGATGCAGGTAGGAAACTGTGGGACAGGATAGAACAGGAGGAGGCCTTAATGGAATTCAAGAGCATTTCTTTGTTGCTTAGCAGAAAGCAGGAATTTTCTTCACTCTTGAGTCAGAAACAGAGCATTTTCTGTTTCTTAAATTATTTCAGTAAATTGTGTATCTTCTGGTCATTAATTGATATTGGTGCAGGTTCCTAGTGATGTCTCAATCACAAACCTTTTGTTTAATTGATTTCTGAGAGATCTAATTGAAATATACTCGAGTTATTAGACTAGGATGTTTAAAAATATGCATAGGAAGTGACAGGCAGTGAGACTGTGCGCTGGGATAGCCAGACAATAAATCTGGCCTGATAAAAAGGCATCTGGGGTCTGTGGGTGCCTCACAGTACTGGTGTGAGGATCAAGTTATTTTTGAGTGATTTCTGATTCTGCACCCTGCCATCTGCATCTTGCTGTAGTGCTGGCAGATGAAATATCCTCAGAGGACTGGGTTTTTTTCTTTGCCAATACATGTATGCCTCATACATTTCCATGGTTATAGATCTCTGTAACGTGAAATGTTTTTCCCTATTGAAAATGTTGATTAGGGAGGAAACACAGTGAACTAATTGTTCTGAGTAACACTTGAGCCACATAAATATTTCAGAGGATTTCTGTAGCCTTAAAAGGCTCAAAGTTGCACATGAACAAACTTACCCATAATTGTGCCTGAAGTTTTGTGATGTGAGAGGAGGCTGAAAAAGGGAGAACTTTTGAAAAGTGCCTGGGGATTTACATATGTATAACTCCTTTGTAATAGCATGACACTGTATAAGCCCATTTGCCTTGTAGATGAGCCTTAAGATGCTTAGACACAAGACACATGAGAAACTTCTCGTGTTTTGGTATAAATATTTTCTGCCAGTATGAAATAAATCCTGGAATAAATTCACAGGGAATGTGCCAGCATGGAAGTAATGGCAGAGGGAGAGCTTCAGACTCGGAAAAGCACCGAAGGAGGAGCTGAGTTGCAGATCTCCAGAGCAAGTGCTGGAAGGGACAGAAAGTTCCCTGTTCAACCAGATATTGTACTTCATCTGGGAAATACATCACCTACTGTGACTGGGCATGTTTAGCAAGAATAGGATGAGATGTATTAAGTGTTGCCTCTGCTGCCCAAGAAAAGAGCTCCCAGCCTTGGCTGATGGAGGGGTGATGAAGGCAGCAGGAGCCTGGAGTGGTCAGTACAAGGGTTCTGTGCTGGGGATCACAAAACATTTGAATAGGTTATATCTGGTTTCTGGCCCAAACCAGCTAGCTTGTTGACAAGCTAAATCTATAGAAAGATTTGAAACTAGTAGGGTTTATTGTCTAAGAAAGAATAAGGGCAGCCATTCAAGTGAAGAATGGGGGAGCGATTTAGAAATACTAAGATGTGTTTTAAAAAGGTGTGAGGTTTTTTTGTTTGTACTTGGAAATTTAGAGTGGGGGTGAAGAACACCAGAAGGAGCTTCTCCTCTTGCTCTCTATCCTATTTATGTCACTTCTGTTAGAAAATTTAAGGTTTGATTTATGAATAAGACTGCACCCTTTCTTATGTGCTCTTCTGAGCTAATGCTTTTTCCTATTTTTTTCCTTTGCATGTTATGCCCTTCCCTTTCCTTTTCTTACCTTTTTTTGCTATGCTCTCACTAATTTGCCTTTTGATCTCACTGTCCTTTCTTAATTTTTCCTGTAAAAAGGACCAGTCCACTAAAAGGAGTGGGGAGTTTTTTATAGACAGTTAAGCTCTAGGACTCCTTGCCAGAGAATGCTGCAGGGGCTAAAAGATTATATGAACTCAGGAAGGGCCTGGAAAAACTCATAGGAGGTTATTTATTTAAACCAGGATGCTGGAAAGATGTTGATGGTAAGCACCACTGTGTACTCACCTTATACTTAACTCTGACCTAGGCAGCCACACCTGGCTACCAGTGTTGGACTGAGTAAAGTCATCCTGATGTTCCCCTGTTTCACTGCAAGAGTCCTTTGTGGTCTCCCTTCACACTTCCCTGTCCCTTTATTCCAGCCCATGTGGGACATGTGAAGACAGACATATCTGGGGAAGCCAAGGCTTGCTCCTGGAGGTGACGTGTTGTGTACTTGGCTCCAGGGAAGGAGCACTTGGATTGGAGCAGGGCTTTGGGGGTTGGTGTGTGAGCTCCTGCTCCTGGTCCTGGCAGTGTGGGGGTTGCTGGCAGTGACTTTGCAGGCAGCTGGGCAGAGCTGTGACACAGTGTCACTGCTGCTACAGAAGCAACCAGGGTTTGTAGGCTGGCAGTTCACACAGGAAGCAGTTGGCAGACCAGAAGCAGGACAGGATGCTGGGTGTCCCCCCAGGCTGGTGCTGGCTCGCTGCCTGCGGCTGTGCCCTGGCTGGGTCAGGTCTGGGTCTTCAGCTGCACGTGGAGGGGTGTAAGAGCTCATCATCCCACCGTGTTTGGTTGGTGAGAGGCTGTGGTGACCTCCCAGGGACAGGCTGGTGCAGGGGCTGCTGTGCAGGTCTGTCTCCCAGACTTATTTTGGGCATAGTTCTGTGTAACCTGTGGATTTGCGTGAGTGAGGAAATGAAGCTGGGTGCACAATCTTCAGACTTACTGTGGGCTTACATTTCAGGAGACGTTACACCTCCACTGTACAGTGTGTCCTGATGCTGGAGATGCCTGCACTCCCCCCAGGAGTGGGATTCAGTGCTCAGGACAGGCTGATGCAGAGCACAGCTCAGACCCTTCCAGCCCTTATCCTTGACAATGCCATGAGCTCACTCTTCCCAGTGCTGCAGACTTTCCCCCCACTGTCTAGGAGGGTTTTCCAGAGCCAATGTGACAGCACTTTTCCATGCCCTTCTTGTATGATAGCTTGGCCATGGCAGGTGTTTGTGAGAATCCCCCTTTTCCTGCTATCCCTGTCTCATGGGCTTCTTGGTTTGTGCTGGAGATAACCAAAGCAATAACCAAAGCAAGTCATTTAAATACTTGATGGCATTAGCCAATACTGTATGTGCACAGGAACTTAAGTCACTGGGCAGCACGTGCACCTGATTAGCATGCACTAATTATCACCATCATCTTCACCACCATCTTCACCCTTGTCTGGGAAGAGCTTCCAGAGGAGGGGGCGTGTCTGGAACCTGTCATTGCTTGTCCAGGCTCGCCATGAGCTGGGGAGAGTTTTCCATCCCTTGCAATCTGTTCTTAAAAAAAAAAAAAGAGTTGGGGAAGTCTTGGACTTCTCCTGTGAGAGAGTGTGAGGGGAGGTGTGCTGGTCTTGGGACAGCTCTGTGCCTTTCCCAGCATTGTCCCGAGGAAGTTACCTGACCACTGGGTGCTGGTGTGTGCTGCTCTCACTGAAGTACTTTTTTCCAGGAGGTGGGATGAAACACGGTCCTCCTCATGGCACTGTGCACCCTCTGCCTTCGGGCAGAGCCTGGTGAGCACTGTCCCCGTAGCAGCCAACTCACTACAGGCAATCACAGCCTCCTGTGTTTGCTTAAAAGGGGAGGACCCTGGCTAGCTCCATTCCAGGCAGTTGGGAGAATAAGTTTATGCAGCATCAATCATGGAAAATACTGGATTTCCACTGACAGACGATCTTGATTCCTCTGTATTTTTAATAAAACGAGCCACAGGGTATTGCCATATACCCTTCAGTATAACTGTAAACCAGTTGAAAAACGTACCTAACCTATCCACTCAGTTCCTTAACCTAAACCTTTTGTTGTTGTAAGTGTACCTGTCAGCTTGCATGAATCGTGGAAAATACAGGACTGTAGAAAGTCCTCATCTTTCTCAGTGTACTATATAGGCTGCTGATGACTTAGTTTCCCTCCCACCCCTTTCTGGGGTCTCTGCTACTTGGGCAGCATTTCCTTCAGACACATCACACTGTAGGAGCAGAAGGGCACCCACAGTGTTTGGGGACAAGGTGTTCACTGCTGAGACTGCTTGGAAGTAACTGCTGCTATTTAAACTCAATCCTGTTTTAATCCAAATTAATTTCTATGCACTGACAAGCAATGGGAATTTTCCTTGCATTTTTTCTGCCTTATTATTAGGCTTTTACTGGACACGGTTGGGCAATGTCCTGGTCTCCATTAACCACCAGATCACTCCAGTATGTGGGCACTCCTCTGCAGCCTCCAAGGGCGTAATGTTTGTCCCCTAATCCCCCGTGTTGACATGTCACATGCATGTTGCAACTCCTCTGAGGTTGTGTTAATTGAAATACCAGTATTAATTGTGGAAAGTTAGTCATGCAAACTAAGCTGGAAGGGGAAGCTCTTGGAACCCGCTGTTTCGTAACTGCATGTGTTTTGTAAGAGCTTAACTCCGTGACGCAGGAGGAGTGCTGGGATGCTCTGAGGGGCTGGAGCCCTGTGTGCACCGGGGTCCAAGTGCCAGAAAGTGCTGTGCCTGGCGCTCATGAGTCTCAGAGAGGTGCCAGGGAGCTGCCCTGTAAACTGGGGGCACCCTTGGGAGCCAAGCACCCTCAGATCCTCACCTTGAACAGGGCAAGGTATTGCAGGGAGCGGAGGGTCCCAGTCTCCACTCTCTCAGCAAATGAGAGCAAGGGGCCATGTTTCTGCTCCTGCTGAGAAGAGTTTGTAGGTGTCAGCAGAAGGGCAGGTGAAGCTGAGGAGTTTATTTGCACGGCTTCCTTAGGAGAAGGAAAGAAATGCAGCTGCGCAGAACAAATTTGGAAACCAGGGCATTTGAAAGTGAGTCGTTTAAAAAGAGTTTCTGGTGGTGTTTCTGAATCCAGGAAAATCCCAGAAAACAATCAAAATTTCATATGTCCACATTCCTTTTAGAGGTCGAAATGAAAGAGCGAACTGGCAGCAAAACCCATCTGAACGTGGCTGCTCTTGGGGCACAGGAACCTTGCTCTCTCTTTTGGGGAAAGACCTCGTTTTCCAGGCAAGTGTAACCAGTGCTGTCCTGTTCATGGACCATTGTGGTACCTTCTGAAAGCAGCTCCTCCAGTCTAAGGAGGCCAGAAGGAGCATTTCCTTCAGAGCAGTGTTCCCTGGGGACAAACTCTGTGCCCGCTCACTGGAGGTGTCACAGTTTGTTATGTGAAAAGGAAAGTGTTGATAGATAGATTTCTTGGAGTCTGTCACCCTGCCATATCCATTTGGACTTCTTTTTCCAGGAATTTGCATTAATTAAAAATGAGACAGGATTTATGTGATAGCGTTGTGCTGGTCAGAATGGATAACTTCCCCAAAACTGCTATTTTTAGGGTATTTTTAGAGGTACGGAGTAGACTTAATAGAATAGGATGTATACATATATAGAGAAATTATGATGGCATTTATATACCCCCAACCTTAATAACTTCAGTAGGGTTTTTTTGTTATATTTCATGGAGAATTTCAGGAATTCCTCCTGCATGTATTGTGCTCTTTGTAGTTCACTTGTTACAGGTGCTTTGTAGGTCACCTGTTACAGATGCAATTTTGGGGTCTCTTTCTGTACACATTGGCCAATTGTTCTCAAAAAAGCGTGGTAAAAAAAGATATTTTTGCCTTGAAATGTTAAATTAGTCTATTGTTTCTATGATGCCAGAGCGATTTATTTTATTTATATTTTAGTTCGGTGCATTCCTAAACAGAAAAATTTTAAAAAATCATGTTGGAAAAAGATAATGACGGATGTTGAGATATGGGAAGTTCAATAAGTTGAAGGGTGATGTGGCACATGGTTGGAGTTTCCTAAAGAGCCTCAAAACATCACCACCTTACGTCATGTTACATTCATTCTGTAAATACCCACAGGTATTTACAGCAGAATGTTCTGCTGGCTCAAGCAGAAGAGAGATACTGTCTGTACTGTCCCTCATATTTGGCATAGCTGGAATCTCACACTGCTGGGCTTTCAGGAGCTCTGGTTTGCTGCTATGAAGTGCTGGCTGCCTTCACAAGGACAGCAGGAGGCTCCTGGGGAGCTCCGGGCAGGGAGCACCTCTGGGGTTCATGGGATGCCTTCCTTGCCATGGCAAAGTGGAGAGTGGTGGCTGGACTGGAGGGATGGGGGGGTAACTCCTGGAAGCAGGCTTGGGAGGTGGTGGGCTTGTGAGAGATGTAAGAAAGTGAGTTTGCTCAGTTGGTCACAAGGAGGGGAAGGAATTCATGGGTGCTGAGAAGGGACAGGTAGGCAGCTCTCTGAGTCCCAGGGTCAGTTCAGGACCCAGGAGAGCATCTGGAAAGCATCTTTGAAGACTGCCAGTAACTGCATTTGGAAGGCAAAGCATTCATGAAGAGGAAGGCTGGGAGAGTTGGGGCCTGGGTTTTGGTTTGGTGTGACTGTTTGCTGTGGGGTTCCCACATCAACACTGCCCAGCCTCCTAGTGCCTCTGGCTGTGCCTGCAAGCTGGGGAGAGCTCTGCTCCTTCAGAAGGGATGTGAACAACGTCAAGAAGTGGCCATACCAGCACAAACCAAAATAGCCAAACTCCACCTTTGCCTCTGAAAAGGCTCGGATGAAGTGCTCTTCTCACTGAGTGTTGCAGGAGCCGGGAGCTGCTGACATCCCGCTCTACACACACCATAAAACTTGGCCAGTCAGTCTCCAGTCCTTTACACTGTGTCTGATTTTTGCAATCCTCAGAGAAGCCCAAGGGGCAAAGGGATGTGCCAGTGCCCTCGCCCCTGCAGCGATACAACACATGTGCCAATACAGAGTGCAGCTGAGCTGCAGTGGAGCCACAGGCTTCCTCTGGCTGCTGCTCTGCCTGCCCTCCTCTCCGAGCTGCCCTCGCTGGCTGTGGTGGGTGTGAAGTGAAGCGTGGCTGCTGTGGCTGCCTCCAGCTGTGAGCATTTGTGTCAGCTCTCCCCCAGCTCTGATCACGGTTTAGGACTCGTGTAATAGAAATTATGAGAGTCGAGGCTATTCATCTACCTTGGCTGTGGGCAGAGAACAAAAAGGGTATTTGTACAATTAAATGGTACCGAATGTTCTGCATCACTGTGTTATTTTATGTTTACAGGGCAAAGGGCACAAAAATAATACAAATGGGAACAATAACATACGTTAGCACTCTTCTAACTCCATTTAGACTTCTTTATTTGTAAATATTTTTGTGGTTCATCTGTGTTTTAAAGAAAGGAGGGAAAATTCTGCCTCTCTACCCTTGTTTGAGGAAGGGGATGGGCAGTACTTTGTGGTTGTATTGCAGTGGATGGGTGAATGCTTTGCATTTTGCTTGTCACCTGACAAGCTGGTTTATATTTAGATGAGGAGAGAAAGCGTGTGATTCTGAAAGCTGCATTTTCACTTGTGCAGAGGCCAGACCATGTGTGCTGAGTTATCAGAATGAGGTTTTAATTGTTTGCTCTTAGTTTTCCTGTGACTTATTAGGGCTATAGTCCTCGTATGTCAAACGTGCATTCCTTGAAAGCAAAGCACCCAAAGGAGAGGTCTTTAGAAAGCCCAGGAGACTTCCTCAGTACCAGCCAGCACAGGAGGCCTCTTTGGAGGAAGAGGAAATTTGGAAAATTCCAACCCATTGGTGTTATCATCTCGGTCTCAGCTGAACACTGTGCTGTGACACTGAACAGGGCATTAGCTCATGGGTGACAAATGCCATCCATATTTGAAATGACTTCCTTAAAGCTGGGGTTTTGTTCTCAGCTGAGTTGTTGCTCTTGAGAACAGTGTGGAAAGCTCAAGCTGGTACAGGAGGGAACATGACTATCCACTTCTATCTTCTCAGCACCCGGAGCAATTAAAGACAAAAGCCTTTGTTCCCTGGTGACTTCATTCTTAAGAGGCCCTTTTAATTTTAGTCCTTAGTTTCAAGAAGAAATAATACGAATTTGTCATTGACAAGAAGGCTGCATCTCTCAAATGGCATGTGAAGGATCCTCTCCATAATTCATGGGCTGGGTTGTGTGGGTGTCAAAAGGAGGGTGCATAATGGATGTGAGAGATTTAAGTTCAATTAAACCATTGGTCTTAAAAGTAACTTTTCTTGCCTTCGTGATATTTTCTTGACCCAGATCGCCACATTTTTTTTGCTAACTCATCCAGATAACCAGATATTTTTAGTCTTCTTAAGTAAGAGTGTAGTGGGTTATTGGTTATTTTTGTACATCTTATTCTCCTTCCAGTGTGGATGGGGACTTGTATAGTAATAACAGAGCAGTCCTGATTGATTCCTCTTATTTTTGTCATTGCTGCACCTGTAAGTCATGCATTTATCTGCATTGAAGTGCTGCTGTTCCTCATCTTTCCCTTTCCATGGATTCTGGGAGTTCTGCTTGTTGTGTGATGAGACACATATTGCTGGTGATGTGCTGAGAAGGGGATCTTCTCCCTCCTCTGCAGTAGGACCTGAATAAGAGCAAACCTGAGGCTGCAGGGGATCTGGACTATTGGCTTCCCAGTTCCTGGCAGATTGTTGCAGACTCAGACCTACCAAGGGAGATTGCTGGGTGTGCCAGATCCCTCCGGGTGGGAGGGGTCACCTCTTCATGGTCAGCCACTGCCTCCCAGCTTTGTCTGTGTTCCTGTCCTTGGCAGAGTAAATTACCTGTCTGACTCAGTCTGAACTGAATTAAGGAGCACTTACAAGACTCTCTTCTTGCAGTGAGGCTGAAGGTGTTACGAGCTGGCAGAGCTGTGTTAATAGGTGATGGCACCAGGAAACCAACCTCCAGCAGTGGAGGTGCAGCCTTTATCTCAGCATTTCCTGTTCGAGTGATTCCTGCTTATAATGTGTGCAGAGGCTCCTCTGTGCTGTCGGTGGTCAAACCCCACCCGTCTGGGAGCTGTGTGGGGCACACCAGTACCTCGTGCTGGGGCTGAGCTCTACATCAGGAGCCATTGCCCGTGGGTGAGGCAGGAGTAAGCAAATACGTTAATTGCGGAGTAATCTGTTTTCAGTGGAGCTTCCTAGTACAGCTGCCAAAAGCTGTGACATTTAAAAACAAATAAATTTTAAAACCCATGAACTCGGTGATACAGAGCAGGAGCTTTTGGTGCAACTGTGTCCGTGTGTACGTCGGCAGGAAGTGAGTCATGTTCTTACAAAAACCATCATCTGAAGAATTTGTGACTTTTATGACAATTCCCATTTTGGGCTCAGTTAGATCTCTTCCTCTCCCCAGGCTTTTCCCAGGCATCAGGAATGTCTTCTGAGCCCACTTCATCCGCCTCCCAGCAGTCCCCTGCCTCTCCACCCTCTCCCGGTTCTCTCCATCTGCCCGAGAGCCGCAGGGCGAGGGACCGCTCCCCGTCGCCCATGAGGTACCTCATCCCCAGCCCGCTGCCCACCCGACGGACCAGGACGTTTTCTGCGTGAGTACGGGGAAACCTGCCTTTCACAGACACAAACAAACCACTGCCCTCGGGCAGAACGATCAGGGAAGGCAGTCGGGGGGATGGGGGAGGTGGTTGTTTGCATCTAGAAGATGCTCTGGTATTTTACTGTTGTCTCTTCTCCAAAAAATTCTCATGCCACTAGACTTTCAGTCCAAATCTCCTGTAGTTTTTCAGTGCTCTGCTTTGGTAAAGGATGTTCAAAGTCTCTTGCACTCTTTAAGACCAGAGTTTTACAGGGAGGGGAAAGTACACTGAGAATTCTCAAAACATAGGTCTTATCTGAAGCTTTGGGTCACTTCAAACACTGGGTTATGGCTCTTGGGACAAGTTCCTGTTGGTGTTTCTTCATTAGATCCAGACCTTTTTTTGTCATGACCTCTCTCCTCACTGCCCCTGAAGCACTGGATCAGACCTCACTGGAAGTTTTAGTTCTTTTATTCCTGACACCTCATCCAGGTTACATTTTAGGGATGCTCCATCACTTTCCAGAGGAAAGTGCTTCCTTGTTTCCTTTTCCTGTCCGTCTTTCATAGATCCATCTTCAGATTGTCCAAACAGACCTGTAAAAGAATATGTCGGTTTGCAAGGTATGAACCCTGATCTCTGTCTCTGAGGGTTTCTTCAATGAGATTTTCCATAAAACGAGGTGAGGTTTGTTGCATTTGTAGTTATTTGAGGTAGTGATCCAGCTGAGCTGCCTCCCCCTGAGCTTTCCTGTGGCCCGGTGATGCTGTGCAGGCTCCAGGAAGTCCTGTCCGAAGGGGACTCCTCCAACAGCAGCAGAGGATGGTGTTGCAAGGTTTGGCCATTGCAAAGAATTCCCAGTGCCTGTGATGGTCCTCCCAGTGAGGGGCTGACCTGCAGAAGGCAATGTGGGCTTCTTTGTTAATCTCTGAGCCTTTGAATCGGGGTCTGAGGGCATTATGTGGAGCTGTGGTCAATCCTTGCAGTTCAGGCAGTCTGTTTAAGGGAGGTCTGGCATTTCTGAGTGAAGCACTGTGGCAGTAAGAGCTCAGCCCCACAGCCAGCCTGCTTTGTGCCACTTTATCTGGATGAAGTTTTTTCTGATGGCTTTTTCCTTTTCGCTTTTGCAGTTTTACCCAGCTCTTTTCTTCCAGAGTGATCCATGTGGATTTAAATAATAATCTCAGTGATGCTTCATATTATTACTTCTGTATTTAAAATGAGGCAGAAAGTATCAGCAGCAGCAGAAGAAAAGTTTATATGTTGTCAGTTCCAAAAGCCTTCAAATGCCTTGAAATTTCTAATGGAAGTAGATTGCTAAAAGGAACATAATTGACTTAATAATTGGGGTTGCCCTTGAAAAGCAAGTCCAAGCTAGCTTGTCTCAGTGCTGTGTTAATAATGAACTCTTTGTAAGTCTTCTCAGCTGTTAATCTTAGTCTGGTTCTTACAAAATGAAAGAATTTATTATTTGGCTTCCGCAGTTTTTTAATCATTAATTAGTGTAGGATTCTTGCAGTATTTGTTTGCCCTGAAAATCAAAATAGCTCTGAATTTTTTTGTGTGTGTCCTCTTTAAACAAGGGGAGCTCTAGGTGAGCTCTGGCCCCACAGTTGTATAGAAAAGATGAATGTGACAGACAGTAGCTTATTATTCAGTGGGATTATTTAATTTTGGTTCATTGGAAGTGTGGGGCCTCATCCCCCACAGTGCTTTATCTCCTTGAAAGATGCAATTGAACTTTAATGGCTTGTTTAGGACATCGAGTGCTTTTCAGTGTAACAAGCACTTGTGAGGTCAGGTGCTCTGACAGCTTTATAGAGCTGGAAATGAAGTGATTTAATGGACATTTCTCTTTAGCACTTTTAACTGTATTTTTTTAGCATTAGTTTGACTTAAGGAACAGAGCTTACCACTTTTTTTGTTAACAATTTTATTTAAACTTTATTTAAACAAATTCGAACATTTGGGAAAGTGATGTCAAAGTTGCCGTGATGCACGTAACCAAATGGCAACACAGTCACTTACTGAATTGTACCAAAATCCTCCTCTCACATGGGAGCAACCTACTGATACTCATGGCATGAGAAAGTCCTGATCTAGTAACTCCTCAGTGTAGACTCTGTAAGATGTGTAAAACAGTTGGCTTCATTAAGGAAAGTGTTTGAGTGAGTTTGGATCCCTGGAGGTTCCACTCGGTGTATCTGATGGGGAAAAGAATTTAATCACACACTTCTCAGGGTGGGTCATTGTTCACGCAAGTCCCTTTTCTTGATGGCAGTGAGTCATCCTAAAGCTCTGTCTGCAAATCTCATTTTAAAATACAGGTCCTGTGCCAGTGGAGGAGGAGTTCAGCCTGGAGTCTTGGTGTTATGCACACCAGTTTGGCTTCACAGCCTGCTGGAGTCATTGGGAGGTGAAATACTGGCTTCAGAGCATCCTAGTCTGGCAGGGTATGAGTGGGGTGTGTGTACACACTGTACATGTCTCTGTGCACTGCACTCTCTCCATCCTACATGCACACACTCACTGTGAAGTATGTGAAAGCACAACGCTCTGGGGCACACTGGTACTCCCCAACTCAGGAAAGGTGGGAGAGGTGCACACTTAGTGTGGTGTCTGAAAGAAAATGTGGCACAGCGACAGAGCAGGTGAATTCAAGATGGCAACTGATGGATTATGGTGCAAGGAAACACCTTCCTCATCTTTATCTCCCTTAAAAAGGCCACAGGCAAAGTATGTGCAGTGCATGAAAATGAGTATTGGGCAGTTCCTGCAGAGGAGTTTGCTCACTGGGAGTGTTTGGCCCCTTGTGCCCTTTTGCCCGTTTGCTCTGGCTGACACGCCTGGAGCTGTGCTCGGTGTCTGTGCTCAGCCATAACCTGCTCTTCCTGTGCTTCCTCCTGCAGAACCGTGAGGGCATCGGAGGGTCCCATCTACAAAGGTGTCTGTAAGTGCTTCTGTCGCTCCAAAGGCCATGGTTTCATCACCCCTGCAGATGGAGGACCAGACATCTTCGTACACATCTCGGAGTAAGTTGTCTGGGGGGCCAGGGGAGGCTGGAGCTTTGATTTGCCTTAGTTGTGGAATGCATTTGACACTTCAGATGCAAGATTGAGTCACCCTTACCCTAGCAAAGAGGGGTTATGCAGATGTTACTGACAGCAATAGGTTGTGCTGCTCTTTTCCTGTATTATTATAAATATGTTGAGTTAAAAACTGGAAGATGATCCTGGCAAATCTCTTGTAATAAGCTGTGAAGTTTTGCCCAGACCCAGAAACTTCCATTTACCTGAAGCAAATAACCTATGTGGTATCCACTTTTAATGTAAAGTCTTATAACACTGAAAACTCATTACTTTTACTTTGCACTGCTGGTACCATTATTAAACTAAAGGTTAATTGCCTCTATTGTTGGGAAAAGTCACACTTTATTACTTCCTTGAATTTATCTACCTTCAGTTGTGAGAAGTTTATAGCTAAAGCTTGCTCTCTTAAAGGTTTCATTGGTACCTCTGCTTTTTTGTCTTGAGACAAAAGTACAGTTCACACTGAGAACCATCACCTAAATTTACCTTTTGATAAACTAAGTAGATAAAGCTTTTTAAGTTCCTCGCTTGGACTTTTTTCCCAGTGTAAACCAGTCTTTTCAGTCTCTTTTCTAAGTATGCTATAGAATTTAAGTATAATTTTAAGACCATACACTGTACACATGCTTTCAGTATATGGAGGTAAAATCTCCTGCAGAGTCCTGCTCTGTTTCTCCTTATGCACATCCCATAATCGCATTAGCCCTCTTATCCCTGCTCTTTGCATAGTTGCTTACCTGCTCTGACCTCATCATCCCTTGCAGTGTCAAAGTTTGGTGCATTCCTGACAGCAGTGTTTGCATTCCTGGTCCTCAGATGCACAAATTCTGGTGTGGCTGCAGTGCAGCACATCTCAGCTGGACAGGCCCTGCCTGCCCAGGGAGCCAGAGCACACTCCCTGACTGCACTGTCCTTGTCATTTGTTGCTTGGCTAATCTGCCAGGTTTAATGGATCATTTTTATATTTGTTTCTAGATTGAGATGTTGACCAGTGTTGGGGCTAAAACTGGTCTCTGAGGGTGTGTAATAATATTACTCAGTCTTTATTCTCCAATAACCTCTTTTAGACCTGTCACCAGTTTTATTCTACCTGTTGTTCACAGTACTGAAGCTGTGAAATCCTTATTTGTTGTTCAGAGTGGTTATCCAGTCAACAAAAGTCTTACCAAACTTACGTTGCCCCAGCTGTCTTTCCTGCCTGTGTGTGCAGCACGTGTCTTTGGAGGAGCACACTGGCCTCCCTCCAGGTTTCTGGAATGTTACTGCACGTTGGGGAGCCAAAACTTTGTAGGGCTTGTGGGTGCAAATGGGCTGAGTGGTCTGACTTACGTGTTCAACCCAAGGAAATGTCATGTAATATCTTCTCTTTCTTTTGTCTGATGCAAATGCACAATTGCTCCTCATTTCCTGAGTGACTTAAAAATAGCATTTCCTATGTCACAATTAAAAAATTTAACTGTGAACGTCTAGTCTGACCTATACAGTTACTGATCAGCAGGGGTTTAGTTGAAACAGCCCTCTCACAGAAACATGAATTTTCAGCCTTCTAATGAATTCCTTTTAAAGAACTGTCTATTTTCAGTCCTGGTTTTTTTTTCTCTGTACATTTTCTCCTCCAATTAGTTCAGTAAAATTTTCTTCAGTTATGTGAAATTAACCCTTTTAAAACCCTGGACATAGCTTTTTGACTGGGGTTGCCCTTTTGTTTGTCTGTACAAAATGTGAACTGATCTTTCAAGTGTTTCCATCCTGTGGCCCGACACATCTTTCTCTCTGGGCCCAAACCCAGAACTTAATTCTGGGTACACAGTCCCCCCCCAGTCAGCTTTAGTTCTTAGAAACTCCACTGGTGGTTTTTGTGTTTGGCTGATTAACACTCCCATATGTCTCCTGTGCTGCAATCCTGTGTGACATTATGAGAATAATTTTGTCTGCTGTGATTTTTTGGTGATCTGTGCGAGAGGCCCCCTCTCGCAGGAGTCCCCTCTCGTGGGCTGTGCTGGTTGGAGTATTGATCCCATATGCTTTCAAAATGCTTTGACTGTGAGCCATCAATAAGCTAGATTTGAGTAACTGTGCCCCAAATGTGGTGTGCCACCCTCCCCTTCCTTCCACCCACTCCATCTGCCCTAAAGCTCTATCGAGCGGGTCTCCAAGGCTGTAAAAGTTTACGGGCAACCACAGTTCTTGATGTATTTTCAGCGGGTTTGTTTTGCTGACGCACAGAGGTTCTGTGCTCGCTGTCACCCTCACCCCGCCTGTGCCCTCAGAGCAACCCTCTGTGGGAAAGCTGGAGTAGATAAAGGCTGAGAGGGGGAGAACTGCTGTGTGGGTGATGGGCCCTGGCCCCTCAGGTACAGCCTTCAGCCTGAGCTCTGGCTCCCCAGCTCACACCCCAGTGCCCTCCCCACTGGACCAGGTTGCCCCTCTTCTCTTTCAGTTGTGTCCTTTCAATCCAATGCTCACGTGGGTGGGGAACAGTCCCCCAGTGCTGTGCTGCATCTGCTGTGGTCTTCCTGCAGGGCAGCTCTCCAAGTTCACTGTAGGTGAGAAGGTTGGAGAGGATCCTCTCTGACCTGTTTGCTGCTGGGAGGCACCTGTGCCTTTCTGGCAGGTGCTTTACCCAACCCACCCTTAACAATTCCAGTGCTGGGGCTCCACTGCCTCCCTGGGCAGTCTCCTGTCATTAACAGACCTGGCTCTTCGTTGTTTCTGTGTTTAACTGACATCTTGGCTTTCAGTATGGCCCTTCACTTCTTCCTTCTCCCCAGCAGGTAAATGGTGCCTTTCTTCTTCAAGCTTATTTTTGTGCTCAAAGAGTGTTTTCCTTGCTCTTTCAGAAATGTTTTAGCAAGGTCAATTCATATGGATTTTGTAGGACTAAAATGTTTTGTGTTTTTTGCAACTTCTATAGGTCAGTTCTTCTCCTTTGAAGTCAACAGGATTTTTTCTATTGAACCAGGACTGGGCCACTGTTTTAAATGTATCATGAGTAGGTACTGTTTCAGAGCTTCAGTTCAAAAATAGCTGATGTTTCTGCCTCAACCTGTTAGTGAAAAGTGCTATTATTGAAGTACTGAAGGTTTCAGCACATTGTGTTCTTTAATTACTCTGAGTATATTTGAGTTGTTGGAAACAGCTTTTAGTGCTGGAGGGTGATGGTATCACTGTCTTGATTCTGATGCAAGGCAGCACTGGAAGGACAAATTAGTAATGCCTTTCATTTCAGTTTATTTCACAGTGAATTAGAAAGATTGCTCTTTATTAATGGGAATTGCTTTTTGCAGCAGTATTTTTGTCACCAGCACCGTGGCTCAGGGGACTCCAAGGACTCTGGTTTGCGTAGTGTGAGTTTTGAGATCCTCCTTCTGTTAATCAACTGATTCTGTTCTACCTGTTGTACTCAGTTATACCTGAATGTGAGAGATGTCTGTTCACTGTCTCAGTGCAGTATAGGCATCTAGTTGTGAAATGAAAGCAGATTGTTTCTCCGGAATCAGTTCTTCCTGAAAGCTAGGATTTCAGGAATGGGGATAAAACGGTTATGCCAGTTTGGATTTGGGAAGATAGACTGTTCCTTTGTGTTCATCACTAAGCTGTGATGATTAGTGAAGGTTTTGAGCACTGGAACCAGCTGCCTATCTTGCAGATTAATATGATTATAAACATAAACACCTAATTTGAGGAATTATTTTCTTTCCTAAGCTCTGGGGAGCTGTAAGGTTATACCTTAGTGAAAGTGTCTTCCATAAGATGGGATGTCTGTTTCCTGTGAGTTTTCCTTTATTTTTACAAGATAATAACACTTAGCATGGCATTTCCATAAGTGAGCATTAGCCCAAAAATAAGGTCAAGTATATGTGACATTCAAAAGCTTCACTTGGTGTCTGCAAAATTTCCAATTTCAGTATCTGTGCAAGAGATTAAGGTGAATGTGGACATGTTCTATGAGTTGAACTTGCAGCAAAGCTGCTTTACTGTGTTGGACTTGAGGTGTGGGTAGGAATACAGAATCAGAGAATTGTTAAGGTTGGAAGGGACCTCTGGAGATCATCCAGTCCAACCCTCCTGCCAAGGCAGAGTCACCTGGAGCAGGTGACACAAGAACATGTCCAGGTGGGTTTGGAATGTCTCCAGAGAGGGAGACTCCTCAGCCTCCCTGGGCAACTGTTACAGTGCTCCGGCCTCCTCAACATAAGGAAGTTCTTCCCCATGTTGAAGTGGAATTTCTTGTGTTTAGTTTGTGGCCATTGCTCCTTGTCCTGTCACTGGGCACCACCGAAAAGAGCCTGGCAGCATCCTCATGGCATTTTGAGATATTTTTGTGCGTTGATGAGATCCCTTCTCAGTCTTCCCTGAGATGCTTCAAGCCCTTAATCATCTTTGTGCCCTCTGCTGGACCCTCCCCAGTAGCTCCTTGTCTTTCTTGTACTGAGGAGCCCAGAACTGGGCGCAGTACTCCAGATGTGGAGTTCTTGTTGCAGAACTGCTCTCTAGGAGGTCACCCCCAACCTGTACTGGTACTAGGGGTTATTCCTCCCCAGGTGCAGGACCCTACACTTATAGAACCTCATTAGAGGTGTCTCTGTGCCAGCTCTCCACCCTTTCAAGGTCCCAGTGAATGGCAGCACAGCCTTCAGGTGTATCAGCCACTCCCCCCAGTCTTGTATTATCACTGTAAGAAACACTGGTTTGAAGTGCAGGTCTGAAAGGTGTTTTTTGTCTGTGTAGCTTTGTTTTAATAAGGTTACAGAGATTTGTTTGGGGTTTTGATAACACTTGTGTGGAGCCAGTTCACTTTTTTGACTGATTAGGTACAAGTGTACAAACTGTTCAGGGCAGCCTGGAGTTCTCTGGAAATGGCAACACGGGTAGGTGGTAATGTTTCCTTCCGAGCCATCCTCCTGTGGCTGGTAGAGGCGTGGTGACAGCTCTGGTGACAGTCACCACAGCTTCCTGGCAGCACTCGTGGCACCTTCTTGTGTTGGTCTGTGGGTAAAGCATCTGTGGCTGAAACCCTGTTCCCCAACTTCAACAATGTCAGCACTCGAGATGGACAGACAGAGCCAACTCACACACACCCACTGGAGCGATGGTTCCTGCCTGGCTCTGAGGAGCTTGTCACACCCCTGCCACCCAGCCAGAGGTGCCAGCCACAGCCTCACTGCCACCTTCTGCATGGTGTGCACAGCCAGACCTGCTTCCCTGTGCTCATTGGGGACAGTTCTCAAGTTGGTATAGCAGTTCTCAAGTTGGTATAGAGGGTTGTACCAGGAAAATATCATGGCTCTTTGAGTGTGATGAGACTGTGGTTTTTTTTTTTTTTCAGTTTCACACTTCTCTCCAGAACAAATACAGAATGTGCTTGCTGTAGTGAATGTAAAACCCTAGCTGGCAAGCCTGGAGATGGAGGAGTTGCTGAGATAGTAATTCCAGATATTTCCAGCTATATGTTCCAGTTATTGGAAAGCAGGAAGCTAAGGCAAATTCACTTGCCTGGAGTGAAATTTTTTAATAGCCCTAATTACATTGTTAGTAGTGACATGTGCGGTTAATGCTTTCATTTCCACCAGCCTGTAAGGTGATCCACTGTCACCAAATTGATGGTGGAGTTAGAGGAGGATACAGTTCTCAACACTGATGCTGTATCTCACCTCCTCTGCTCCTGTTACGTGGCAGGAGTGAGTCAGATGCACATGGGTTTGGTTGTTAGTGACATGTAGTAGCTCTAGTGGCCCCAGTTTCACTCTCTTGCCATTCTACCTGTAGATGTGGGATATTTCCAGAGAGCAGACAGGGAATCCCTGCAGTGTTGGCTGTTGAGCTCCCTTTCCTTGTGCTGGCAGTGGCTGCCTGTGCAGACAGGTTCACATGAGCTTCCCTTCCAAACAGGGGTGCTGAGGGCACGGACAGAGGGGATGGGGGAAGTGGGGTGGGGGTGCCTGTAGCAGCAGATCAAATGTTGTGCATTAGAGCACTGCACAGAGCACTCCCACCCTTCTGCTTCCCCAGTGAATTTGAGAGCAGGTACATGATGGATGGTTGTTTGCTCTCCAGGCTTTTGCATTTGAGTGGGATTTGGCCTGAAGCCTGGGTACCTGCAAGGGCAAGGCAAGGAGGTGGTTCACCAAAGAGCAGTGACAGATGAATGACCACACTCTTGTGTTTTTTTTTTTTAAATATTTTATTTTGCCAAAGCAGCAGATATAATGAAACAGAAAAAACATGCAGTGTTTGTGGGTTTTCTGCAGTTTGCCAGTACTTGGCTCTGGAGGGGAAAATGCTGCATTGCAGGGAGGCCTTCAGGCTGTCCTTCAGGCTGACCCCATGTGTAATGATGGCTTTGGAGAATTGATGCTGTGCTTCCCCGGGGATGCTGACACGCAGCATCCCTGGAGAGATCCTGAGTTTGCTGTGCTTTGCTTGTGCACTGTGGTGTGAGCTCAGGAGAGTATGGCTGCAGTGCCTGTAACTCAGGAGTGCTGAACAGACGTGGTCTCTGCCAGGTGGGGATACAGTCCCGTTCTGCTGTTCCCTCTCAGTTCCTGGCTGTGCTGGAGAGGTACTTTCAGCTGCATCTTCCTGCAGGGAGAACCCAGCTTTGTCCCTGCTGCTTTCCTGCTGCACCGAGGAGCTGGCTTTGAGCTATTCATATCCATGGAGAGATCATCTTTTCATGCTCCTTTCTTTCCTCTGATTTTCTGCCAGATCACTGTTTAATGCAAAGCATTAATGCCACATCTCTTCTCTGAGGAGTGTAACAATATGTGTTGGAAATTAACTGATAACTTTAAATGATCTGCGAGCTGAGTCTGAGCTGAGAGAAAAAACTCTTCTGACATCTCTGCCTTTTCTGTGAATTAGCAGCAAAACAGTTTCTGCTGACTGGAACTAACTGCTCTGGGGCTGCTGGGAGGCCAAATCTGAGCTATCTGATTTCCTTCAAAATACTGAACGCTCTTGATGACTTACCTGCTTTGGACTGCACACTTCCTTCCTGACGTGCTCCCTTTCTGGTGCCTTGCTGCATCTGCTGAAGTCTGAAATAAGTAGATTATCTGGGGTAGGAAGGAGAGGCAGCAGAATTCCAGATCCTTCTTGAGAGGAGTTTGGAAATAAATACAACACAGATAATCTTTTTCCTAAGGGTTCCCCACCTTCCCCAGTTGGCTGAGAACTCACATTGCACTGGTGCATGCAGGAGAGCCAGCTTACTGTAGTTGTTATTGTGGCTAAATCCTCCCAGAATCTCTACCTACATGATACAAAGTTTAACGGGTCAAAGCCAAGACTTGCACTCTGCCTGCCAGGCAGTGGGCACTGCAGGCTGTGGCCACCCGAGGATGGAGGTTCTTTGTGGTTGGTGAGCACAGAACATAACTGCCCTGGGCTTTGGTTTCCATATGCAAACAGTAGGTGTGATTGTGACAGGATCCAAGCTGGGTGCTTGCAGGAACAGGCATCTTCTGTACCCCTGACTGAGCTCACATAAGCATCCTTGGAAATATTGCTCTTGTGGTTGCCAGTTTCTTCCTTAGGGAGTGTGCTGTGCTGCCTGGTGTTGAACCAGCTGCTGAAAGCAGATACAGAGCCATAACCATCCCTGAGCATGGATTCCAACACCATGACTAGAGATCTTGGTAGGAAACTGGGCATCTACTGTACTGGGGGGGAAGTGCAGCTTCTGTCCCAGGCAGCTCTTGGGAAGTTCTCTCAGCACAGAGAACAGGGAAATCCATTAGCAGAGACCTTGGATATTAACAGCTGAGATTCTTCAGTGTTTGAGCCTCTTTACTCTTGTCTGTCCCAGTTACAAGTGTGACTGGTGGGGAGAGGCAGCCCTGCTTCTGCTTTGCCTGCTGGACAGCTCGATAAGGTCATCCCTGGCCTTGCTGATGGATGCTGGAGCTGTTGGCTTGCACTGGGACTGCACGGGAGGGCATTCGGGATTAGTAACTCACTGTAGTTCATTACTCTGTCAGGTCCTGCTCTTAAATGAAAATACAGGTTTCCTGGGAGGCATGTTGAGGTGTTAAATGAACTTTAAGAGGCCCACCAGATAATAGAGCCCATTGATCCGTGGGAAGTGCTGCCTGGTGTGATCCATGGCGGGCTTGGTGATCAGCAAGGCTTGGAATTCACTGAAAACTCTTCTTCAAAAATGTTTCCACATGACTTAGTCTTTGTCCCAAGAGGTTTAGCTGGAGCCCTGGAATATGAATAGCAGCTGTGAGAAGGAAGAACTAGAACATTCCATATTTAGGTAATTTCCTAATAACCTCCCAGTTTCCTAAAAATAGTGCAGGATAAAATGCTCCACCATACCAGACTGGCACTGAGCTGGGAAATGGGAGTTGCTGGATAATCTAAGACTTACTCTATTGTGTCTCACTCTGACACTAACATCAGGAAAGCATTTCCTATTTTTAGCTTGAAGTTGTTCCAGTGTTTTAAAATTGCTGGATAAATAGATATCCATTATTTTGAATCAAACATGCACACATATCTCAAATAGCTGTGAATATCTCCACCTTCCTCTAGATCAACATTTAATATATAGTTAGGGTAAAAGTAAAAAATACAGATCTGAAAATATTTAATCAATATACAGCATCAAAAAAGTCCATGTTTAACTTCCTTTACCAAACAATCCAGGTAACTTACATTGTTTATAGAGTGTCTGTTGTAGGCTGAATCTGTTCCAAGGACTCGGTTTCCTTTCTCTTGTCTTTTCCCGTTCGTTTCCCACTCAGCCCTGAAGGCAGTTGCTTCCTGATGGAGGATCTTCCCCCAGCTTTGTGTGGGGCTCTGCCTCCAGTGCCACCATCTCATTACCTCTCAAGTGCCATCATGCTGTTCTTTCCTGACAGCACCAGAAGTGCTGCACAGTCTGCACGTTGCTTGTTTCTGCCTCTCAGCATCGTGTAGCAATAGCAGTGCTGGAATAAGTCTGTGTCTATCCCAGGAGCAGCATTTGGTGGGCAAACAGTGTGCAGGGAACACTGTTCACTAACATTTATTCAGGCTGCAGACTGGAACCTTTGTCCTCTTGCTTTTCATGGGCACTGGGGGCAATGAATTAATAATCCCCTATTTGTTAGGCACCAAGAATGGCTGGTGACCAGAAAGCTGCAGGAAAGAAAAGAATATCTGATCTGTGGGAGAAAAGTTTAAAGGCCTAAGGCAAAAAACGAAATTGGAGATGTTTGTGTAGCCACAACCTTTTCACACAGCTGTGCAAAGGACAGGATGGCCTTGATGGATTAGAGTCACCTCAACAAGCAAGGAAAGACTACAAATTAGAGGATTAGAGGAAGACATGTTGGGATCAAATGAGGTTTCATCACAAGCTTCAGTCTCTTCTAATGTCAACTTGGATAAGGAAAGAAACCAAGAAAAGGTATGATGCTGTCAGCATAATGCTCAGCCCTGCAAGAAGTGCTTTCTAGAGGAGGAAAGTGCACCTTTCTGGGTAATGCTTAGGGCTGTGCAGATTTTGGGGCTAATCTGATCTGTTTAGTAGAAGAAACAGGAATGTTTAACCTCATGATTCAGCATAAGAAATGTGGGTCAACAAATATGTGGTCTTTTCACTTGCAGACCAGGGACTACATAGGGAGTGCCCCAAGCAGTCACCTAACAAGTGCTGAGGGATGCAGTGGCTTTTAGTGATGGTTGAGTGTGTCCTGCAGTCTGGGCTGGGCCCTTTGCCTCTCATCTCCCTGGCTGCAGGGCAGTTGTCCTATGTTGTACTTCGGGCACAGCAGTCCTATGTGTGTTTTGATTCACTTGGTCTTAATTCCTTGGAAAAACAGGATCACTTTGGTTACCAGTACATCTGCAACACCTTTCTTACCAGAATCCATCCAGGTACATAGTCATATTTCAGTTTTTAAACCAAACATACCCCAACAAAACACCCATCCTTTTTAGTGCTCAAGCTGTACTTCGTCAATTGATTTTAAAGATTCAAGTAATACCTAATTTATCTCCATTTTTCAGGAGCTTTAATTTTGTATATTGCTGCTTCAGGAGACTGTGAATCCACTTTCCTTTTCCATTAACTGTACCTACCTACTTTTGCAGATTTCAAATGTTTATTTTGCTCACTGTGGCTCATCCTGTTTCACAGCAGCTTTTAAAGAACACGTAAGGTTCCTGTTTCTTAAAAACAAACCCTTTCAGCCAAACCTGTGATCCCTTCCTGGGCAGGGCATCCGTTTCATTTGATGCCTGCACAGTGGTGATCTCACTGCTCGCTGTGTGTGTTCCTGCCCTGTGCAGCAGTCAAAGGCAGTGCCATGGCTCTGGAGTGGCTGTAATGCCAAGAGGAGATGCTGCTTTAGTTCCTGCCCCACGTATCTGCTGTGCCTGTGCTCCCTGCAACACTGTCTGCAGCTGGTCCTGGTACTTGAGGCCCCACGAACAAACGTGTGTCATTGTGGCTCCTTGCAGTGGCTCAGCTGTACCTGAGTCAGTGCAGCCTTTCTGCTTCAGCTCTCATTGTCTGCCTTCGTTACACCCATCTGGGAATGTTTCTGCTCGCTGTGTTTTGCTCATCCCATGTTCCCTTGTGCAGATAAAATGCCTGTGCTGCGTTGCCTTCCATGGAAAGGTGCTGCCTTGCTCAGCTGGGACTGACGTCCTGCATGGGCTGTGTTGAGAGTTACTGCTCATGGCAGTAATGGTTTTAGCTCTATAGCAACAATATTTTTGGCTACAGGAGTTCAAGAGGTTCAAGTAAGAAAGGTGATGTGATTTATGTGCCATTCCCATTTTCACTCGTGGTTTGACCCTCACCTGTGTCTCTTCTTGGAACTTCACATCCCCTTGTCAGACTCTGATGCAGCACCAGCAAATACATCCTTGCTTGAAATCCTCTGTTTTGAAGTCAGGGTAAACTGCAGGGTATTTGGTGGCAAATTCCCTTGGCAGTAGAAAGGGTAAGTTAATCTTTGCTTCTGAAAGGCAAGTAAGGATTAGATGTGCAATCCCTTCACACCTGAAAGAGTCTTAAACCTGTTGGAAATGGGGAAAGTGGGGTATAAATGAAGGCAGTAATTGGAGAGGACAGCACAGCAGGAGTCAGATGCGGGAGCTTGAATGTGGTGTGATACAGGACTGGGCTGACAGGTTGGCCTGGAGACTCTGGTTGTTAATAAAGGTCAGCTGGATCAGCCTGCATGGGCTGGAAAGGGCTGTCAGGTCTGATGAAGGAGGCTTTATCTTGATTTTTCTGTAAATATTTTTTCTGCCTTCAATTTACTCCTGTTTTCCCAGGCACTTGCTGGAAGAGTTCAGCTTAGGGTATGCCCTCTTGGGTCTTATTCCTGTAGTCACAGGCAGCTCTGGCATAGAGGGAAATAAAGTCTGAAGGACATGCATTTCAAGCCACAGGCCTTGGGACTGCCTTTAACTCCTCACAGCAGGTTTTAGATCCATATTCAGATACAGGAGCATTTTCAATATCATGTTGATACAATCAGTAAGCAAACAATGACTTTTCTTTTGAATTTCCCATGTGAGAAATTCTGATTTGTGGGTCAGTTTTAGCTTCCCTTGTACATGCCTGGTTACCCATTCTGTCCCTGGCTGCCTTTGCTCCAGCACAGTTTGTCACCAGCTCCTTGAGCAGCACTCACAGGGCATCAGAGAGGAGCAGAAGCTGAGGCAGCCCTCAAAAGGGGAAGGGTTGGGGAGAGGCAGTGCAGGAGATGAAGCTGAAGAAGTTTTGTAGAGCTGTGGGGAGAAGCAAACTCTGATGTGAAGTCACAGCTGGCAGTAAGGGCCAGTGAATTTACCTCCTATCAGCCCTGCCAGTCTTTCCTGCAATAGAAAAGCCCAAACAGTAATGGGTCATGAGATGAGAGTGGATATGAAGGGCTCTGCTAAAATCTGAGATCTCTGCTATTAACAGAAACATGTGGGGTACAATTCTTGGGTGGTGTGACCATGCTGCCAGTGAAGGCAAATAACAAACCCAGTGGTGTGTGACAAACTTCTGACCTAGATGACTTTTTTTTTTTTTCTTTCCTGAACCCAAATCTTACCTCCAGTTAATAGGAGTTCACAAGCAAGTCACACCAATGAGGTAGAATTTATTAGTGTTTATCTGTTCCCAAATACAGATGCTGCTGAGAGACACTGAAAACCCTCAAACAACAAGAAATCTAGGGCTGCCAAAGAAGGGGAAGGTGGGCATGGACTCTTGTAGATGTATTTAAAGAAAGGTGAAGGAGCATTGTTTGTACTGTCAGAGCCTCGTGGCACTGCAGGTTGGAGAAATCTCTGCTGGTCTTCACTGGCACATGCTGGGATTTTTATTACAAAGCTGATGTTGAGCACAGGGTGAGGAAAGCACTTTGCAGTTCTCTGTGTCACCAGCACATTGTTCTGAACAGAAGGTGACAGCCCTTTGGCCATCTCCCACTGTTTCAGGATAAGGACTCACATGCAGTTACAAATGCACAGTGAAAGTCCTCCAGCATCCCGTGGCATCACACTGGTGGGGGATAGGTAGGAGTGAGCGACTCCTGGAAAATTTCCTGAGTGCTGGATGAGTTTTTCTGCAGTGCAGCACATCAGGGTGGCACAACTCTCTTTTCTCACAGCGAGTAATTTTGAAATATTTGACACCACAGCTCACTTGGGCTTTTTTTGTTTGTTTGTTTTTTTTTTCGTACCACAAACTGTTACAGTGGAGTAATCTGAAGGTAAAATCTCTCCATTACACGGCACAACCCTTTTTTTAAAAAAAAAAAGAGGGGAAAAAAACCTAAACTCAAACTTCAAAAGCTTTAGTGAAAAGGAGGGGAAAAAAGAAAAGGATCAACTTTCTGTAGTTTAAAAACCATATCCCCAAAGTAAGTGGCAAACAGCATCAGCCCTGCCCTCTAGTGCTGCCGGCGGGTGAGGTGCTGGTGCACAGTGCACAGTGATGCTGCCAAAGCTGGAGTATTCTTTAAGGTATATTAGGGTGGGGATTTTCCTGTTTTTCTGTTTTCATTTTGAATTTTTTTTGGTTGGTTGTTTTTTTTAGGGTGGTGGTGGCGTTTATAGTATTTCCATAGGGATTTCGCTGCCAGACAACCAAAATCCACCAACCAGACTTTGATGGACGACAGGCTCTGTAAAAAAAAAACAACCACAAACCTGAAGTGTCTTAAGCATCCGAGATAATTATTATGATAAAGATTTAAATAAGCTGCAAAGGAGCGTTGATGTGATTTATGACTAACTGGAGCTTCCCCCTCCGCAGCATCGAGGGCGAGTACGTTCCTGTGGCGGGCGACGAGGTCACCTACAAGATGTGCACCATCCCCCCGAAGAACGAGAAGCTGCAGGCAGTGGAGGTGGTGATCACCCACCTCGCCCCTGGCACCAAGCACGAGACCTGGTCGGGGCACGTCGTCAGCCCCTGAGGGGAGTCCCAGGGTTGACCCGTGTGGTCACTGCTCAACAGCTGCCTTCAGGGGACCTGTCCTGAGAATATCCCACGTGTTGTTGCAGGAGGAAACACTGCAGTTGTCAATAAAGCAGAAGCAGGCCAGGATTACCGTTTTTTTATAGCTGGCCTGATTTAAAAAAAAAAAAAAAAGGCAATTCAAATGCTAATGAAAAAAAAAATCTAGCGTAATGTGTTTACAAAAAATGTATTTAAAGAGACCTAGTTTGTGTGCTTGGTGGAGGAGGGGAGGTTTGGGTTTTTTCTTTTATCTTGTGAACTGATTCCAGGAAATGCCCAGGGGGGAGCAGGGAGAGGTTTAAGGAGAGCTCTTCTAGTGCAGATGGCCATAACCCCAAGACCCTGGCATTGTGTGAGCCCTCTGCTCCCTTGGGCTGCTCTTCTGTAGGGTTACAGTACATTTATTGCTGATAACAGTGCCTGAATGCCTTGCCTTGAGAGAGAGAGGTGTTCATTGCTGCAATTTGTTGTCCTCGTGGAAGGAAGTTCACAAACAGCAGCAGCCACGAGGTGGAAATTCTCCATCTAGTGGTTACACTCCAGTGCACCGTTTGCACGTGGTGTGGCTGCACCGGTGTGGAAACTGTATTGTGGTTGTAAAGTCAGGATTGTTTGTGAATTTACTTAGGTGCCTTGGTGGTTGATTAGCAACAAATTTTATAGGCCAGTATTAAAAAAAAAAACAACAAACAAAAAGTTCCAACCCAAATTAAAAAAATTTACTTCAAGGTAAGGGGTAGAAAGCTGTAGAATAGTGGATACTTCATAACCTCTGACTGTGTCTGAATTTAGACAAGGCTGAAGATGACCTTCTGGGTGGCAGACAGTTGCCTCTCTGCCGTGGTGTTGCCACCAGGCAGGCAGGATAACTGCCCTTCCCAACAGCAGCAGGCTGTGCTGCTCAGATGCCCCTGTGTAAAATATTGTGTGAGTTACTTAACAGGCTCAGCTGTCTTGGTGAAGTACATTCTGCATCTGTTTCCCAGGAAAACTTGCTTGGTAAGATGTGATAGAGTCACTCTTCCCTTCATGTAGTTGTAGTGCAACTAACTTAGTTTTGTTCCTATTTGCCTTCCATATATTTTTGTTTTTCAAATGCAGCATTTTTCTCCATTATGTTCCTAACAGTGGATTTTTATTGACTTTGCAAATAATAATAATAATAAAAAAAAAATGTAAAAAAAAGATGGCACAGCTCTTGTTAGTTGTGTGAAACAGTGTAACTCCAGTTGCCTATTTGCAGTTTTCCCAGCAGGTGCTTGCTGTCAGGACATGTCCCAGGACTCAGGGCACAGGACCTGTTCTGAGGTGTGGAGGTCAGTAACTGCTGTGCTGGCTCGTTTTACCTGAGCTGTACCAGTATCACACTGTGGTGTATGGTAACAACCAATCTGTAGTGGGGTTTGGAGTTTGGCTTTGTTTTTTATGACCCATAAGACTCGGTAGTGGTGGATTTATCACTGTCCAGCTTGTTGGAGTATCACACACTGCTTTCTTTACAATAAATGCGACCATTATAATGCTTTAACGTGTCTTCAGTCTCCTCCCTGGGTAGGTGGTGGTGAAGATGATCAAAGAGAGGAGAATGCAGGTGTCTGATATTTAAAGACTTATATAAGAAAACATTAGCAGACAAGGTAGTTTTGATGCATGAGGTGCATTACAGCTCCCTCTCCTTTTTCGTAAGCTCTTCTGGGGATTTGGGTTGGTACACAAAGATTGTACTCTCCCTTTTTTTTTTTACTGTGCAGGTATCACATAAACATGGAATTGGAAAGATTCAGGTCCCTCATTTCTTTGTACAGACAGGCAGCAGGCAACAGGTTCTGCTTAAAGTATTTTATTTGCCAAAACGACAAATTGAAACAGTAATTTTTTATGATGAGATTTATTTCTCTGTTACTAAATCAAATTGTTCATACACAAGATTACTTTCGTAATGCCAGATGAGAAAAGTAATATTAACAGTTACATGGGTTGTCAGGTGTTGACTTGAATTTTAAGAGAAACATAATTCAGGTAATTTTCTTAGTACTAAAATCTCATTTACCCTTAATTTCCTTCTTACAAAGAAAATCAGAAAACTATCAGAAAGTGACAGGAATATATTTTGTTACTGTGATGACGTTACTTTGATTATCTTTACAATTTTTTTATTTTTTTTAGATTTTAGTAGTCTGCAGAGTGTAGGTACCATGATCTGACTGTGCCATTCTGAGGAGGTAACTTTGGCCCCAGCTGGTCCAGCCTTCCCAGGGGTGGGAGACCTGAAGCACCTTCTGACCACACACTGGAACACATGTGGGGTCAGGAACTTATGGCTCAGTTCAATCTTCCCACCTCCAGGAAGAAATAAATCCAGTTTCAGACAAGAAAGTCCCAACTGTCTTATAATTCATGATTTTATAGCACAAGGCAGTATTTAAAAAAACCCCCAAACCTCTTATAAAATGCTCATCTTTTAAAAAGCAGCCTCAAAATAAAAAAAACTAGGGATAAAGCCTTGCAGGCCAGTTTCAAGACCATAAATCAACTAGAGGCAGATTATGCCTCCCCTTCCCCCCTAAAATGTATTTAATTAGTTAAGGATGTTTACTGATGACTTAAAAACCAACAAAAAATATAAACCAACCCAAACCCCACAACCAAACAAAAAGAAAACAGTACTTGAAAGGATGGTGTGAAATGTGCTCTGCTGTGTTCCCCTGGTCAGCAAGGGGTCTTCAATTAAAACATTTCCCTTCAGGAATGACTGACCTGCAAAGCACCTGCTACTCATTAAACAGTTACAAAACACAATACAGAATGAAGATGATGTCTCAAGTTATTAAACTGTTTTAACCGTCCTGGAAGGGTGAATTCTGAAAGTCTTTCATTTAAAAAATAGCTCTTCACAGATTCTTCTGGTATCCTGGGGGGATGTGACACTGTAGCCTTCTGTTCTGGAGTCTGTGAAAATTTCATAGTCATTCCCTCCCTAGAAGCAAAAGAGGATTTAATTTTATTTAACATATAATCACACAAAAGGGACACATAGAGGAAAACATGGAAAGAAGGGCCTTCTTCCAAGGGCCTGCAGTGACAGGACACCTGACAAGGCTCAGGGAACAACAGCAGTGCCACCTGCATGAGCAGAGATCCCTGAAAACCACCGGGAGCACTGCAGGAAGCAGTTCCCAAGTTTCTGTTTGCTGTTTGCCACTCTGCTGTCACGGGGTCAGCAGCAGCTCTTGGTACTTCAACACTCTGAAAATGCTGCACTGCCACTTACAGGGTTTAAAATGAACTGTCCATGAACTCCGTGCCAGAGGGACAGGTGATTACTTTTGCAGCTGCTGTCAAGGCAGAAAACCCCTTTAATTTAATTGTTTTTTCCTTATAAAATTTCACCTTTTCAAGTTTATAAATCTATAAAGTTCTTTGTAACTTCAGAGTTTTATAACTCCAAGTTCTTATAAAACTAAGCCTTTTCTTGTAAAACTTAGCCTGACCCTGTCCCTTGGCCATATTCAGACAGCTTTAATTTCATCCCAGTCCTTATGCTTGCCATTGCCCTCACAGGCTCTTGTCAGGTCTCTGCTCAGGAGTTTTAAAAGCTTCTGAATTGCTCTGCTGAGCCCCATGATGGGGGGCAGGGACTATGTTCAGTTCCCCAATGTGGAGACAGTGTTGAGCAAAGGAATGGCATTAAATTAAATTAAATGGGAAAGAAATATGTTTAATAAACACCAGCCAACAGGAAGCATCAATCTACACTAACCACAGAGGATAATCAGTTTATCACATAGTCATGTCACCTAGGTTTTTAACAGAATTACAGAAGCTCCATTTACAAACAATTTCTATTAAGTCTGTCAAGAACCTTGTGTTCACATCAGGAAACAGGAGGAAAACCTCCCAGCTCTCCCCCAGCAGCACAGCCAGTTAAACATGGACGTGTGTTTGTACCCTGACTTCGGGAATTCATCAGGAATTAGGTTAGAATGTTAGAACCTACAGTCCCTGTGCTTTAAAACAGCTCTGAAATTAATATAACAAACTAATGTACTCACTGGCATAGTCTTGTCTCCGAAGAAATAAATAGCCTTGTATCCATCATTGGCAACAATTCCTAAGCAGTACCTCTTGTCCCAGCCATCGGGGAACACATCGATGCTTATCTGCCCTCCTAGGATAGACATGAACCAAGCAGACTGGTTTGATTGTAAGAACACATTCCTCAGGGGAGAGGAAGTGAAGAAATCCTAAACTGGGTAAGATTTTAGGCAGAGAGAGCTTTGCAGAAGCCACAGAAATATTATGAGTTAGGTCTTGTAAGTACAGAAAGTGTTTTATAGGATATCAGTTCTTACAATTGTGATTTAAAGATGATTATTTATCCATTAAACAAATATGAAAGTCTTAGCATGTTCCCAAAAAGTGAACCTTTTAAAAAGAATTACATTTAATCTCTTTAATTTTGGAAGGAAAGGACACAAATGAAAGCAGTCATAAGTCTATCTACAGCCATAAAGTCTTAAGGCAAAAGACTTTCTAAGGCTTTCAGAATAGAAAAAGGAGGAAATCAGCCTTTTTAACACACCCTAAGAGGACAACAACTGTTCCAGTTCTGAATCCTTGGACTTCCCCCATACCTAAAAGCATGATCCCCAGTTGAAGCAGGTGCCTTAAAGGTATTTACAACATGCTTCAAGAGAGCTGCATTTCAGTTCATTTCTGCCTTAGTGCTTCAATACCACAGCACTAATGGCAACCATACTTTCTGAAAAATAACAAAGGGCAGGAATGTGGTAATATATTAGAGGAGAAGGGAAAAAAGAAGAAATGCATGGAATATTAATTCCCTCTCTATTATAATTTTTCTCTTTAAGCTTGCACTTGCTTTTGGATTCTTTCCTTCCTCCCACACAATGCAGTTAGAGCTGAAGAACCAAGGGCAACTGAACAGCACTGATGGAATAGTTCTGATCAAAACTGATTCACAGAAACAACTCTTGACTAAATAGAAGCATATAATATGTTTCAAAATGAGCAGAATCAGTCATACAACTGACATTAAAGGACAATGAACTGATGACAAGCAATGAAGTTCTCTTTGTTGATGGATCTCAATTAAAATGTCCAAGTGAAAGCCTAAGACGAAAAAGAGGCTCAGTCTTGCCTGCAACCACCCCCAGTGAGAACTATCACACAAATGAAATGGGATATGTCACAGCCACGAGACAATATGACTTAATTTAAATTTAAATTAATTGATGTTTTAAATTACATTCTTTTAATGTATTACCTATAGAAAACGTGAGGCCCTTGCCTGCAAATTCTCTTCGTAAATCAGCCACAAATTTCTCTCTTATATGTTCCTTCTGTTAAGAAAAAAACAAAACCACATATCAGTTACAAGCTGTGTTAATTCATCAATGAAAAGATAACCCCCAAAAAACATCTCAAAAATACCCAGAGGTCTGAGTACCAGGATTGTGATACAGCCACATTATTACTGGCAGCAAGTTGAGAATCCTCCCACTTTAATCCGTTACCAACTTGTAAAAAAATAAAAGAGCAAAACTTCACATACATGCTGTGATATTTGCTCTTCCACCTGAAAATCTTAGAACACTACAAAAGCGTGCTTCAACTCCCAGAAAAATTCAGTTTTACAAGTGGGAAGACTAAGGCATAGGAAGAGTCTAAAAAACTGATACTACTCTTCTGAGGCCATATACTCCAAGAAGGGTTTTTTCAGAATGCTTAGATATCTTAGATATCCTTCAGCATCCATTAACTGAGTCACAGATAAAGTCTGCTTTTGAGGAATTAGGTTTCAGGTTTTTTATTGGGTCAGAAACAGTTGTGGTGTAGCAGGAAACAGAACTCTCGTGGCTCAGATTCATTTCAGCCTTGCACATTTAGCTGTGTACAAAGGAGGATAAATGGTGAACAGTTTGACCTCAGCTGTTAAAATTCTGCTTTAAAAGGTTTAGCAGAGGACAAGTAAAGGAATAGTTTTATTGAGTTGAATGGATACAGATTGGTACACTAAAGAGCTCACCAAGGAATGGTTTTATCTAGGACAGCATTTTTACCCTGTGTGTAGAGGTTGGGTGGTCTGGATTAAAAGAAACATGAGCCAAACCCACCCCTTCTGCAAGTAATCACTGTTAACCATTGCAACAAAAAAACTATTGTCTATTTGCTGAGGTCTGAATGAAGAAGTTCATTAAACTACGTGGATTACAATGAAAAAAAACTGCAGAAAGTATAGAAGTTTTTTAAAAATCATAACCTGGCTGTAACTGCCTCCTCCAGGAGAGCTGGGTATTTTTCAAGAGCTGTAACTCACTTTATCGAGTTCATAGAACTCAAGTCGTTCTTCCTGGCTGCAGCTCCTTCCAATGGGGGACACATTTAACATCCCGTTCCGGAACTCAATGAAAGTGCCTCTGGAAAAGGAGTGATTAACAAGACAGAAAACAGATGAAAAAATTGATCAAAACACTAAGTATCATAATGAACTTCCATTTAATTCCGAAGACAATGGGAATCAGCTGCGTCCTTCAGCCTCTCACTGTATGCATAAAACTCATTGCATGCATAGGAACCAATACCTCTGGCACCAAGGAGTATTCTGGACTGTTATTTCAATCTGGCAATCTCAATGTCATCCTTTCTGACTGTTAAAAGTACAGCTTGGTTTTAAAAGTGTGACTGGAGCATCCCATCAACCCAATCCTCAGAGCCTGACGGACCAGGCTGTCAGTTTTGGGGTGAAGCTGCAAAATTCACATCAATCTGGGCAGTGTCCTGCCCTGCCTCACACGGTGCATTTTAGTGCCCTGGAGCAGCTGCACCTCATGTATCACACAGAGCTGGTCTTGCTGCACACCTCTCATCTCTGGAAAACATGATGCTGCTGAATTCCAAACACATCAAGGAAACACTCCTACTTCAAAACTGAGTCTCCTTCCCTCTTAAAAATACTGAATCAATATTTCAAATCCTGTGCTCTAGCTGGGAGCTGGTCTTTGTATGCATGGATTGAGCTGTTTCACATACACAGTGTTCCAAAACAACTAATTACTCATTTTTTTTCTGCTCAGCAGCCTGAGCTGAGCTTTACATCCTGATGTCCAGCACTGTAACAAGGAGAACATGGCCACATGAGATGTGTGTGTCCACATACCTCTTCTTTGGCAGTTTAATCTTTGCAATGTAACTCAGGCAGTAGTTGATTACATCCTGAAGAATGTCCTCGCCCAGGTGACCCTGAATGCTCTAACAAAATAAACACCATTCAACCAAGGGTCCAGAATTTGAGATTCTAAAAGCAAGTCACATGGAAAACACAGACATTGGATAATCAGGCATGGTTAATACCACAGAGGAACAAACATGCCTTCAATCAGTAACTCTCAGCTGATGCACACACGGTATTAACCGAAGGCTCTCATTTTTATTTTTGTTTACTTTTTTATTTTTTAACCATAACACCATGGTTAACATGCTTAGCATATTAACATAGCATATAAAGGTTAGCATCCTTTAATATGCTCCCTACTTGCACCTAGTTTAGAAGGAAGCTGTGGGCCAGAGGCAGCAGCCTTAAACAAAAACTGCAGTTAATATCTGCTGTAGCCAAGTATGAAGAAATGGAGCTTGTTCCTGCAGTAAATTGGAACCACTGCTCAAGGCAGCAATTTCAGCCAGGATCTCTTTTTAAATGTTTGCTCTCCATTACTTATGTTGATATTACAGGCCAAATGAATGATCCATTAACAGGGGTAACATGAAAACAGCAGCAGTTTTGGCCTTTGTTAGAAGGGTGATTACAGAGGACTGCACTGTAGCAACAAAGAAAAGTCTTTAGAAAATTTCTCTTTCCCACTACTGGAAATTTCACTTACCTGCTTGCTCAGGAATTTCCCATCCTTGTATGCTACAAGACCGTTTTCTGGAAACACATAGTCAAATTTTTCAACCACTGCAAGCAAACAGAAAGACAGTAACACATACTTTTTCCCCATGTATGTTTAATGCAGTTTTGTCTTACATGTTAAACAGGTTACAGCAAACATTAGATCCCAAAGCATGAAAGATTCAGCAGCATAACATTAAGCACAGGATCAAAGGCACTCCCATTTCACACCAAGATTAATGCACACCTCAAATCACAAGAAGTCATTCAATTGAGTTACCCGTGTTTTTGCTCAAAGGCTCTTCCTCTCCTGAAAATGTCTCTTTGCATTAAGTGTAAGGAAGTGACTGAACACCTGAAATATTGCAAAAACCTGGCGCACAGCCTGGCGAGAGAGCAGGTCAAATACTGCTCTTTTACGTTTGTTTCCTCAGTGTTACTAATCTTCAGTAGATGTCTGGCAGTTGTGAGACTCTTACTACAACACAAAATGATGCAGCTTAGTGGAGGTCACTTGGAAGCCAAACGAATTCTGAGTTATCTGAGCACGACAGAAGGCTGTCAGGGGCATCAATTAAGACCATTAAAGACACAGAAAAGGAAGTGCCTCTTGTAGGATAGGGTGAGAATCCATCGCTGCACCTCATTACAAAAGGGGTTTGTTATGCGGGTTATGGTGCAGTGAACAAAGTCAGACCCTCCAGGGATGTGCTCACAGCTGAGCAGCCACACGTGTGTGTCACACACACAGTCCCACTGTAAAGCAGCAACGGGATAAAGCCCTCCCAAAGTTCTGCCAGGAGTTCACCATTAGTACAATCCCTTAATATGATACCGAGATACCTGTAAAATTCAAACGCTGCAGTTTCTAAGTGTCAGGAAACAGCTCTTCACGGACTGAGCGCAACGCGGCATCACCAGGAACAGTTCAAAGCAAGGGAGGAGGGGAACGAACAGGGTTTAACCTACATTAACCTTCCCGACTTCCTTGTGGGTAGCTCGGGATTGCATCAGCGCGGTCCTTACCGTCCTCGCCCAGCTGCTCGCGGATCTTGGCGAAGTCGGAGCCTCCCACCACCCCAACCTTCACCTTCTGCCGCAGCCGCTGCAGGAACGCCGCCATCTCCGGGGAGATCCTCTGCGCCCAAACACACCCGTCAGCCCTCCCTGCCTGCGGCATGAGCCCCGCAGCGCTGCTCCGCAACAGCCGCCTCAAACCAGCGGCACCGGCTTTAAGAAACAGGGAGGATTCTTCTGTTTCCCCCGTAAGGGGCGCGGCAAGTTCGCCCACCCAGCCCGCGGTGTGCGATGCCCCGCTGCCCGAGGGCTCGCACGCTGTGGGACACCCCCCCGCTCCCCCAGCGCCCGCAGCCCCTCGGTGACAGCCCTTAGCCCCGTCCCACAGCCCCGTCCCGCACTCGCCTGGCGCGGGGCCGTGAGGGTCCCGTCCACGTCGAACAGACAGAGCGCTGCGGGCGGCGGGGCCATGGCGGGGCCGGGCCGGCGGGGCCGCCCCTCCCTCCCGGCGGGCCCCGCGCGCGCTGAGGGGGCGGTGCGAACATGGCGGCGGTGAGGGACGGGCCGGGAGGGGATGGGGGGCTGCCAGGGACGGGCCGGGAGGGGATGGGGGGCTGCCAGGGACGGGCCGGTCCCTCTTCCCTTTTCCCTTTCCTTCCCGTTCCCCTTCCCTTTCCCCTCCCGACGCGTCCCTGCGCGGGCGCTGGCGCTCGCGGGTGTGTTACACCGCGGCGGGACAGCGCCGGGTTCCCTTCCTTCCTTTTATCCTGCACATCCCCACTGTCTGGTCCCTCTTTCTCCGGGCCCTCTCTCGGTGTAGAGCGCTCTCCCCTCTCCCCTTTACCGTGCCTAGTCCGCTTTTTTTTTTTTTCCTCTCCCGTTTCCCTAGAATTGCTATTTAAGTGGTTATTTAGCAAATCGCCGATGTCGCCGGCCGGCTGCCCGCGTTCTCCTGCCCTCTTTGCCTTGAAGCGGCCCGTAGTGCCTTGATGTGGCTCGAACATCAAAACCAAACAGCGAGAGAGGCAGGGGACGCCATGGGGTCCGTTCACTGAGCTGACTGGTTATCTCAGTTAACTGTGTTATCCAGAGTATTTTCCCTCTTGCTTTGCACGGGGGGATGTGAGCACGAACACCCGTTTCCTGACTGAACACTGGTTTGAGGTTACTCTGAGCAGGGGCTTGTGCTTTGCTGTCTGTAGGTGCCTGAGGGACCGACTAAGCTCACTGTGATTTAGTTCTAACGAGGGCTCAAATGATGACTTCTGGGAACCTTTCCTTACAGGCTTGGCTCTGCACAGTCAGGACTAAAGTCTGCATGGCACCAGCTTCTGGGAGATGTCTGCAGAAGGTGCTCTGGACAAGGTCATGGAGAAGGGGAGATGCTCGCCCGCCCTGGACTTTTGGCACATGGGAGTGTTTGCAGACACAAAACCAGCAAGTCAGTGGTGTTAACAGTTATCTCAGGAGACAGCGAGAGTCTGTGTGTCTGTCCCATTTGGCCACTGCTGCTGTGGTCCAGCAGAAGGCTGTGGATGGGAGGACAGAAGAGTTCAAACTGGTCTACAGGTTTCCAGGGATAAAGTACTTCAGGGTCCTGTCCAGACTGAAGCTGTTGCAGACTGCCACCACCGTGGTCACGCTGCCTCCCATCTGGTACCTCTACCTGCAGAACCAGGTGTCTCAGAATATCCTCTTATACACAACTGGCCTTGCAGTCTTTGCTGGTGCAATGTTGTACAGTATGAGCTACTTTTTCAGAAGAATTATTGGATTCATCTACTTGAGTGAAACTGGCCAAACTGTCAGAGTGGCCCACTTGACATTCTGGGGAAGACGGAATGACATTTACTGTCCCATAGAGACAGTGGTGACTTTGGATGAAGTTGGAGACAGCAAGGGAGAGCTGCTTCTCCAGTTCAAACGGTATAACAGCACAGATACTTTATATTTTACAGTTAAGTATGGACAGATTGTAGACAAAGAGAAGTTTACTCAAATATTTGGAGAACTTGTGTGATACAGCAGCTCATTTCCAGTGATTTTCTATGTTGCACGTTCATTGTGCTTATTGTTCCATGAGGTTTAATTAGCTTACCCAACTGACACCCCTGTCCTTTTCCTATGCAAAGCCTGCTGTAAGTGCACTCAGCGGGGAAAGTCACAGTGGTAAAGAATAATCCACTGGATTAAATGTCTTTGCAGCTTGTTTATGGTGTGAGGAGTGTCTGTTCCACGTTGGATTCAGTGATGTCTGTGTTGTGCTGTGAGAGCAGTTCCCAGTCTGAACTGTCCTCCTTAGAACATGCACTAGGGGGCTGCATTAGTGGTGCTGACCCCAACTGTCTCAGCTGGCCCCTTCAGTTGTTGTGAAACAGGAAAGACTCTTAAAGTGAAATACAGGAGATGCCAGAGCACCCTCACTCCAAATCAGTGCTTCTTTTAGCCAGTTCCAGGCTGGTTGGGAAGCCTCTGGAAATTGAAACTGGTCTTGTATGTACATATGATGAGTGGTGGTGAATGTCAGACACGGACACGCTTATGTGTTAATGAAATGTGAGTTATGTGCTAATGAAGCTGGGAAGGAGGTGTGTAATGCTGTGGAGGGTGGATGTGGTCTCCTGGCAAGATCCTCCAGGATGTGAATGTAACTGGACAAAAGAAGGGGGTGTGCAGCAAGGGGCACTGGCAGCTCAGCTGTAAGGGTAAGTTACAGGCTGGGGCAGCATTTCAGGAGCCTCTACAGAAATTGCTGCCCCTTTTAATCATAGAATATTAAGGGGTTGAAATGGAGCTTAAGGCTCATCTTGCCTCAATGTCCCCTGCCATGGTCAGGGACACCTCTCACTAGAGCACATTCCTCAAGGTTTTATCCAACCTGGCCTTGGACACTGCCAAGGTTGGGGCATCCATCCCTGTTCCAGTGTCTCACCACCCTCACAGCAAAATATTTCTTCCCACTGGAATGGTAAAAGCAGCACGTGTATCCATGAAAGACAATGGTCTTACTCCATGGTGTTAGTATGACTCCTCCTTTTCCAAAACCTCAGTAGAAGGGAGGAATTTAAACCTGAGAAAGAACCAAACTTATTACCTGTAACACATAACACATCTTTTGAACTGTCAGAAGCAAGTTAACCCCTTACACCACTCTTCTAGCTGTTACTTCATTTGAAAGTGGCAAATAAACTGACCCTCACCAATAATCTGGAGTGTTCTTTTCCCTGTCTCTTCCTCATGTAAATTGAAACCTCTGTCTCTTGGTGGATCAGCAGATGCAGGTAAGTAAAACTGCTGTTTAAGTGCACAGGCTAACCCTGAATTACCATTTATTCATGTTGAACTTTTCCTCATGGGGTTCTGTGATTTTAAATTTTGGCTGATACTGTGTGGCACAGCAATATCAAAAGGAAAAGAGAAATGTTCTTGGTGTAAACACCATGGCAGCAAAATGTGTACAGTGGGCTGTACACATACACTGTTTTTTGGAGCCTTATCTTCATCAGAATGTATTTAATATGCACTAGTGGTTCAGCTCAGGCATGTACTAGGTGTAAAATTAAAAGCCCTGCAGAAGTTCAATTATAAATATTTTATTTAAGAATATTGATTACACATGAGATGTCATTTGTTATGAATCTGTGTACAGTTACTAGTTACACCATGAAGTGTAGTTAAGTATTTGTTTAAACATTTATTTGGCACTGTCCACAGTATGCTGTAAACAATATTAACTTTATATGCTTCAGCTGCAGTGCTTTCTATGTATTCTCTAACGATTTCATCAACATGTTGTACACAATTATACAGTTACTGAGTGTCAGTAAAAATTATAAAAACACCTAGAGTAGTCATAATAAAAGTGAAGATGTGGTAAGACTTCAAATTACTGGACCTTTGCTTCTGTAAAAGTACAAGACTTGCTAGAGACATTCACTAAAACTACTGCACTGATATGTTGAACAAACTAATTCCCAAAATGCTGTCAAATACAGTTCTTGGTTTGACTTTCCTTTTGCTGATAATACGCTTACAAGGACAGCGATGGCAATGAGGTTTTGTTGAACACCAATTTACTGGTCCTTACCCCAGATTTCTACAACCTCTGTTCAAAAACCTGCTCGGGTTTTGCCCAGTGGTACCAGAATTCTGGTTTCTGCAGAGGTTTACAGAAATCCCACTGGGTTTCAGCTGGCAGAAGTGAGTGTACTTGGGTTTCCCAACACCACTACTCTAAAATGGGAAAACCATGATGAACACTTCTCAAAGCAGGTAAGAAACCTTTCACATTTTGGTAGCTGTATTAAACATGTAAATCTTTTAACTGCTCTGTCTCTTATTATGTACTTAAAAATTGTGGTCAGGTCCTAAATAGGGCAACTGTAAAGTCCATTGTGGTCCCTGGTTTTTGGTGCACAACAGAAAGTTAAACTTAGTAAACAAAATCCAGATGCTTCCTCCAAGAAAAAGAAAAGAAAGGCACCAGATCTAGTTCAAGTCAGCCCTAAGCAAACAGTAAAGAGACATCCAAAACAATTCTCTGAAGAGAAACAAATTAATGAACTGTTGACACTTTTTTTTTTGATCCTGTGGCTTTCTAGAAGATCTCTGAAGTATCAATGATTTAGAATATACTATTAGAACAAAAATAGAATTACTTTGCATTATAAATGTGCAGTTAGGACTAGGCCTTCACTGTAGTGGCTCTGATACCAGATAATGGCTAAGATTAAGCATTTCTGCTGTAATTTTATAAAATACCTCAAGTATTCATGTAGAACTTGTAATAGATAAATTAATGGCTACTGTGTGTTCTGGGCAAATGGTAAAATAATCTGGAATCATTCTGAATTGCTGGCAGAAGTGGAAGTAATGTGCTTTGCATGGTTCTCTAAGCTTTGTCAAATTACATACTTCAGGGTAGAGCCTTCTCTGTACAAGTTGTAAGAGAAGTCACAAGTTTTAAAACTCACCCATGATGAGGAGAACAGGACAAGTGCTTCAGTGCCACTTGCAGCGCTGCAGGTGTGGCTGAGGGCACCGGTGCCCCTGAAGCAGCATGTGCAGGCTGGGCACAGGGAGTGCCCTGACCCACCTCGTGGGGCAGATGTCTGTACTCGAGGGAAAAAAGCTGGAAATCATTCTGTAAAACACTGTGCTTGGCAGTGGTTGGAAAGCAGAGCTTTCCTTGAAACTCTGATTTTATTCCAGCTGCCATCAGAGAATGGCACTTCCCACATGGCAGGCACGTGGCTCCCAAGTCGGGCCACCCTTGTTGCTGTTACTGGACGGAAATCTATCGGGGTCACCTGTGAAAACGGGTCCTGTTCAGAGAATGGATAGTCAGGGCCACGGCTGGAGAGAGGAGTCTGCAGTTGGCATGGCCCAGGCCAGAAGAGGGAGGCCCACAGGTTGTAGGGGATGCACAGTGAGGGGCAGCTGCGTGTACCTGCTGGTGACCAGTGCCAACGCTCTGCCTGGGGCGTGCGTGCATGGAGCAGCTTGCCTTGGGCAGGATCACACACAGAACACAAACCTCGGTTTATGACTTTACACTTATCTTGTAAGTAGAGAAGACATGAATTAATGCAAACTAATTTCATAATCAGCTGTTCAGTGTGAGGGAACTGCTTTTTACTTGAAGTTTGCTAAGATGTCACTGAAAATGTTCAGGAAGAGGTGCGCGTGGTGGTCCTTGAAGATCAGTGTGGGACGGAAACGAATGGATCTGTCTCCACAGCCTCCCAGAACAACACCTGAAACAGGAACAGAATAAGTCCTCGAGTCATTTCCACCTTTGCCAAGTATCCACAAAAATGCAGGTCTCTTGACTGAGGGTCACCTCACTGTGGGGGGCCAACAGAAGCTCCCCAAATCCCTGCTAACCACACCATGATACAGCACATGGCCAGTGGTGTGAAGGACATCAAACTTCACAGAAACTTAGAAGAACACTGTGGGTGCCTGTAGATACTGTATAAAATATATATTGTACACTTGGGAGTATGGGGACTAATTCCAACAGCAGTGGAAAGACTCCACCCAGTGCAGAGCTCAGCTCCACTGGTTAAGTATCTTGGTCCCACAACAAGACGCAGAAGGTTTCCCTGTAATTTTGTTTTTAAACTACTTCATTTTTAATTACAAAAAAAATTAAAATATCTCACGCCAGCAAACCTCTTCCTTCAGTACTTTAAATACATGGCAATTTTTTTAACCCCAAATCAGCTATTTGAGATGAGAACTCAGCCACTGAGCTGGGCTTACCCTGCCTCGAAGCAGAGCCTTGGTCTACCATGAAGCAAACTGCTTGCCTTCTCTCCCTGCTGCCTTAGTTTCAAAGAACAAAAAATGGTGTATTTTTTGCTCTAAAATGTTGGTTTCACCACAGTTTAGATGCATCATGCATTTCAAGAGATAAGAGTAACAGAAAAAATGGACAGCAGCAAATCCAGGGCCCACACACAGTTAAAATCAGAGAAAGTTAGGTGTGGATCCTGAGGATCCCCTCCAGGGCCTGTCTGCAGCTGGAAGCCATGCCCAGGAACACCTGAGGTCACTGCAGAGGACTATATGACTGATGTCACAAAAACTCCTGCCCTACATAGATCTCTTCCAGTAACACCAGAGCCTGGCAAATATACACACCATGCAATGTACTGGTCTGAAGTCTCTGAAAACACAAGTATTTCCAGAAAACTCTAAATACGGTTTTGTTTGTCATTTCCCTTCTCTCCTGTGATGCTGTAGTACACATACACCACCCGAAAAAGGAAGATTCAGGAGCATTACCTATGCTACTGTTTGTCACGTGAAGCTCATCCACACATACAAACTCTTACCTTTGTTTCTGGCTATTGTGATTAACTTGTTCCTAGTTGCATCATTTGGAGTGTCAAACGAACAGAATGTTCCTCTTCCTCTCACTCTGCTGATGAGATGGGGGTAACGAGCCTGCAAAGAGAGGTGAGACGTGCCCGTGGCAGGTGCTGGAACAGAGGGCACCTGGTGGCAAGCTCAGCTCTGCCAGGTGGAAACCCTGCTGCCTCCTGGTTCTGCTGGAGTGCAGCGAGTGCAGGGACTGGATTGCTCACACAGCAGAGACTGTGTTTGGGATTGTGCTGTGCAAAATGCCTTTGGGGAGGAGAGCACCTCCACCAAGTCTACCCTTAAATGCCTGTCTGACTTTCCATCTCCTATGGGGCTGCATAGTAGAAGCTGTGAGGAATTTCCCTTAGCCAAGGGAGGGAAAGCTGCAATTTTCTTGTTTAAACAGCCCAGCAGAATTGGAGCAAAATATGAAACCACTCTCCTTTAAAAAGAACTTTGGGATGATGAAATACAGGTGCTTGTGGTAACAAAACCTTCTAACAAAGCCATTTAACTATCTGCAGTTCATACACTCAGATATTTTGGGGGTCACCCTCTATTTTGGATTAAGCTGTATAAACCCAACATTCTTAAGTCAGTAAAAGAAAGTTTACTTCAACCCAAAATGCACAGTTATTCAACTTGCATTTAAGTACCTAAACCAGCAAGCTGTGATTATGGTTTAGTCCCCAGCTGGAGTTTCTCAGTCCAAGTGTTTAAACAGGATGAGGTCAGATCCTGCCCCATCAGCAAATTTATTTTTCTTATTTACAATCCTTCCAGATGTTTACCTGCAAATCCAGCAGCCCAGTCAGCAGTGCTTTCCCGGCGTGGGTTGCATTGTTTAGAAGGTCTTCTGTTTTAATAACCTTGATGACTTCAGCAAGCATAAGGTTCTTGGATGGATCTCCAAGCCAGGTATTGAAGATCCGGTAGGGCTTGGGAAAGGGTGGGAAGAGAGTTGTGGAACATGTTAACAGGCAAATCACTATAATAAAGAAAAGCAAGGCATCACACTGGCAGTGCAGACATCTGGTGTATGAAAAGGCATGCACTAATCTCACCAAGCCTCCCTTTTTTTGTTGTAAGAACAAAATCCCACTGCCCTGCTGAGCTGAAACACGAGGTGACTACTTCATGCTTCACATTTAGTGCACTCTGTCTTGCTGCTCTGACATCTCATTGAAGCACAGCTATAGAGGACACGGAATTCAGCATTATGTATATGGGTTTTACATCAAGCTTTATGTTGTCCTCCTTAATTTTAATTTTTTTTTTTCATTTATTGCATCTATAATGTCATTAATGTGAAGAGGAAATCTTGCTGACAGAATCTGCAATGCTGACATACAAGTTCTGAAGGTCTCAAGTTGCCCTGCAGGAAAAGGTGTCAGTTTGAGGTTGGGTTTTGTACTGAAGTTTAGTTCCATGAGGCTAAACCCTGTCCTCCACTCCCCCCACCAGCTTTATGACCTTGGTGACTGACAACAACTGGAATACAAGTGAAGAACTGATGATGACAGCTGTTGTGTGAGCACACAGCAAGTATTTGTGAAACAGCAGCTCCATCCAGCTGAACCTGCATTGCAGAAGGAAACCTTGTCCCTTCCATGGAGGTTGCAGTCACTCCTCAGTGGGTCACCAACCAGCACAGACTTTGTTTCATTGAAAATCTTACAGCATTTGGCCTGAACTCCTCTTTGTGGAAAAATCCTCCTGTCATCATCTTCTTACTGAACGTTACCACATCAGCTGGGTCATCCAGGCCCCAGTGTTCGTGCGCCCAGAATTTTCCTGTGCAGCCACCTCCCGTCTGCACCTCATCCACCAGGAAGGCACAGCCATGCTGTGGGGAGAGAGGGGAGGAGCAGGGAATGTTACAAAACAGAAATACCTGCCTTAGTGAACAGAGAAATACAAGCAACATCCCTCCTTCCCCTCCCTTCACTGTTCTAATCTCCCCTCCACCAATGCCACTCACCGTGAGACAGATTTCACAATTCAAAATTCACCTGTTTTTTTCAGAAAGGCACTAGAATCTTATTTTCTACCCAAACTCACAAAGGACATGTTTTTATATAGTCTTGAACATGTCTAAAGGGCACCTGAAAACATCCAGGAGGAGCACAGGTGGCATTTTCAAAACCCCCGAGGGAAGCAGTGTCATTTCTAGAAGCTTTGTTTTAAATAAGAAGTTTCTGCCCCCAATCTGAGTTCTGTCATTTGTGGCACAAAGGCAATACTAGCAGCATGAGCTGTTCAGCCTGGGGGCCTGAAGAGCTGCCTTTTCAGACAAGTCTGCTGAAAGAGCTGCTCACGCCAGCTGACAACATGGGGATTATACATGGAAGACTACTTTGTTAAAACTTTGGGACAGAGAGATAAGTTATATCATGATATTGCAATTAAAAACAATTGGTAAGTACTTCTGGCAGCACCTCATTTCAGATAAGGCAACCCTTTCCATTTTACATTACTTACCATGTCACCCTTGCATGAGCAGCTGTTAGCAATGGTGGAGTGCCCATCCCTGGAGGGATTTAAAAGATGTGTAGATGTGGCACCTGGGGACATGGTTTAGTGGTGAATTTGGCAGTGCTCGGTTAATGGTTGGACTCATTGACCTCAGAGGTCTTTTCCAACCTAAATGATTCTATGATAATGGGAAAAGCTGCTTTTTCTCATGGCAGAACAGAATTTTCCAAATGTCACTTCTGCTCTTCTCTAAAAGCACCCAGATGTTTTGAGGGTGAAAAAAAAGCATGGAATAGGTCTTCCTGAGGGCCATCACTTCTAAACAGGTAAATTCACATTCCAAGTATCAAGAAATCTGTCCTTTTCATTTTTTTCTTGTAATATCAGCACTATGGTTGGACTCAAGTTGTGTTTCAGCTTTTTTTGCAGTTAAAAACAAGCTTGTAATTAAAAATTTACCCTTTTCCAAACCCTCCTCTTCAGACATTGAACCTTCTCAACAATCTGGCATTATCATTTAAAGAACACTGCTGCAAAGTTCATAGTTAATTAATCAAAGTAATTTCTCTCTCACCTCAAAATTAGAAGGTAATTTATTGGACTAAGGAAACCATTAGATGTGCATCAAATGGAAGAGACCAGGGGCTGCTTGTATCTGGCTACAAGTACATAACTACCCTGACTGCTCCTAGGGAGGCCTGTGAAGCTCCCAAAGTCCCTGGGGCAGGGGGAATGCCTCTGGAGACACCCAAAAGTATTTGCGTGTTCAGCTACTACTGAATGACCAATGAAATGTTTTATTACCTTTCTGGCAATATCTCGTAGCTTTCTGAAGAAGTCATCTGAAGCATGATTGTCCCCACCCTCCGACTGTATTGGTTCTACAATGATTCCAGCCACAATCTTCTTCTTTTTCCTGTACTTTACAATCAGGTCTTCCACCTGTAAATCAAACATTTATGATACATTCTCCTTCCAGGACATTCACACATTTCCTCCCAGCAAGAATTCAGTCTCAGCAACAGAGCTTCAACTTTTCCAAGACATTCCTGGCTCTGAAGGTGTCAGGAGGCACAAGCAATTAACAAGTAGTTCCTCCGGGATTTAACACAGCCCTCTTGTTCCTGAATAACACTTAAGTTTAAATCATGTCCTAAACACACTGTAACTAGTTGCACATTTATCTACAGTGGTGTGGAAGCAGTAGCCAGGTTCAGCTGGCAGTGTGGTGGGCAGCTGTGCCACTGCTGTTGTTGCACCTGAGCAACAGGGAAGGAGACAGATTTTGTGTCAGAACCCAAAACTCTGCTGATGTATTACAGAAGGTCATCTGGAAAATTTACTTCTTCCAGTCACCCGCTTCAGATACATTAAAATTAATCGGATGAAATAGTGCAGAAATCCTGTTGCTGATAAGGGAATTAGAGAGAATTCTCATTAACCTTGTCGTGCCAGTTGCTGCATTTAGTGATGTATTTGTACTTGAAATACACCTCACAGCTTTCAGGGCCCACAGCCCGTGCAGGCTGTGAAAAGCAATGGTTTCCAAAGGGGGCCAAGCCACAGACTTGGTAGGAGAGCATTCGGCCTTTGGTGATTTTTCTGTTGTGCTTTTTTCTTTGTTTGTTTGGGGTTTGTTGTTTCTTTTGTTTGGTTTTGGTTTGGTTTGTTTTTTGTTTGGCTTGGTTTTTGTTTGGTTTGGTTTTTTTTTTTTAAAGCTGTCATGGAGCAACCCCAGGAAAGCCATCTGCTATGCTTTCTGTTTTTCTGAACTGAGGCAGGTTTGGATAAGTGGATAAGTGGTCTCTTGGATCCCTGCACAGCCCTCCCTGCCACTGGCTGTGACTCTCCACACTCTGCACCAGTTCAGTTCCTTGCTCCCCTCTGCCACCTCTCAAGACTGAGCCCTTGGAAGCCGGAGATTCTGGATCTCAACAGGGAATCCTGTGCTTCTGGTACCTGGAGATGGTTCTCCTCCCTTAAACTCTGTTCTGCCCAGCTTTCCCTTCTCCCAGGCTGGGGAAGGCACTGTGTCCCTGCCCGCTCACTCCCTGCAGCCACAGGGAGGATCAGAACTTCACACCAGAACCTGCCAGGGAAAAGCTGAGAAGCCTGAAATCCTGTTAGAGGTTCTCTTTGCAGAGAGGGTTATCCATGCTGTGTTATCCCTTAGTCCACGGCCCCTTGGCAAGGCCTGGCAGACAAGTTCACTGGGATACAAGGAACTTGTCCTGCGTGTGGGATTTCACCAGGGTGTCACTCGTGCAGCCCCAGCTGGCTTCTCTCCTGCCAGGCAGGACAAATGGACTGTAAACAACACTGAATGCTGCTTTAATCACGGGCTGTTCCAACCCCTGAAAACATTCTTTTAGTGAAAGGCACTAATCCTACCAACACTATTCATTATTTCAAATCAAAAACAACAGAAAGCTGCCAGTGAATTTTTTACCTCCTCTAAACAACGGGCTTCTTCCTGTTGATTCTCTTTCACAAAATCTTCCAGGGGATACTTTAGCCTTGGAAATGGAGCAATAGGCCAGTCCAGTGAGGGAATGTCCAGTTTGTGAATTGCTTTAGAGTGAGTTGTAGCTAAGCAACCTAAATCCAGAGAAGCAAAAATCAAAATAATACCTGTCTAAGAAAAATAAAGGAAAAAAGCTACCAAGAGGTGAAAAATTGCCTGACAGCATGACAGTAGAATTACCTTAATTGCTCTTTTTGCTTTATATTCTGAAATAATGGGCAATTGGATTTAGTCAGGTCTAAGTGGATTGCTCTAGCTTGTAAGCATCAGTTTCCCATGCACTGTTCCAGAAGAACAGGAGAACCTCTGTCAGTCTGAACAGGTTGCTCAGATGAGCTGGGTTTCACCTGTCCAAAGACAACTGCTCACAAAGCTCACAGACACAGCACTCTTGGGTAACATGCTCTGAAGAGGGATTGAGCTGATATAAAATGGTAAAAGTGAGTAACATCATGTTTGTATATTGTGGTGATTTTTCCCCAGGAGTTAGATTTTCATGAGTACAGGCAGGAAACTCTGGATTCCGAATGACAATAAGAGACCTTTTGAAAATAATTTAAAAAAAAAATAAAATAGATTCCTACTGTCACTCAAATATTCTGTTTCAGTATTGGTGGGGCTTCCAGGGCAAAGCTTAACGAACCTACAGCTTTTCCTCCAGTCCTATGTGTCTGAGGGAATCCCCCTTTTCCACAGGCACAGTGAGCTGAGGGTCAGTGCAGGGGCTGAGGAGGGACAAGGCACAGCTTACCCATGGTCCTGCCGTGGAAGCCGCCCATGAAGGAGAGCATGGCGTAGTCAGGGCAGCCAGGGGGCTGCAAGGAGAGCACACAAGGGGGTCACAGAGGGGCTCACACCCCCCTTAACACACCCCCAGGCCACAGCACCACGGGATGGCCAAGCCTGAGCTGCAGCCCCTCAGTGCACCCTGACCCAGCTCCTCCTCAGCCATCGGGCACCACAAATTGTTACAAATATACTGCTCACCCCATAAAGGTTGCCCGAGCTCCCAAACCCCCTCATTAATACTGATGAGTCCTTGGAATTTTATCCCTGCACATGTGAGCTCACACAAGGCTGAGCATCCAGCACACTCAGCCCCTTTTTGCACAAACCAGGAGCACGTGGATGTGCCTGGGGGTGGCATCGGGGCTGTGGGAGCTCAGTGAGGAGAGGCTGGGGCTGCCCCATGCTGGACACCCCCTCCCCCTGCATTCCTGATGGCTCACTGATATTTGTTGGGAGCAGTTTGTATTTCACAGTTTCCTAAATTTACAAAACTCTAATTCCACCTCACATACAGCAAAGCCAATTTTTCCTCCCAATCTTCCCTTGCAAGCCTGAGCCAACGGTACATCTGTAGGTGTGGTAAAGAACAAATGTTACCTGGTTAATCATGCAAGATTCCAGTTCTTCTTTTGTGACATTATTATGGCCCCTCTCCTTGTTCTGCAAAAAAACCCAAACAACCCAACAGGAGTTTTCCTGTAGTTAGTTGTAACCAATGCATTTATGGCTAAACCACAAGTCAGTAATCCTGGTATTCCAGATTGGAGCCAATGAAGACACTGGCTGTGGCTTTTACATACTGACTGCAATCTGCATTTTCCTTTTAATTTCTAAAGTTGTGTCAATACAAAGTGACAGCTAGATGAACACTTTTTAATAAAGATTTTATACTAGGTTGAATATAAGGAACATCATAAGCAAGACAACCTCCAAGCCTTACTTAGTTTTACAGTAGCAGTTCTGATGATAAATAAATACTCATTTTTACAACTAAACCTACAAAAACATCTTAATATTTTACTCACCCTGTACCACATGAATATTGCTTTAAAGGCATTTTCATTGGAGCAGGATCCACAAGACATGGTCATTACCTGTGACAGGCCCTTGGGAGCCACCTGTCAAGCAAGAGAGAAAATTACTCCAAAAAATGGAGCACAGATATAGTGCAAAGTGATAATAATAGTGATTAGCCCTTAACATCATGAACTTCAGTGCAGTGGGAGACCAACCATGCCCAGGGAGAGGAAAGACAATTTTAACTGCAGATGAGAGGGATTGATTCAGCTTCAGTGCCAAGGATCTTCAAATTGAAATCAAGACACAGAAGCCACTTATCCCACTCTCTCTTATGAAAGCACAGGGAATGGAGGTAAGTGAAAATGTGTCTTCTCATCAGTTCTTGAACTCAGAAATAAGAAGCTGCATCTGCGCAGGGCTGACATGCCACGTTCTCACACTCAGTTGTCAAGTCAGGGAAAAAGGTTTGACCTCATTCCTCACAGTGGGAAGGCAGATGAATGAACAGCTAATCTGTAATGTTCCCTGTTAAAATCCATAACATCCCTTGAACGTGCTCACATCCCTGAACACAGAACATGGTAACTGATCACTGCTGTCTCAGACTTACTGATAGCAAAGACTCCTTCAGTTTTTCTGTAAAGTTCTCTGGAGGTAAAATCCCTAGGGCAGGTCTGTTGATGAAAGTGCTCTAAAAAGACAAAGGAAGAGGAATTGTTAGGTTCTTCTAGCACATGAAAAATATGTTGATATCAAAGCAGTGACAGTTCATTGTAATTACAAATACCTGGCAGAAATTTGTATCACGGCACATGGAGTTTTAAACCAGGGACTAATACTTACACCTTAGAATATGTTTTTCTGTCTAATTCTTACTACTCTTTTCTTGCAGGACACCTTGGGAAAGGTGCTTACTAACTCATACTGACATTTCCTCTTCAATATTGCCACTTTAGTTGCTCAGTCTCAATTTTCGCTACACACAGGAAATATGCTTTAAAACCTTTATTACTTGCCTTCAGTTCAAGTAGCTAAATTCAATTAGGATAGCAGCATTTTCATCCTTACTGAGCTACAAGACAGACCATTTTGGAACACTGTGGTTATAAAACATCCTCCAGATACTACTGCAGTGGGATTTGGGGGCAAGAGACCACCCGAGTTCCTTCCAACTTCAATGTCCTGTGAACTGGCCAAATCAGGATTCAGACCTTTGGGAAAGGTAATTTTGGTGTCAGTGAACAGCAGCTGGTGGGAAAGCTGAGCCTGCTGCCCACACAGGGGTTTCTAAGGAGCAGCTCTGGAAAAATCCCTTCAGTCTCCCCAGTTCACTAATGGAGATGAAAGTCACATTTATGCAATTAATTTCAATTAAATGTCATGGATTAAAATCGATTTGTCGCTGCTCTTTGTCTTTGTAGGTAATCTTATTTGATTCATACCGTGCTACTTTTTATTTTAAATTAAATTTGCTGAGAAAAGGACAAGCTCAATAATTTTGCCAACTGCAAGAGCAACATTATTTGCTCTTCTTTTTATTTGTTGTTTTTCTTATTGAAGAAGGAATTGCTGACATTAGAGGCTCGGCTTTGATGGCTTAATTCTTAATGGGTCTCCAGAGGGGACAGACTGATTCCTCCACAACACTCATATTTTCAGTGCAGCTCAAACTTGCACATTTATTGGCATCCTTCAATATAAGAACTTGTTTGTTCAGACGTGTGAACCACAGCAAGAGGTGGAAGTGGTCACACTGTACCTGTAAGGACATTTCATCACGATTCTTAGAGAAAACCAAGTATCACACAAGATGTAACAGTGTATGAGCTACGACTTTGTAATTTGTTCATTTGTTACTTCCAAAACATTGTTTCAACAGACTGCATCTTAAAAGAAAACCTAAGCAAGGATGTTACTGACAGAACAACACAAAGTTTCTGTTTAGGAGCTGTGAGAAATCTTACTTGATTTTTGTCTCAGTTTAGAAGGACATTTTCAAATGAAGTTAGAGATACAAGACTGTGAGTTTGTTGTGAATTTGATTATGGGCTGTCACAGTCAATTGACAACATTCGCCATTAAGCAGAAAAGTGCATTTTTCTTTTTTTGTAGTTAATGAGATACTCAAAACGGAGAAAAACAGAACATTGACATCAAGCTGCTGCGGGCTCGAACAAACAGATGCATATTCTGTTCTTTAGAGATGGCTGTAAAGAGGGTACATGGAGCATTGCAGACAAACCAAACCAAGTCCCTCCAGGAAAACACTGATCCCATCAGCAGCATTAGCCACGGCCCTCCCTCGGTGTGTATCACTCAGAGCAGTTCTTTCCCCACAAAGCTGGAGTGTTACCTGCAGTCAGCCCCAGCACACACTGTCTGCAGTGAGATTGGCACAAGCTCTGCTCTTCTCAGTGCTCTTGGCACTGCAAACCTGACATCCTGCCCACACCCAGCCCAGGCAGAGCCTGCCAGAGATCCCGAGTGCAGCCAGGCACAGGCTCCCTGGCTCCCTGCCACCCTCTCCACTGAGCCAGGCGGGTCTCAGAAATCAGAACGGGTACCAAGGGCAGCTCTGGGGCTTGTACATGGGAGAGAGGGGTCCTGGTTGTGCCACTTCAGAGGAGTTCCTTTTACCACAGGCTTAGAGCTGGCAGCTTCTTACCTGCCCTTCCCCAGTGGGCAAATCACCAACTGCCACCAGACAACAGGACTTCTTGGGTTTGGAGTTTTTGTTGGTTCCGAGTTGTTTTTTTTTTAATTTGTTTATTCTTTTTTGTTTTGTTTGTTTTTTAGATCTGACTTCACTGACTGTTGCATTATAATGAAGATATTATTCCCAGAAATATTTTTTATGAGTTAACACTAAGCATTTAGAAATATTAGTCCTTCTGAAAGATCCAGATCTGCCTTTGATAACTCCAGCATTTCTAGGCCTGGTGGTTTGGTGTGTTTTGGTGGGGTTTTTTTGGTTGTTTTTTTAATTCGTTTGTTTTGGGCTTTTTTGTGGTTGTTTTTTTTGTTTGTTTGTTTGTTGGTTGGTTTGGTTTGGGTTTTTTTTGTTGTTGTTGTTTTTTAAACTTGAAGTATTTTAGTTCTGGGGGAGGCACAATTTCTCATCCTTAAGAAATGAGCAAACCAGAAAAGCAAATCAGCTCAGGGAACTCAAATGTCTGCACGTCTTTGCCGTGCTGGCTCAGCATTCACAATCTGCTGGAGTGTACTTAAGAGATGGAGACCAGTCACTATCCCCACCCTTCAAAAAGAAACTAAACTTCCCACAGCATTCCAGATGGAGGGCACCCCATTCAAAATGTTATATTTCCTCTCAAAGTCTTGTGCTTGTTTCAGGCTCAAAAATCTTCACTTGGAACATTCCTAAAATTGTTAATTGGAAACACTATGTTTGAACTGTGGTTTAAAACTGGCTGCAAACATATCAGGTGCTTGCATCACCCAAATGTTTACTTCTTGTAAAGCTTCCCAGAGGTTTTGGTGTTTCCTTAAACACAACCAAGCCCTTTTCATCTAGTGAGCAACACAGCAAGCAGATCCTATCATATATTAAACTGAATCATTAGCGTTCACTATCAGTTTAAGAAAAAATGAGAAAGCCCACAACAACGAGGGAGAGGACTCCTGCAAGTACTTAATCTTTTAATTCACTTACCAGGTTCTGTGGCTGCTGTAAAAGCTTTATCAGAGAGGGATGGCTGTAACCTAATTAAAAAGAACAAAGAAAGCAAATAGTTATTTCTACCTGGTTTCAATAAACTAATGCAAAGCTTAACCTAGAGAAATAACCTTAACTTAATGCTTGACTGTTTCTGTGCAACTTGCTTATTTTTTAACTACTAATAATAGCATTTCTTTTGAAGTAGAACAAGCCTCTTTTATTATGTGGAACTTTGGTACAAATTTTGTGTCAGGCAAAATCAAAACATATTTTAGTACTGAATGTTAAAAATCAATGCAAAAATAAATGAAACAATGATCTTTTCCCTGATAAAGCCTGGTGGAAGCATCATAGTTTTTACCAAGTACTGCAGGACTGATTTTACTAACTGCTTGCTCACTCTCCTTTTGAGGTTTCCCACGTGTTTTTGGTTACTCTACAGTGCAGTGTCTGAACTTCTTTTTCTCAATGAGGAGCTGAGATCACTTTCTGCCTGTGCAGCCCACCAGTCACTGTTCTGACAGTCACCATTTACCTGTGTTGTGGAAGCATTCCCAGTTTCTCCACCCCAAAGCAGCTGCTACAACTCTTGATCCCTGTCACCCTGACCTGCTGGGGGCTCTTGCTGAGGAGTGACCACTGCACAAAGCCAGAAAGAGCTCCTGACACTGACCACGAGGGAAGCCTCTTGTGCACCGTGTCCATTCACAGTGGCTGTGTCCATTCACTTGTGGTCTCACAGCAATTGTCACCCTCCTTGAGTGTCACACTGATTATTCCTGGCACAACAGAGCTTTGCCTCCCTCCCCATGCTTTTTAACTGGTTGGACTTTTCCTCACTGTAAAATTAACTTGGAAACATATATTCCTCCCTTCATGCTTTCTTCCATGCAGTTCCCACCTTTCACAGCTGACCATAAGAAATAAACAAACAAACAAAAAAATTCACATCTTTACTGATTTCCCAGAGAAAGCTCCCTCAGGAATGGTCATTTCTGTGCATTCTAAAGCTCTAACAAACCACCAGCACGGGCTCTTTGTCCCCCAGGGTGCAGGGCAGCTCCCAGGGCTGCTTTCACTGCTCAGGTGTGCAGTGAGCACGTGTTGTGGCAGACCCAGCACACAGAAAACCTGGAATTCCAGCAGGATTTTTACAATGGCTTGACAGCACTTTTTGATGTCTGTGGCTCTGGGATGTCACTTGTCACCATTCTCCTCTGCAACACTCTCTGAGCACTCTCCATCCAAGGCACTGCCCACCTGGGTTTGAGGTGTGCACACATCAGCCTCACCATTATCCAGGTCCCCATGGATAAAAACACTCACATCTATTTGCAGGCTTGGAGGTGCACATTCTTCCATGATCTTGCATGATCATCTCCATCCTACCAGGAGGAAAGGGCTGCCTGCACAGACACTTAAACCTCACAGACTAATAAGCACCTGGATCCCTAACCTGCCACATCCCATTAGTTATTCCAAGGCACCTGTCTGGAAATCTTTCCTTCTCAGTCACAGATTTACATATCTCCACTGTGCATCACCAAAAACAACCTGTTTGATAAATTGCTCTCTCCTGCTAAAGAAGGAGATTCTGCACTTTTCACTTTCTCTCAGGACCAGCTTTTTTTGTCCAAATAAAAGTTTGTCAAAGTAGGGAAAACAGAAAGGAAGAAGATGTCACAATTTGTCCTTTTTACTCAGAAACTAAGATACTAAGATTGCTTCAGTTTTAACACAACAAAGGTGCTTAATTTATAACCACTGATATTCTATGGGATAACTCGCTTGCTTACAAGTAAAACCAATTTATCTGATGCAAAAAAACCCAAACCAAACCTTCAAAGGAGCCCAGAAAATTTCATTTTAAGCCTGATTTCTAATGTATGAAATGCCAGTGCCAGAGAATCACATTATATTTTAAATATTCTTGAAGAAACAGTTGGAAACTTCATCTTCCCTACTGCTCAAGAAGTCAGACTGCTCTAATTTTGATACCAAAGCTTATCATGCCTCTGAATCCTCATTCCAGTGGAATGGCAACAGCCCTGATTACCCCATCTGAGCAATGGAGCATTAGGCTACTGCACTAGCAAATCAATTATAAATTCAGTTTTGAATATTTCAGCTGAAAACAAGGAAATATCCAGATTGTTTTTAGCTGCATGCCATGCTGCTAAATCTGTTAAAATTATTATGAAGATAATAAAAGCTGTTATTTGGGACACCAACAACTAAATCTGCATGGCATCTGCTGTCATGGGAAGAGTTGTTGTTTGGCTAGAGGGGATGGCACAGCTGAAAGTTGTGTCCCTGAGAGCTGTAGCTGTGGCTACCACTGGGAGCACCTCTGAGAGTAGACCTAGTGTTTCAGAAATCCCCAAACCTTACAGAAGTTTGCTGTAAATAGCTGCCACTGCTTAGGAAGCTTGACTGTCAACTGTGGTATTGCATGTAGGAACATGTGATCCTGTTGCTGGCGTTGCAATATGTGAAGATCTTTGTATGTAACACAAACTCAAGGCTTCTGTTACCCATGACTTACCCTTTCTCACCCACACAGGATCTCTCTCCCGTTCACTTCAGGCTGAGTGGCCTGGAATTCCTCCTAATACTCCCTATTCCACTTGTGCCTCCTCAAACAGAACCCACTGAAAGAAGGGAGAATCCTTAAAGTCCAACTGCTGCTGAAAGAGTAGGAGTGTGGAAAGATACTGAACTGGTTCACAGTCATAAACTAACGCCAGGGAGAACTAAAGGGTTAAAAACCCATTATATAACTAGACAAGTCAAACAGCTCTGGGCTGGGATGGCAAACAGGCAATAACTTGTTTCATTGCCATCACCAGCACAAGGCTTTTAAGCTTGATGAATCCACTCTCAGAAGTGACTGAGCTGTCTCTAAGAGAAGGGCACCTGCTCCATCACTCTTGCCGTGTCTGGATCAGTGTGACAGGAATGTACACGTCCTCCAGGCTCATGAATGTGCCTGTCTGCAAAAGGAAAAAAAAAACTAGAGGCTGCTAAAATAATGAGATGGAGAGAGCCCAAAGAACCATTTGAACTGAGCAGAAGGCTGCTGTCAATAATATCAAACTGCACCTCTCTGCGTCTCCCCAGACAAAACAGACCTTCCCAGCACTGAAAACCACATTGTTTCATTTGCTATTCCAGGATGGTAAACATGTCCTGCATTTGGCTCCATGGGGTTTCTAACTATTAGATAGATTAGCTACAGGTTTAAAAGACTATGCTGTGCTACAACTGCCCAAAAACGTGTGGTAAAAAGCTGTTTTAATTTTTGTTTTTCAGCAAGAAACAGCCCAGAGCATCTTTGCCTAGAGGCTTTTTTATACTTTAATTCTTATCTCTCCAGACAGACACTTATTACCTCTCAACCTCTGCTGATAAATATATTCTAGTGCAGCAGATCATTATTAAATCTTGGGGAGTCCTGACAGATTCATAAAAGGTTTTATTGGATTTACTTTCAGAGAGATAAGCACAGATGACTAACAAGCATTTCGTGATCTTGGTTTGGTCTTCTGGTCCAGGCCCCACCTCTGTCACCAAGAGGGATGTTATTAGCAACCAGGGCAGCTTCAGATAGTGTTGTCATTCAGTACAACTTAAACATATAAATTAAGGCTGTGTATTAGATTTAGGTCAGGCTGTAAGTATTAAATTTCCATTTACTCCTTGTTGCTACACATGATAGTGCCACTATCTGAGAAGATGTGTGAAGCACTTCAGGATTGAGGAACGTGTCCCCTAGGACCAAAACCCAACTGGTCCTCAGGAAGGCACTGTCACTGTGAAGGAGGAACTAGATGGCTTAGCTGAGGGTCAGTTACAGGTTCTGGAGTCTTGTATCTATGCCACCAGTTTCAGTCAACCAGAGAAAGTAAATTGTAGAAGCCCCTGCCCATTTCCGCCCATTAAGAAAGTATTCCCTCCCTAATACTTTAATATTTCATACACAAAGCTATATTAGAAGAGGTATGCTAACACCATCAAGCACCAGAAGGTCAGAAAGCCTCAGTGCACTCTCTATGCAACATTAATTTCTTTCTTTTGGAGTAAGCACTGTCCTTCAACTACGTGACTGAGCACTGGTTTCTCCAAATCAGCATTTCTTGTGTGAAGAATAGGAAATCATGAACACTAAATGCATCTCCCTTCCTAGAAACTAAAATCCAATGCCACTGGCATACATGCATTGTGCTCCTCTCTCTCTCTCCTATTTCCATGTGAGAAGTGACAAAGTTACCTCAGTGAAGCCTCTAAAAGATACAAAATAGCCAGAACTTGTGTTGAGGGAAATAAGCTACAAACAAACACTGAAGGTTTCTGGAATGATTAAACATTTACTGAGTGTATGTGAGAGCAAAAACATTGTCTGCAAAGGAGACTGGGATAAGTGATCACCCATTGCAGTGACGAGATCTTAGATGCCAAAAATTTGGTAAAAACCTGAACACCACTAAACCCTGTTTTCCAGGAAAGGAGCACCGTAGAGATGACTTTGAGTCACCACAGTTTCTACACACAGCACAACATCTACCTTTTAAATTACCCAGAACTTCTCTTTTTGCCTCTGCAGAACTGTATTTTTAAGCAACTGAGAGGAACCATGGACGAGGAACAAGCAAACTGAACTGAACTCCTACTGAAACCTCTATTCCTTGCAGTTGGGGCTTAACATCTCTGCCTTGCTTCTGCTTGAAATGCTTCACAGAGACATCAGCTGACTTTCCCAAGCACTTGCCAAGCCTCGTGTCTGGTTCCTCAGCCCAACTGAGCTGACGCCTTTGCTTTCCCTCAGTACCACAGCTCAGTGTTGGGGCTTGTTTTATCCTATTGCAGTCCACATGGCCCACTCCATTTTATCACTTATTTTGAGACAGAAGTGTTAACTAGAGCATAAAATTTAGTTTGAAAATGTTTAAGTTATGCTTGTTAATGTTCAAAACAGTAACACACCTTCACAGAATCACAAAGTGCACAAATCCAAGCTAACAAAGACAACCTGAATTGTGGAACTTGCATATTTAAATTAAGATTAATACTAGAGTTTCTCCCAGGCATCACTGTGTACTGCAGGTGGGCTTTAAGCATTGAATTTTTAGTTTCTTCAGAAAGCAAAACATTTTGGTACAACTACTGTCTCCTACCTATTGGGATGGATGAAATCTGAGAGTAGAGATCCAGCATTCGATTGCCATCTACATCTACCAGGTAGTTCCCTCTGCTCTCTTCATAATTGCAAAAGAAGTGCACAGCTTCTGCATTCTTCAGGGTGAAAACAAACAATTAGTGCTTTAAAAAGCAGCAGTGTGTAGGAAGGTGCAGCTAATGGTTATAGAGCAAAATCTGATAAAAGTACCTAATGCTAGAATAAAAAGACACATTATAGTCATTGCATGGCAATTAACTGTACAGCTGTTTTTATAAAGAGGGACTGTTAAAAGGGCAAGTCTGTACTTCTACAGAAATGAAGCACAGATTTTGAGGTAATGCTCTTCTTAGGAAGGCAATATGTACTTAGGCTGAAATATTTTTAAACTCAGGCTCAAATATACCTTGTTTTCACTGGCTACCGTGTAACAACTCAAAAGCTTTTCTTTAAATACATATAGTTTAAATACATATGTTGAAAGAAAAATCACTGATGCCTAAAAATGATTCTGCAGTATTCAAAACATACTAAAAAAGATTTTATTCAAATGTGTAAACATATGACACATAATGTACTCAGCGTGAAAACCCAGAGTCAGTGTTTCCCCTTCTTTTTTGGTACAAATATACAAAGTATGGTCTGAAATCACAGTAGTAACACCCCCCAAAACACAGAAAACTTGACAAATTACCTGAATGCCGTTCAGCTTCTTCATTAATTCCTGTAGAAAAGCAAATGTCAAAGAGTTTCAGGTATGTAATTAGCAAATACTGAAGGAGAATATGTTTCTTTTTTGTGATCCCATAAATCATATGCAAACCTTGCAGTCCTGTGTGCAACTCTACTTGCCACAGGAACTTTCATGGTGCATCTTGCAAATATTACAGTCAACACTATGAACTGTGGCATGCAGAGCTAAACGGGCTGCAAACACAGTTTAACTGTAAATCTCCAAAGAGGGAAAGCTGCCTCTTCTATATTGATCAACTGAACTGAGAAAACAAGAGAGAAATCAGAAAAGAAGAGAAGCCAGAGCCACACAGAAGTGCTACTGGCACATTGGTTCTAGAAAGACAGCTCCTTTCTATTAAAAACAATAAAAAACCCACAAAAACCAAGACCCCACCACACGCACAAATACTGACTCTGCCAGAAGTAAAACAACATCCAGCAAACTGAAACTCTTCCTTCATTTCAAAACCAAAGCCTTATTTCACATCATAAAAAGCCAACTAAGTTTCTATTTCAGCAGGAGCACAAGTGACCAAGCCTGATGGGATGTTTTATCAAACTGATGCTCTTTTGCTTTTAGTTTCTCCATATGGGAAGTTAGCTAGCAGTTGAGATTCAGATCTGTCTCTCAGAGAGGGACATTTCATTCATGAGCTTTTTATTCTCAGCCTCCTGATGAAAATGGGTGTAGACTTATGAAATAATGTTTATTCATATCTGATTAAAGGTTTGAAATGAAATCTGTTTTCTAGGAAGTCAGATACAGCAAAATAAAAAACAGCAAACCAAGTTACTATACTTTGGGAACTTACTCTAGATCGTGGTCCAGGAACTTCTGTCTTCATAAGAGGTCCATCATAATCAAAATCCACATCAATTTTAGCTGCAGCTTGACTGATATACCTGTGTCCTGTAAGAAATAATGGAAACCTGAGAACAGACCATATTTTCTGTGCTCTCCTCTCAGAAGATATATCCATACCTTACCCTACTGAGAACACTTGACAGATGAGACAATTACATTGTGCTGTCTGAAGTGAACCAAATATCTCATTTTTGACAAGTGTTAAAACAAAACTAATACCAGTGAGGTGGCTTAAAAAAAAATATCAAAGGAAATGACAAAGCAACCCTAGAGAAACAGAGGCAAATCCTGCTGTAAAGCACTGGAGGACTGAGAGCACGTTTCCATCTCTGTTGTTGAGTCTGCCCATTATGCCTTGTGCAACCCTTTGCTGTAAATGCCCCACTCTCACATAGAGATGGTTTGGTTGGCTACCAGTAACAACCAAAGAGCCTGATGGAGTCCACAGGAAAAATCCAGTGTGATGTTCTGCAGTAGCTCAAAGCACACTGGGAAAGATTTGTCTCACAAAGGTAAATGTTTGTGTCTCACATGAAACCTGCATCTTGCAGTGCAGCTCTGAAATCTGAGTCCAGATCAGTGACTATTGATCCTGCCTCTGACCTGGCTGTTTATGCACATGTGTAACTGGGCAACCTTAATAAATTTGACACCTTAATGAAACCAAAAGGCAAAAATCTCCTGTGCTTCATCAAAACCAGGCTCTGCTTCCCCTTCTTAAGTAACTGTTCCAAAATGCAGGGTTTAGGCAAAATTCATATGACAGAGATAGCTCTGGTAGGCACATATTTCAAATATGCACTTATTCCATTAAGGGGATTACAGGATAATATGGGGATTGTACATTTGCAAAAAAGGAAGTACAGACTCCAAAGCTCTACCAAGGTGACCAGCAAGAGACTATAACCTTGCTCTGCACTATGTGTTGAACTAAACCAACATTCTTGGCAATTACATTTTTGTCATGGAGCACCTACAAGCCTCTACCCAGCACAATATCAACAACAAATTGACCTTAATACGCTTAACATTTGGACCCAAAAGATGAGGGCATAACTTATTTTAGTCTGTGACAGGCATTTTTAAGCTGGTGCAATCTGAATGAGGATCCTTCACAATCCCTGTCACTGGTGGAAAGCCCAGCTGCAGCTCAGAGCCTGGCTCACTGCTGGAAGTCACCAGCTCTTGCCTGGGGCACTCAGAGCAGCAGGGTCTGCAGTCACCACTCACCAGCATCCAGCTGTGCCAGGGCAGTGCTGCCAGATGCTAAACCAGTAAAATGCACCCCAACTTGGCAGAGGTCCAGGCATGGAGACTCCTGGGGAAGGCAGGCCAGCACCCAGGCACATGGGAAGCCCTGGGGTGCAGCACTGCCACCAGGAGCCCAGGCAGCACCAGCTCCTCTGCACTTCCATCCACAACCACCTCTCAGTGCCAGAGCTCTGCTTCAGAAATGTGCTAAAATCGCTTTGTGTTTGGAAATTACAGTTGTCAAATAAACCCAATATTTATCAAGGAAAACAGAAGGTATCCTGTGATACTGCTCAGCAGTGCTCTGAGTGCAGCCCTTCAGCCAAAATTTCCCACAGAGAGTCGAGATGTTTGCCTCAGTCTGCGTCAGCCCAAGCTGAGATGTCTCAAGCAAGCCTGATTTTGAGAAACTACCTGCAAAATCACAGCCCTCTGAAAGCATCTCTAACTGAGCACTTAAAGCCACTGCTCATCTTGGGAAAACCTAGTCTGCACAGATGATTATTCTCCTCAGCTTTAATTCCGAGTCCTTATATGTGGGATGCGTCAGTGCCTCTCTGCAAAGCTATTAATAGGTTTTGTTACAGCAACACCATTTTTGTGTCATTCTGTTTAGCATTCATGTAAATTGGAGGCTGCATGGCAACTGCTCCACTGAGGGGGAGAAAAGCTACTGCATATAGAAGATCAAGGTCTCCACAATTCATAGCCAACAGAGCTGCAGGTTTAGTGGGCACACTATGAAATCTAAAAGGGGAAAAGAGACAAAACTAACCCTTTTGTGCACCCAGTCCTTCCCTGATGGAGATCACAGCAAACCAGCTGCACACATTTCAGCTTCTCCTACGTCCTCTTCTCTCCCTTTTCCCAAGCTCTGGGTGCTATTTCATATGACCAAGGGGAAAGCACCAGGAGGCACAGAACATACAGGACATTTTGGGAGTCAGCAGTAACACATATGGAAACCCAGCAGCACACTTGGAATCGTTTGGCACAGCTACAAATGTAAGACAGGTGAGCAAATGTAAGACAGTCCTCTTCATCCTCCTTCTCCCCAGCCCTGCCTGGTGCTCTGCTGCCAGAGAACCCCGTGGCACCACATCCCCTCCATTCACCTCCCAGGGTCCCCCCATCCAGAGCACATCACCTTGCTAAGTTCTTTCAAGTGATTTTTCACAAAAAATGCACTTGTTTGGACAACGATTAAAGAATTCCTCTTCTGCAAACACCCAAGCCACTCCTGCAAGCATGGAAGGTCCTGTCTGCCAGGCTCTACAGCCCAGGGCAACAGTCCTGGCCATCACCTGGGAGGGGGGGATGACATTTCCCCTCTTCCGCTTCCCTGAAGGGCAATCTGTGAATAACAGATGAGGATTCTACATTAAACACAAACTCGATTATTTCTCTAAGCAAGTTTTGTTGTGGATATTGCAAAGGGCACAGTCTCCCCTACAAAAACAATCTATTCAAGGAGCTGTATGACAGCAAAGTAAATTGGAGTATATTTTACTCTTGCCCTAACTTGTTTAACAGCACAAGTCAAGAGGAGGTTGCTTCCATCAGACAGGCTGTGTAACAAAGACCCAAACCAGTCACCCTGCTTTGTAGATCATCATCGTCAATCATCTTTTAGCTACTTTTATGCCACAGCCTCTTTTGCATGGTTAGGTTGAACCAAGTATCTGCTAAGGGCACATATGAGTGATCAAAAATGAACAGCACTTTGCAGTGCAGTGTTGTTCACACTGGCAGAGTTTGTGTCTGTCAACAGACAGGTTTTCCTATACAGAAAAACTGGTCAAGTGAAACTAAAACATACAGGTCTTCCAAGAAGAGTTGATTTATTATAATTTTTATCAAATTACTAAAGTTGGTCGATTTGTGAGGTATTATTTTTTTAAACAAAGGCTTCAGGAGCAGCTTATCCAAACCACAACCATTTTCAGTAAGCCTGTGAATCAGATCCACCTAAAAACCAAGCAACACAGGTGGCAGGTTTTGTTGCACTTGCTTGTTATCTCCTAAAGCACATGACATGTCATCAGGCTCTACAGGCAAGTGACTTCTAGGCTGATTCACTGATACAAATTTAATTTCCAATACTTGTTTTCAGGAGTCCACAGAGTGTCTCATTTTATTAGCTCCAGAATAATGGCAGCTGTACTGATTTATTGATCTCACATTTGCCAAAGCGTCGTTCCACCTCCTGGCTCGGGCAAACACTGTGGCCAGAATCTGAAGGAACAGCTTGCCATAAACAAAACAAAAATGCCCTGTGTCACCACATCAAAGGATTTTGAAAAGTGGTGTGTTTTAATTTTCTTCAGGTACAGCATGAAGAACATAGGCTAGAACAAAACCCTCAAAAAACCAAAACCTCAACATACTAACAAAGTCTTTGATAGCGAAAGCTAAAACAAAAGTAGAGTCAATCATCAAACTTCTTATTTTTTAATGAAGTTCTCTTCCCTTTGAAAGTATAATAAATGATTGGCACAAACTCACACACTCTCTAGCAAGGTCAGTGGATGTATTTGAAACAGCCCACTTCACTACTTATCAGATATACACACTTGTTCACAGGGTTGGTTAAAAATAAACAAAACAACTCAAATTTTAAGAACACAAGAACATGGTTACCCTGTTTCCCCCTATTTTAACTCTTTTTTTTCTTGTCCTACTCTTCTTCAAGTAAACTGGGACCCTGATCAGAAGCTGTCATGTGTAACTGGCCAGCTCCTATGGAGCTCAGTCTGTGCAAGTGACAGCACTCACAGAGCTTTCCTCAGCTAAGGGCACCTCAACAGCCCCAACACAAGCTCTCTTACTGCCACGTGGCCCAAGACTGTTGTGGCCTAATGCTTCTTGGTGCTCAGGGACCTGCCCCAAGGTTCCTAAGAACAAAAGGAAAGGAAGCTCAGCAGTTCTGACTAGCTAAGGACTCAGCTGAACACTGCAGCTTACCCAGCAGAGAGGGATGGCCCCGGCACTGCTCCCCTTCAGACAGCCCATTTCACCACAGCCTCACAGCCTGCCCTTATTCTACAGGCAAAACTGGGAGCTCAGGCTGCTCTCAAAAGGCACCAACGTCAGGTGCCAATGTGCTGAGACACAGCCTGGCCACCCCCTGCACGAGGGCTCTCCAGGTTTTGGCATCCCTTGCTCTGGATCCCCTGCAATGCTTTGTCCTCCAGGCCCTGAATAACAGCAGGACACGGGTGCTGCCTCTTGCTTCCCTGCACACAGCACAGCTCAGGGACATGGCCCTGCTCTCCTGCAAAGGCTTTTCCAAGCACTTGGACACAGTGATGGCTGGCTGCATCAATACCTGCTTTGTTTTGCCTGGAGCAGGATTTCAGGCCATGCTCTGTCTCTCTTGCTTCTCCCCAGCCCAAGCATCAGTCTCAAAGCCTCCTAATGATGCAAGTAAATGCAAATAAATCAGGTCACTCACTGTAGTGTTTCATCCCCAGGGAAACTGCAGTGGGCTCTGCTCAGCTGGCATTTCTGTCTTGAAGGTACTCAGTGTACTTTATAACTCAGCCCAAATTTTTCCTGTTTGACTTTTTAATATCAACTTACCCTGCAACAGAAACCCTGAAGATACCTTGTATGTAACTCAGACTACTCCAGTTTGATATTTAGGGCACATGATCACTGCACTTCACCTCTCCAAAAGACAGCAGAGATGGGACAGATAAAAACTGAGATTCTTACTATGTCCAAGCAAGGTATTTTCAAGAACTGAGAATCCCTGGTGGCTGATCCTTCAGTGAACTAACACAATTAACTTTGTAATAGAAGGTAATCCACCGACTTTTGGCTGAGATCTGATTAAACTTCCACAGTAAAAAGGTTTCTTGTGTTATATTATTTTAAGAACAGGAGCAAACAACATGACCTCAGCTCTCATCTTAAAAGTGTGTGGAGCTAATGGGCTCCAACCAGGTGTCCTCTGAAGAAGCATGAGGAAAGCTCTTAAATTACATTTAGCTAACATGACGGAGAACAGCACCCTTTTTCCCTGGTAAACAAAGCTGTCTCTTCTCATCATGGCAAAAGTCAAAACACTTAGGTACTGTTCATGAACCTAATTATCAGAAAAATATCAGCTGAACTACTGGCAGAGAATTTTCTGCCCATGCCATTTAAAGAGGTTGGATACAATAAGCTAAATTCTACTTTTCTTGCTTCTTTCAGACTTCTCAAAGCTCTATGCAACGTTTTCTGAACACTTGAGTAACATCAGCAAAATTATCACATCCTTCCTTCTCATCTAACAGGATGTCCTCATTTGCTAGCAGACAGAAAAGCTCATTTCCCAGCTTTTCTTCCCCATGCTGCCCCCATCCCTCACCAGGTGTCTCAGCAATTTTAACAAAGTACCACATTGCTATAGCAACATAATTAATATAAGTGCACCCTGCTAATTTGGTGGTGTTGGTAGTCACAGAGCACCACTCTCAGCAGCTCTGTGCTAAGGACAAGATTTACAATCAATGCAGAGCTAGAAAGATCTTAAACCTCTGATGTGTTTGACCACAAATAATACTCACATAAACACAGTTCCTGAGCGTATAACAACTGGATATTACCTGGGAGAAACTCCGGTGGAGGCACAGGAATTACACTGGTATAATTAACAGAAGGGAAAAGACAGAAGAGAGGTGAAAATCCATGCTGGCACACCAGATCTCTCAAATGTGAGTGTCCTGCTGTGAAGGGGTAGGAGGGAAGCTCTGCAGGGTCCCCAAGGAGGCACATTCCACGTGCCATAGCACTGCTGCCCCGTGCAAATGCAGACAGGCACTCTCCCTTGCGTGCCTTTAACTTCCCCTCCACGGTGTCTGTCAAACCACCTTCCAGACAGAATTTTTAGAGCATGGAGGCCCTGACAGCCAAAAGTAGGAGGACTGTGATTTCCCCCGAGTCCTCTTTTAGGTGTTACAAGTAGAATCTGTTACTAACAGATCTTGAAAGGGAATGGCAAAAGGCCAGGCTAGCTAGAGATGTTTGGGAAACCAGCATTGCTATTGCATAACACTGTGAAAGCTGAGATTGCTATTTACAGAGTGCTTACGCTGTAAGATCAGAAGCTCTTCCACAGGAGATTGTCTGTGTTTCAGTACTCCCACATACACACTGAAGATTTTATTGGAACAGGGTTCTCCAAAAATGAAGAAAAAAATGCAATACTACACAGGCTGTAAAGAATTGGAAGCTCCTGTAAGAAAGAGTAAGAACAGTTCCCCCTCCCCATCACAGCATAATCCCAAATCAGCTCCTCAGCAGAGTTACAGGAGCATCCAACTGCTGGTCTTCTTGCAGTTCCTGTGATTTGAACCAGTCATAATATCCTTCCTTTTTCACAGCACAACAGACCAGAGTAACAGCTATGAGAGCTCATCAGGACACCTCTGGAGATGAATAACCACAAGGAACACCCAGGGGGAAAAACAGCCAGCACTTCCACAGCCACCCTTTGTGGCACAGAAGGAACAAGAAAACTAGACAGGAACATCAAAGGCCTCACATTTACTCAAGGAACTCAGAACTGAGGTCCAGACTTGGACTCTCACTTGTAGTAGAGCCTCCTTCCAACAACAGTTTTTCATATGAACATTTTTATATATCTCAGCTTTTTGTGAAAGCATTTGGTCAGACAGAGAAGCAAAGGTTCCTCAGTCCAGTAGGGGAGGTTGCACTCCAGAGTCATCAAGGGCCAGTTCCCAGGGCAGAAGCTGAAGGTCACCTCAAACTGTCCTCTACAATCCAGGGAAGGGGACTGTTCTCTGCTTCTCCCACACACCCTCACACAAACCCAGGCTGTTCTCTCTGATTTCCTAGGGAGGCTCCTAATGTACAGACTGAACAAAAAAAAAAGTAAAAAGTCTTAGCAAGGATTAATACTGGAGACAAAAGTGGGACTGAGAATAAATCCTTCTCATGGCTTTCCTGCCTCTTTGTGATAACTGTGCTGGGGACAAGTCAATAACTAATATGAGTATCTGTCAGACTTTACTGCAGCACACCTGTGTGATAAATACTGTTATCCTCTGCAGAGAGAGAGGAAACAGGCTGAGATAGGCAAGGTACAGCCTCAGCAAGTGCTAGTCCACTTAGGGCAGAGTGCAGAGAATCTGGAGGAGAAAAACTGGACCTACAAGGAAGGACTGAAACAGTATTTAGACCAGCTGAGAGAACAGTATGAGATCTTGGGGGACGTAATAGTTGTCAAATATGTAAAATGCTGCTGCCAAGAAAAATAAACATTCCACCCTCCAGGTCCTTTGAGGGCAGGACAAATAGTAAAGATTTGATTTTTTTCCCCATGTTTTGAAACTTAGACTAAATATTAAAGAAAAGTTTTAAAGGTAAGGTCAGCTCAGCAGTATGGGGATTGCCTGGGGGGCTGCAGAAGCTGCAAACAGATCAGCATCCTAGAAGGGCATGGGTGTGCACTAATGCAAACTGATGCTACCTTCAGGCAGCAGCCTGACCTTTTGGCATGCTTTCCAGTGCAAGATTCAAAGATTAATTCAATCTCTTTGGGTAATCACAGAAGACTGAACTAGATCTCTGGAGTCCCAAGCCTGTCCTCATAGCTTTGGTACTTCCTTACCTGCCCACAACCAACTGCATCTTCATCTGCCTCCAAAGCATGGAACCAGAACAGCTTTCCTGCTACAGTGGCCCAGCTGATAAAACCTGAGCTGGCACAAAGGGAATAAATATTTAAATTCACACTACCAGTTTTGATCAACTTGCAGCACACCAGGCTGACAGGAGCAACACAACCCAATTCAGGTAAGATGTAATGCAAAGGTACATCAGCATTTCTCCATCATCAGCCACCTCTCCCAGATCTGACTGGCTGATACTCACAGACAGCACAATGCAAGAGTCTTTGTAAAAAAAAAGATTAGGCTGGTTACTCATTCTGTTGTCGTTCTGCACCCTTCAAATTCTAGTGAACCTTATCTTGGAGGGTAAACTATCAAGCAGATAAGGAAAGGAAAACAAAGCCATACCTGATTAAGGCTTAGTTTTAAGGAAGGCATAAGGACTCCAAATACTTATAGGCTTCATATTTTTGGTAAGAGTTAAGCTGCATATTACTTTCATATGTTGTGCTTAGCTTTTGCATTTTGATCAATTTAAATGATTTTAATTTTCCCTTTTCCAGTTTGCTTGGCAGGGATTAGAATGGTGTGAGTAATGAAAACACTACAAGCAATGGTTAAGTAAAAAAGATTCTCCAACCAGAGAAACACTCAAGGATGAAAAAACCTCTTTGTGTCAATAAATTTACTGTAGATTCAAGATGAACAGGATTATTTGCTTAATGCACACACAACTAAAAACATGACAGCCTGCAGACACAAAGACTTCTACCAAGAGGCAATCTATTCCCTCCTCCTCTCCATATCCATCGCCCCTTTGCAAACCCTGTCATTTCAGTACCCACACACACAAAAAAAGATCAGTCCAAATGGCACTGCAGGATTTTTGTGGGAGTAACGTACAAATCTCTTTTTTAGCCTGTAAAGCACTAAACTTGAGTGCTCAAAATACCTTGGAGGCGAGCACTCCGGAGTAGAGAGCTCCTGGATGTCACACCCTCTGCACTTCCCTAAGAGCCAGCAAGAGCCCAGGGGCACTGCAACCTTAGCTGGGGACCACCAGGACAACAGCCTCAAGTTTTTGCTACAGGAGTCAGAGCCTTGTGCCTATTCTGTCAGCCAGGAATGTCACAGGACACAGTTCCTTCTGGTGAGGGGTTCTCTTGCTCCATCTTTCCTAATCTCTGGTCACACACACAAAGCATTCGGTCCCAAAGGACTCAGGTTTGTTACACAGTCTGCAGCCAAAGCCCCCTACTCTTTGCTCAATATTTTAGCAGGCTTTCCCACTAAGAAGTTTCCTGAAAGCAAGGAGAAATTAATGAAGCCTGGAGTCACTTTCCTTTCTTCTTGAAGATCTTACACCCCCTCATTGCAACAGTGAGAAAGGAAGAGTGAGTTAGTGCATCTGCCCTCCACTGACCTCTCATCTGTGCTTGGGAAGCAGCACAGAGTGTGCAAGACACCGGGAGGGACAGGGAGCGTTAAGTGATGCTTTAAGTGATGCTGAGATGACAGATTAGCTCAGAGGACTGACAGCTAACAGGCCTGGTTGCTGCAAGCACTTTCCATTGCCCACAATCGACCAAACCATCCCTGCTCCTGCCCAGGGTGGGTGATCAGTGCGTCACTGCCAGGAATAGAAGCGCATCCTGCACTGATACACTGACCTAATATTTTCTAACAGTGACAGGACCAGACTTCGTGTTCTTTAGCCAAAGGTCAGTTGCTCCCCCAAGTGTGTTATTTGAAAGGAAATCAATGATGTTTAAGTTTCTGAGCAAATGGAAGGGTGTGCTTGCCTGGCAGTGGTAGAAGGAGCACAATAGCACTGCAGAAGTAGAGAGGGAGGACAAGGGAAACACTACTATTTACTCAGACACAGGAAAAGCCATTCAGCCATTCTGTATTCAGTGTAACAGCACATGAAATGTCTGCCAGATCTTAAGACTCCACACTGCTTTGTCCAACAGTCAAGAGAAATTTAGTTTTTATATCTATTTTACAGAGATTGCAGGTTTAATATACACATACCCACACTAAAATACAAAGAGGGCCAAGCAAGAACTTGCTGTTCACTTCAGAGAAAGTAGTTTGATGCTGTGTTGGCAGAATTTTATTTCACACTAGAGCTCACTCCAGGCAGACACACACAACCCCAGTGAGGACCACCGCTTCATGCCAGTCACAAAAAACCTCTCCACAAGGGAAGACAGGCAGGGTCATGCTACACAGCACAAAGGAAAAAACAGCTCATTTTGATGGATAATTGTTTCACCACATAGTGTCACAAAGTAAAAACAGAGTTCCAAAGGCTGAAGAGCTTTACGTCAATTAGCAGGTTTACAGTGCAAATTATTAACTTAATAAGTTCTTGTTTGCAGAATGAAAAAAAAAAATCAAACAAATCCACAGCACCTTTGTGATCCACTTGGGACTACAACTGCATCGTTATCTGAGATGCAGAACATTGTATTCAAGTTCTGACAGACTCAACACCAAGGGACAAATCCCAGCAATATTCAAACTGGAATTTTGTCCGCCAGTGTAAACCAAACACAAACCAGGAAAATACAAACACTTACCAAATACAAGCAGTCTGGAGTTTTGCTGCAGGCAACAGGTCAGCTGTCGACTAAGCAACATCGACGCCATTTTCTTTTCTTTACTCAAAAAGACTCAATTTTGGGAGATTTCTTTCCAGTTGATGTTCTAAAATAAAAAGAAAACCAAAACACTTATTCATGTGCTTATGGATGCAGCCATTACTACCATGCTATTCATTTCAATTCCCTCTTTCACTAACTTCACTCCAAAGACACTTAGAGCATGCTGTGATGGATTAATGCTGACATTCACAGCAGTCTCAGGATTGAGCCCCAAGTCTGATGCTTGGCTTGGTCTTGCTGAGGCAAATGACTTCTAGGCTAAAGCTGTATCTCCCAGCTTCAGCAGGGCCAGGGGGTAAAGATCAGTACCTATTTTCCCTTGCTCTTCCTCTCTGTTTTCTCTCTGTATGTAGACTGCATTGAACTTTTAAAGAAATTGTTTCCAGTCAGTCTCTCAAGCCAAAGCTGGTTTTTCCATTTGATTTAAGTTTATGAGAAAAATCTAATACAAAAGACAGCAGGACAAGCATTAGGAAATAAAAGAAAATCAATCCCCTGAAAAACCAGTTTGTACCAATTAATCACATCTCTGTAAAGAAAGACTGTGAGAGCTGGGATTGTGCAGCCTGAGGAAGGCTCAGGTTGCATCCCATCAATGTGTAACAAACTCCTCCCTGTGGGAGGGAGCAGAGAAGGAGCCAGGCTCTTCTCAGTGGTGTCCAGTGACAGGATAAGAGGCAATGGGCACGAACTGAAACACTGTGAGCTCCATCTAAACACAGGAAAACCCTGGACAGGTCACCCAGAGAGGGCATGGAATCACCACACTTGGAGATATTCACAGCCCAACTGGACATGGTCCAGAGCAGCCTGCTTGAGGTGTTGCTGCTTGAGCAGAGGGCTGGACCAGATGACCCCTCAACCTCAACAGTTCTGTGATCCCACCTCAGCTAGTTACATATAAATGACCTTGGAAAACCAAGTAGCATGAATGGCAACACAACTCCTTTTTCACTTTGGATCACCTCTGCAGAAAGTCTGGCTGGAAGTCATAAATAAACAGGTCATTGAATTATTATCCAGGACACAGGTTAAATTCAAACTCCACACTTATCAGCATGGCCCCCTGTGTTCTAAGCAGGACACTAGAGCCCTCTGCCCAGCATTTTCACCTTGCTGGGTGTCCCCCTGCCCCCAGTGGGTGCAGACCATCCAGCAGCAGTGGACCGAGGCCCGCAGTCCAAACAAAATGTCACCATTATCCACAAACCTCCTGGAAAGAACTCTATTTAACAAATACACTCAGAGAGTATTGGAGCTTACATCAGTTCTAGGCCATCAATAAAACATGCCAGCAGATGTTCATGACTAGATATAGGGAAGCAGCTGATCTACTGCTACTGTGATAGGAAGTATCTCTTACCCGGCACTAAAATACCAGAAATTTAATTTCTGTACTATCTTTAGGCAAGACACTATTTGTTCTCCTTCACATTTGAGCTTTTTCAAAACAGATAAAAGAAAACAAAAAAACTTCTTGCTTACATAAATTTAGAGACCTATTAATACTTAGGTACAAAAACAACTCCCCGTGCCTTTCCAGACAATTTACATAGCACTTGGTTTCACTCAGCTTCCTCTGAGTTCAAGTTAAAATTCAAGGTATTTTGAAACGTGCCAAGGCGAGCATACACTTGCACAACACTTGTGCACACGCTGGAAAAGCTGGATTAGCTTCCTAAGGCTTTGGATCAGAAGTGTAGAGGGAACTAGGTAATTTTTTTCAGAAAAGAGTAACTTCACTTGTAAGAAAAAATTAATTTAATTCTTTCATTATTTTTTGTCTCTCGGCTTCTTTCTTTAGTTGTGCTAACTTTTGCAAAATAAACATGTAAAAAAATACCCCAACACCACAGATTTCTTATCTTATGACCATCCTCTAGCAAAAAACAAATGCCAGTCTAAGTGAGGAAAAGCTGTTAAAGGGTGAATCAGCCCAGCACCTCTCACAACAATTAACCACCTTGATTGATGTCCTCTGTTCAGAGCTATTTATCTGGTCTGTACTGCAACCTCCAATTCCCTCCTTAAGTTTGTTCTTCAAAGTATGACTTTTTAAGAGTCTTTAGGAGCCTGTTAAAATCTAAGGTGAACACAGTTCTAAGGAACTCACAAAGGGAGCAGTGCAAATGTAGTTAGCAACCCACTTCGTTGTTCTCATCCCCTTCAGTCATCTCTCCTGGGGGTTTTGCTGCCCGCTGCCCAACCTTCCTGAGATGCCTCTTCACAAACAAATCAAACAAATCTACCAGTCACTCTACACGGTTGTGCTCACCAGTGTCCAGCATTCCCTTCAGCAGTACCTCCTCTTCCTTCCCCAGGTGAGCCATGCCCATGTCTTTACTCCCAGAATGTTATTTATCTTTTACTTATATTTCCCGTTTATCTTAAATTCTTTAATAGTTAAACTACAGTATTCATTAGAGGCTGAAAAATATAATTGGAAATGATACTGGCTTTTTGAAATACTTACAGGAAAAAAAAATTATTGCAAGAGGCAGCTTAGCCCTAATTTTCCTTGGCAGTTGTTATATAAAAAGTTTTACTGTTTTCTAGTCCAGAGTCAGAATAAATCATGTAATATCACATGTGAGTATAACTAAACCCAGCATCTTTTCCATCTCCATTAAGCACACAAACTCTCACAGGGGATCAGCTGATGTGATTGGTATCTTTGTCTAAGCACGCATTATTTGGTTATCACAATAACCAATTGAATTTTGCCTCCATAGCCCATCTCCTGATCAATTCCCACCGGCCCAGCCTGTTCCAGCACTGCAAGCAGCAGAGGCAGAGTTTGCAAGCCAGCAGAAATCAGCTCTCCACGTGTCAAAACTGCAGCAATGCCACGCTCCAGCACCACTGCTGCTCCAGAGCCACTGCAGGCAGCTCCAGATCCCGTAATATCCAGGCAAAATACAGCCACCAACTCCACATATCGGACTGCAAACGGGGTGTGAAGGACCTCAAAGAAATGAGACCCTTCAAAAAAAATATTCCTAAGTCTTCTCTAAATATTTTTCCTCTAATGGCAGCTGTCTGAGCTGGAGAAGGCCATTGGTACAGATGACTGTACAGAGCAGCTATTCTGAAGTGAATGCTCGGTACCTTAATTTTGCAAATGTATTTGCATATATTTCGTATGTAATTTTGCATTACATAAACACATTCACTGGCAAACACGGTTTAAGTCACAGTCACAGTCTTCTAGCAAAAAGAATTATTTTCAGAGAGGAAGCTCAGTCCAGTTTATCAAGCACGTGAAACAGAAGGATATGTGGATTTTTTAAATGCACACTGTGGAATTGGATATATTTGTTCTAAACAGCAGCTGTTAAATTTCTGTACCGAGTGATTATTTCTGACAGATAAAGCTAGTTCTAGGAACAGCAGTCAGCAGCAGCAGCAGCAGCAGCCTACTGTGAACATAAAAGATGCATTGTTTCCGTGGGTGAACAAGATTGTGTTTCTTGGGGGAAACTCTGGAAAAATTAAAAAAAAAAAGAGGGGCTTGATCCAGATACAAGAGTGAAAATACACGAACTAGTAGTTTGCACAGCAATCTCGCTCTCTAGAAGAGAAGCTAATGCAGCATGACATCCCTGTTCCAGACCTGCCTGGGAAAGGATTCTTGGATGGATGCAAAGGTAAAGGCAAACAGAGACATGGACAGATGCAAAGGTAAAGGTAAAAGGAGACAGGGCAAGGCAGGGAGAAGTCAGCTCTGCAGATTTGTGTCTCTCTCTTGAAACTCATGCCAAAGACACAGAAGCCTGTTTGAAATTCATGGGGGCACGTTCATCTGTTCCTCAGCTGCTCCAAACCCATTTACCAGGAACAATTAAGCCGTTTGGAAACAGCAGCACGAGCTGCACAGGGCAATTACTGCACAAGGCTTCACAAAGCGGGTTTGAGGAGCGGGGAGCTAAAGGCAAATTCCTTCCTTTTTCTACCATTTTCCTTTGCTTGACTTTTCTAGGATACACAGCGAGGGTATCCTCATGCCATGCGTTAATTGTTGTGAAATTTAAAACATATCTAACTCTCTCCTAGTCCTGTTTGCTTGGATCCATCTGGATGTGAAGCAGCACAAGGCTTGCTGGCGTTGTGACCTGTGCAAGGGCTGCAGGAGGGTGCAGGGGCTGCAGCAGCCCCTGTCCTGGAGCTCTGCTGTCCCACGGTGGTGGAGGACACGTCCCCTCTCTCGGGGGCTCACGGCAGCACCAATACTGTGCCTGAGTGCAAACCCACCCTTTCCACACCCAGCCTGCCCTGGCATCCCCGAGGTGAGCTGGCACAGACAGTTTGCACGGAGGGTGTCTCTCGAAGAGGTGAAAAGGCTCTTCAGTTCACAGCTCAGCGTGCTTTGACACTGCACTTTCTGCATCTGTCTTTAACAGGGGAAGAAACGGCAAATTGAGAGATCAAGTCATCTGTGGTTCCTGTGACTAAAACAAAAGGACAATGTTGAAAAGTCTGGCAGTACTCAGATATCTGCGCTGGAATTGTTAAAGGGGGGCAAGTCTCCTGCTTTGCAGTGTCCATGAACAAGCAACTTTAATGACTTGGGTGATGCAGTTCAAGTATTTTACTTCTAAAACCAGCTCAAGGAGATCCCAGAGTCTGAAACAGCCCCATAGTTTCACAAAGAAATATGAGTGAGGTGGAAGATGGTCTAGGTTGTCATGCATTAAACATAACCATGTCCCTCCATTTGAGGAAGAATGGGGCAATGTAATGTCAACGTGGTACCTGCACAAAAAGATCCAACGTTTTCAGCACTGCCTGCTTGAAAACGAACCACCCCACCCTGCTTGGGGAGATGGGGAATGTCCACATTCAACAGATCAAAGCAGGAAAAAAATTGAATGAGTTCACCAGTTGTTATCGACAGAGCACAGGGTGACGTTAGAAATCCTGACTTACTGCTTTAGCCAATTAAATGTAGTAAACAACAATGTAAATAAAGAGGCCTGCCTGCATGTTGATGTGTTTAACTGCAATTCTCTTGGTCCCAGGAGCAGAGTTAAGAGTTCAGTATAGACTATACAGTTATGAAAGCCTGAGTGCACATAATGAAATACAACAGGTCCTTTTACTTCAACAGGGCTTTTTTCCAAGGTATAGTTCTGAAACAAATTTGAATTAGCTCATAACAGCATTTGTAGGAGAAGTTTGTAAGAGTAACACCAAGAATTTCTAGTCATAGTTAGACCAAAGCTATCTCAAATCATCACAGGAATAGAAAAGTCCTGTTAAGAGGGAGTTGCAAGAAAATTCACATCTAGTGTTTATATAAGGCTGGCGTTAGATTTTCCATCTATACCAACCCAGCACAAACCACAACTGAAACCCGCTTCAAGAAGACTTCAAGAAGAGCAGTACCTGGCACCACCCTCATAAGAGGGAACAGAAAAGAGAAAGAAGCTGCTCTTCCCCCACCTTGGTCAACCAAAGGCCCCAGCCTGGCGAGCCTGTGATTGCAGAGCACAGCTCACCAAGGAACACCAGCAATGAAACAACGGCAGGGACCCGCAAATGGAAACATGGATCTATCACCAAAATGGATTTTGCAAAAAAAAACCCCACTTCACAAGCTGACAGGCTGCTTATAACTCTAATAATCTTAATGGCTTTGTGTAGAACAGGATGTAATTGGAAACTCCATGATTGTACTTAAGTTGTCAAGGACACAGTTGTCATAGTTACAAGCAAAGCTCAAGTGTCTGTTATTCAGGGTTGGCTATTTACTTATTGACACCAACAGAATTGGACACTCCCACTAGTCTTCAGAAGAACAGAAATAGGAAGACTGGTTTTGTCCTTCAAGTCTTGACAAAACAGTAATTATTGCACACAAAAGCATAATAAACTGATGGGTTTTTGCACAGTTCCCTTCTCTCACTCCACATGCAGCTGGCATTCCAGTCAGTCTGCTCTGAACACTGCAGCACAAGCCTAAAACAACATGTACTTGTTTAGCAAAGGAAACCTCACACCTACAGCTTGTTAGTACTGTCCAGAATCCATCACAACACAGCAATCCCTACCTGCCTCATGGGACCTGCAATCGGGTCAGTGTTGAACCAACAGCAAAGCCAGAACACAAACCTTCAGTTCTTCCATCAAGTTTTAAAACTTATTTACAGTAAGAAGGGTCATAACATTCATGTGTCCAGGTTCTCCTCCTCCTGTGTCCCCTAGGCAGGGTTTGATGGTTGGATATGAATATATGTTTTTCTTTTTTCAAAACCAAAAAAAAGCCCCCAATCCAACCAAAGAACAAAAATCTTTCTGCTGTTGTCCCTCTTTTCCCTCTCTCCAACAAACACTGGGCCAAGGAAAGACTCTTGGTCTATAAACCAATGAATATAAACAGGTAGGAATGCTGTGATTGTGGTACACTAGGATTCAGGTGACCCACTAAACTTTTGAGCAGCTCATTTATGATTCAAAACCTATTGGAACAGCTAAGGTGGGATGAGACATGCCTATGACTTCCCTGTGAAAGAAATACATTGTCTCAGGAAAAGAAAAAATTGGATTGAAAAAGCATCTGTTAGAAACTGGGCAAGTTCCAGATGCGAAGCCAAATATACCTACATAAATAGTATAATGGTACATAAATGCTGGTAAAGAACCAAGTATAACTGAACCTATGTTAGCTGAAAAATTCTAAATTTTTCTAAGTAATTTCTAAATAGTTTCCCCTGAAAAAACCTGCACTTTGATATTTCAGTGAACTTTAGCAGTGAGCTACACATAAGAACCTCTCTTCACTTCAAGCCTGCACATTTTGAATCCCTTATTTTAAATGCAGATGGCAAAACCATATCCAAACCATTTCTGTTCATTTCCACACATTTCCCTGCACCAAAACATCCCAGCTCCCGATAGGAGCTGAAAAGCACAGCCATGCTTTTCAGATTAGTTGCTCCACAAGCGTTCTGTAGTTTCGAAAAAATTGAAGTATTGCAAAATACCCTCAAGTGGAGTTCCCAAGAAAATTCAGTTTTATTTCTTGTAAGATTTTATTCCTCAGCATCCTACCACTGCCTCCTCAGAGGTCAGGAAAAGAGATAAAGAGCACCAAATAAAAGCACCGTTTCTTTTTCTGTGTCCTAAGGCATAAAATAGCTCACTTGGAGGCAGCCTGCACCAGACCAAGGGAAACGTCTTAAGCCGGAGAGTGTGCTCTGGTTTCTCAAGGTGACCCCCATTCCAGCTGAGGACAGAAGGAAGCAGATGCATGCAGATTTCTTTTAAGGGGATCCAGCAAACAAACTGGGAATAGCTACCCATGTTTGTCCATGACAGGGACACTGTAACACGGCACACAGCTGCACATACAGACACGCATTCCCCTCCGGACAGAGAGCTCGGCCGGAGTCTGTGCCCACCCCGACCGCGCACGGCAAAGGCACTTACAGCGCTTGGATGCCAACTCCCCGCAGCCAGCCCTGGTTGGAAGTGCTGCTCCCTCCTTTCCTTCAGCTCAGCTCAGCTGCTGTCGGCTCCACTCGTGAGGAATGACATCGCTGCCCGCTCCTGCCAGCTCCCGAGCGCGACTGCCGGCAGCGAGGCCGGGCATCACCCAGAGGGAGCCCGGAGCTGCAGCCCTGCAGCGGAGCTGCGGGGGATGCCCCACTTAATGAAGGTTAATGAAATCAGCTCCTGCTCAGCCACAGCCAGCGCAGGGGAGCACCCGACTCGCCTCAAAACGAGAGCATCTGGCTCTGGCATGTGGGTGTAGCCCATCAGCTCGGACCCCTGGGAGTGCGAGTTCACCTGAAAGCCTCCTTGGCAGGTTTCTGAAAACATATTCCAGAGACGCAGAGCCAGACTGCATTAACGTCTGAAACGGCTCCTTAGCTTTCAACAATCGTGGAAGTTGAAGAACACGTCTTGTCCCTAAACCCCTTGATTTTACTCTAGTTTGTAAATATCCCGAGGGTGACACGCGGGCACACACGAAATAACCACGCTTTGGTTCATTCCCCTCAGGTCGTGAGCAGGCAGCACAACCAGCACACATCCCAACGCCACCTCCTGCTGCGCGCTGATGGAGACGGGAATGGGGAGACGCAGACACCCACGGGGAATACCAGCAGCCTCCCTTCAGGCCCAGGGACGCAGGGAAAGCGAGCACGGGGTGCCATGGCCGAGGTTTGGATCCATGGCCAGGTTGCCATGGTGCTGGGGGGCAAGAGGGAAGATGCGCCAGAGCGCAGAAAAAGGCTGAGCTGCTTCAGATTTAAATCCCTGTGACAGCGTCTCGGCCGAGCCACTGCACGGTTGCTGTGGCAACCGACGAGTGAAAAATCACAGCGGAAATCTGTAATTATTACAAGCGAGGTGGTGAGTTACCCACTTCAGTAATCAGGGCATTAAAACGGCTCGAGAAGAGGAGGGGGAGGTCCGTGCCCCCCAACAGGCAGGGCTGCACTGCCACAGGGAGCCAGGCACGAGATCAGAGCTGTGGGTCCTGCTTTGGGCTCTGTCTCCCACAGGCTCCAGCTGTAGGATGTGACATTTGGGCAGGACGCTTTCCTAAGCACAGGGTCTGGCACCTGCCTGAGGGGCTGCGACCGGAGCTCCTGCACCCCTGTGCTGCCAGGGGGGAGATGAGGGAGCAGCTGGAGCGAGCCCCAGACTTGTGCTGCCTCATTCAGCACAAGCAGAGTCAGGTGCAAGGAAGGATCTAAGTCAGGCAGAGGCAAGGACAGACATCAAAAAGACAGAAGATGCAATGCCTCCAGGAAGCAGGTAAGGTCCCCAGCAACTGAGTGACTCCAGTTTGCGATGCTCTTACAGCAGCACACTTTCTTCCTCCCCTTCTCCCTAACAGCAGCAGTATTTGTTTGGTTGGGGTGGACGTTGTGCTGATTACTGTGCTAACACAGGAACCAGGAGGGACTGAAAGTCCTTCAGGCAGACCAAACACGCCCTGCAGCCTCTCCACTGTAACATTACCTGACACAGGGAGTTTACACACCAACACATGCAATTCCAGCGTCCACAGAACCTTTTACATCCGTTCCAGGAGTACAAGGTTTAAAGTCACCATGTACTTCTCCAGAGCTTTTCTACCTGAAATGGACAACTGATGAGCATCCAGACAAACTGCTAAGGAAAATGCTGTTAACACCAACAAGGAAGAGAATCAGACGTGGCTAATCCTGTTCTGGTACCCTTCTCCTTCATTGTAGGACTGTAGCCTGGGATCCCATGTAAGTAGTAGCAACTGCCAAGAAAGAAGCCCAGATTGCAGTTGTTTATAAGACCCCATACTACTCCTAAGTAACAGGCTGTTGATTTGATCCAAAATAAGGACTGAAGCTGATCCCTCACCTTCTTCATAGTTTAAAATCTGACTGCANTAGCTAATCCTGTTCTGGTACCCTTCTCCTTCATTGTAGGACTGTAGCCTGGGATCCCATGTAAGTAGTAGCAACTGCCAAGAAAAGATCCCATACTACTCCTAAGTAACAGGCTGTTGATTTGATCCAAAATAAGGACTGAAGCTGATCCCTCACCTTCTTCATAGTTTAAAATCTGACTGCAAATGACATATTTAAACTGGTCTGTGCTGGTTACCAGTCATTAGAACAAACTGCTGCCTCTAAACTGAACCTGTTAACCAACTAATCTACCACAGAAAGTGCATTAACAGATGGTTAATGCAGGGACACACCACAAAGCAGAGGAGGAAGGACTTAGAACAGTTGTAGGTACTTACACTCATCATTTATAAAACACTAGATCCAACAGCAATGCCTTGTATCAGTGATTTATTACTACACTTCTTCAGTGAATAATCAGGATCACAGCTCCAAAGGATGCACTCTGGGGAGACTGAGGTATGACAACGAAATTCTTGTGCCTCTGCTGAGTGCTGCTTTAGATGATGTGAAGCTAAATTCATTAAACAAAATTATGTTGAATGAAAAGTACTCCTTACTGCTAAGTGCTAACAATTTATATGGTAACATTATCCAGAGACTCCAGCCAGCATTGTGCCCCATCATGCTAAGCCATGTCATGTCCAACTGCCTGGAAACTCATCCCCCAGAGACAGTAATTCAGTTGTAGACTTTTATGTGTAGTAGATTTTTTTTGCTTTAATCCTTGCAACAAATGGCTCGACACCAAACTACCACCTCCTAGGCAGAGCCTAAGTTATTTTTCAGCCCCTCTGCTCCCAGCACAGCCCCTCCATATCCATAATTACCCTGCCTGGAAGGCTGGATGCACAAAAAGGATGACAATGAGTCTGTGCAAGCCCTGTTACAGGGCAAAAAAACCTTAGAAGTCCCATGTCAGTGATTTTAAGCAACTATAATTACAAAAAACTTAATTAAGATGTATTAAAAATGTAAAGTCCACAAAACTGTGGACTGTAACGAAAAAACCCCATGGACTTCCACTTGATTAATCAAGAGAATATTGGTAATGAGATCTACTTGAACAGTCTGCCATCAGAAAGGATGTGGCCAACCACCCACAGTAAGTACACTTTCTGCACTGATATGCTGCTGTCACAGGAAGACCCATTACACAATCCTTCATTGGTAGAAAGTAATCTCCAGCTTCAGCAGAACCAAAAGCATGACTTTCCATTGTTAGATACATTTTTCTGTATCCTACTACATACATCCTCCTGAAATACAGTATGACACTACAAGGCAAAATGGGGATCAGATTTTGGCCAGGCTGGTCCACAAGGCCAAGTAAAAGCACAAGGTAAATATAAAGGATATTTTGTTTTTATGGAAAATATTGGAAGGTGTAACTATGTTATCAACTGCTGCATTTCACTGCAAATAATGGCAAATTCCTCCAGAAGCAATTCTACAGCCCTCCTTAACCCCCACCTCACACTCCAGAAAGAATTTGTTTGGAAAAACAAAGCATTTAAAGCAACACAGCTACAGTACTTGAGAAGAATTCAGTATCCAGAAATAGCAGCTCAAGGGTAGAGACAAGATGTCAAAATCCTAAATGTCATATACTCCTGCAAAAAATGGGAACAAAACACATTAGTATCCCAAAGCAGAAGGCAAGGCACACCAGGATACTCAGCACCAAGTCCTAGTCCTCTTCAAAAAACAGAATTGCCACAAGACTCAACAGCGGGGTCTCAGGACCACAAACTCGCATGAAGAGAAAAAGCAACAGCCTCTTAAGAGCTTGTTGTGTTTGGAGAAAAAATAAAGCACAAACTGGAGTGTCAGATTAAGTTTTAGGTACTGTGAGCAGTAATTACCAGGTTCAGTTTAAGATATATTAAAAAATATTTCAATGCAGTTGAAGGAAACAAAGTAAGATTGTAAGAATGTTGACCCCAAGTTAATTATAAAAATGTGAGCAAACGATTTGGAGGCAGAAGGATAAGAGTCTTATTTGGCCAAAGAGGATTACCAGGAAGGGCAAAACAGAAAATAAAAGGGACAACTGTGATTGCTTAGCTTTTCAGGAAACCCATCACACTGCAGCTTTTCCAACCTGTGGCTGGTCAGAAGACTGCTTCCTACCCTAGCACATCCAATAACACTACACTCAGTGTACAGAGGCAGTTTTTCCTTTGTAAAAGAAGTAAAAAGCCTCATGAACAGAGTTCATGAGTGGAATTCACCACAATCAATACCACTGACTCCAGGGATTTCATTTTGTGGGCAGATGCCCTGATGAAAAAAGTCAGAGGTTGTGAGTGTGTGAGGACACACCTGAGTTGCACCCACACCACTCACTAAGCAGGAACTAGAACAACTTACACTGACACAGGGAGAGGGGCATCTCCCCCCTCTGGCCTTCAGATGTCAACTGCTTTAATTCCCATTGAACATCAGAACTTCACATTCAGAAGAAGGAAAGGGATACAGGATTCAAGCACAATTACTATGAAATTCTACTATTCAAAAGTCCTATTACTGCCTGATAATTCAGGCAATAGGTAAAAAAGAACAGCAGTTGGGCTGCTTTCAAAACAGTTTAGAAGACACAGTTACCTACACAGTGTTAAAAACACTCTGTGACTAAGTTCCCTAGTATGTTTAGAAAATTATTTTTGGGCTCCAGATGGAGAAAGAAACTAGTGCCAACCTGATTCAGCAAGATATGTATTTCTCAAGTGGTCCCTCTTCCTTTGCTGGGCTCATTCAAAAAAATTAGAGTTGTGAATGAGCTAAAGCACTCTGCTGAATTAAAGGCAAGGTAGAAAAACTGGTAACTGGGAGACACACTGAAGTTTCCCAAAATCTGAAAGTTACTCACTAGGGAAAAATCCATAAGGCTGCTGCATAAACTGCACTTATTTATTTTTTATATATTACCTGTTTGACAAAACTAATTGTAACATTTCACACAAGTACTAAATACCTGGACACAAATTTGAGGAGATAAATTAGACTTTAATAAGTGTGCTAATGGCTAAACTAATTGGTAAACTCTCTTTGAGGTACATCTTCACTGCACCCTCCACTCTTGGGGTAACACTGACACCCATGTAAGAGACTGAGTGCTGTTCCTTCAGTCTGGTATGTAAAAGCCATGAATCACATCAGAGTGAAGATTCCATGAGAATAGGGAGTTAAAAGGTATTGGCAAGTTTTGGGAAGGCTCCTAGATCTAGACAAATCTTTATAAAAGTTCCACCATGAGTTGGGCAAGTCCAGCTTAGCTGCTGGAGTCAGAAAAGAGAGACCTGGAACCAAGAAACTGTTGGGGGAATCCTTGTGTAACTGATGCTCAGAGAGGCTGCACAAATTGAGAGTGGGAATAGAAGCCCAGGATATTACACTGGGTGCTTCTGGAATCACAGAAGATACCCACTAATTGCATTTAATAAAGGAGAAGGCCCACTGGACTGGAACTAGAGACACGTTAAAAGCAGGAATGGAAAACAACTGACTTTTAAAGATTTTGGAGTGAACCCATTCCAGAATATTCTCTTGCACCCACACTCCAAGCATGTTTTGAAACCTTGTGAAAAGTATCCAAAGCCAGCATCCATGTCACCACCCACTGACCCATATCACCATGACTGACCCGTGTCACCACACACCTCAGCTCCTGCACCAGCGTTTCAGAGCAGCTCTGTGCTGGCTCTATCCATTTCCAGCAGCCAAGAGGGACACTGGACATCCTGCAGCTCCCCAAATATCCCATAAGACACATCCACGGGTGCTGCAAAGAAATATCCCTTGGCTGTAAAGATGAATGTGAAGTAACAACTCAGCTGGCAATACCACCAGCCTTAGAATGGTGGGACAGGTAGGAAATGGTGCTTTCTGTCAAATACCCCAAAAATGCTGGACCAGGGGCAGAGAAAAGCATTTACTGGTGCAGTGGTATGGAGTGCAGCCACCCCCTCTTTTGGCACTGTCAACCAGCCTGCCCCTGTAATGACAATACTGCCACAAAGGCACCAATAAACACTAAGAATGGCTGCTGCAGTAAAACAAGATCAAGGACAGTCTATTGCTGGTGTAATTTTAAGCAGCTCCCTGAAGTTACTCCAGGATAAATACAGTCAGTACAGACTAAGGAGCTGGTAGTTAGGTTAAACAGCTTGTTTATTTATCTAACAAAAACCTCTTGTGGGAAATGTTTATCTTCCTAAGGGTAGCTCATGAAAGTGAGCAGCACCAGCACAGTGGGACAGCGAGCACTTCCCCTCAGAGCACTGCCCTCACCGGTGCTTAACCTCTCACTGTCACAGGGGCTCAGAAAAACGGCAAATTTTTCTTCTCCTTCCTAAAATCAGTTTCACCAAATGGATGCAACTGCAGGATTTATCAGCGGTCAGATAATTCTTTACAGAAGATACAACATCACGTGCTTTGTCAGCCTTTAGAACACAGGGTCAGAATTATCTTAAGCTGCCCCTTTTCCCTCTTTGCTGTTAACTAGTGACAGTAGCTAAAAGAGATAATCAGAGGTTGGAGTTTCGCAACAGATGAGAAGAATGTGGCTGCAAGCCTGCAAATCTTGCTCACCAGCCAGAGCAGAGGATCAGTTATGCAAGGCTGCATGTGGATTTTGACCAGATGTAGCAAACAGTCCCTTTCTCCTCTCTTTTCCATTTGGAACAATAAAACTGGAACTGTGAGCCATTTCCTATCATTTATCAGATCACTCTGGAAGTTGATTTTCTCTGCCCATTTTCTGGAAAATAAATAAATAAATTGCACTTTCTGCAAGCATTGCATCCAGAAATGATGTACTATGTGACATCACCAACCTTGGGTTTGCAGGGGTAGTAGCACCTTCTTGGCCTCTTTTCTGAAGAATTCCACTTTCATCCAGCTCTCCTGTCACCTGCATGGCTCAGTCTCCCATCCACACAACAGAGATTCCTAATTTGGAAAAGAAATATCACCAAACCCTTCACGGTGTCCAGTGTAGTCACAAGTTGAGCTCAGAGAAAACGAGGTATGCCAGTGAAAGGAGTCAACTGAGCACTGTGAGGAAGGAGAGCTCCATCCAGAGTAGCTACCACACTTGACTCACTGTTGAAACATCACCTACCCATGGAACCCAAGGTCATCATCAGTCCCACCATTTCGATCTAACAAAGTCCCATTACACCAAAATCTATGGAGAAGTAAAACTACAAACTCTAAATTCAATCTGGTAATGGTCTAATTTTTATGAATAAATTAACAGCAGGAATCTTACAGCCTACATCAGAAGAGGTGTTTTCCAATCACCTTCTTGGCCAAGAAAAAAGAATATTACTGATGAGAAATTAAGCAAGTAGTAACTGATCTCCTGTTACTGCCAAAAGGAACTGGAATTTTGGATTTCATTATTGAAAGAAAAAAAGGACAAGATTTGTCAGCTACACACATCGACACACAGATTGTTGCTGGAATCAGTAAAATCCTTCCTAGTCAAAGGCTCCATAACATCCTGAATCCAGCCCCTAGCGCTGTTTGTCATTGTCTTCATTTGCCTTTTAACACCAACTAGCTTTTCTTCTGCTTGTCTTCAGCTGTTTTTCACAGTACCCAGGGCAGAAGCATCATGTTACAGCAGATACAGCAGCCCCTCACAACACCCAGAGCCCAAACCATGGAACAAATGGAAGATTTTCACCCCTGTAACTCATTACCTGGTAAAACTGCCCTAAAAACAAGGAGCGTGGAGTTCATCAGAGCCCAGCACATCCTCTGCTTTGCTACCTCCACCAGCACACTCTGATTGTGTAATCCTATTTCTCTCTCCAGGAAGCTGCATTGCAGCAATAGCTGTGGAGCAAAAAACAAGGTTTGCTTTATACTGGAGCTGAGAGGAGAGAACACAGCAGTGAATGGCAGCACAGTCCATACAGGTAAAACACATCCCTCACCCTGCAGCACAGTCCATACAGGTAAAACACATCCCTCACCCTGCAGCACAGTCCATACAGGTAAAACACATCCCACACCTGTAGATGGTCCCTAGAGGAAAACCACATCCCTCACACCTGCCATGGGGGACCATCACTGTCCTTGTGCTCAGCTTTTCCTGAAGTGATGCACTTGTCAAGGATGAAGGAGTCAAGGCCTCCAGCCTGTCCACAGCACCCTGTGGCAGGATTAAGCTCTGGCCTGTTGCCATGAAGCATTTTATGCCTGAAATCTGTCCCGTTATGCCAGAGCAGTTTGGTTTGGTTTCTAACAGCTTTTTAACCTGCCACGTTCTCCAGTTCCCACTGAGGCCATCGTTTATATCATCAGATTTATACAGTGAGTTGTTAAAAAAGCTTTAATCCAAACCTGCTCCCTCCATCCTACTCCCAGTGTCCTGATTTTTTTGGGTGTACATCACAAGACTAGTATCAAGCAAGCACCTGGTGAAAAATATGTCATTCATGACAGATGTGGAAAGAGAGATGTCAGAGAGGAACAAGATGGTTGGTTCCCATTATTTGACATCTGACATGAAGAGGACAGACAGATTGGCAGGAAACACAATACAAACAGAAAAAATATGACTGCTAATAGCTTACACCAAGCTTATTTAAAATACTCAATTTTCATGTTATTTACATTATTTATTCACATTTTTGTATTACTGCCAGACCAATCAAAACATATGAGTTGATTTCAGTTGTTTGCTGTCAAGGGATGCTGCCAAGAACCTCCACACACTCCATCTTTCGTTAAAAGAGGCAGTCAAAATTGGCATGCTGTGGTGATGCTCATAGTCTTTAATCAAGATTGAGCTTGATGAGTTACAAAATGAGGGATATTATTATTTCCTTTCCCTGCAAACCATTTTTTTCCCTGTTTTCCTCAGTGGCCTCTGTAAGTCTACGTTCTCACATCGCTTCATTCAGAAAGGAAAACTGCTGGAAGGGCAAGAGGTGACATCTCTTGTGAAAAAATCTGTAGGGTTGTTCATATGTTGGGGAGGAAGAGGAAGGGTTGATTTAATACCAAGACTACAGGCTACAAAGCTAGCATGAAATCATCCAGCACTGGGGTACAGATTTCCATAAGGAACTTGCTGCCTTGTGCTTTGCCCAGTACGAGGCTTACAGATGGAAGCTGGATACTTCAAAATTGAGCCAAACATCAAAAATAGGACATCATGAAAACATCATCACTAATTTATGTCTTCTTCCAGCACCCACTGTTCTGTTCTGTGAGAAACCAGTGATGAAACCAAGGTTACAAGGGGAGCGGAGGGGAAAAAAAAAAGCCATGAAAAAACCCCAATACCCCAACAAACAACTAGAAAGAAAACCTTGTGCTGGCAATCCACACCTTGGTAACACCTTTCCACTTTTCCCATAAACACATCACAGTGCTTTCTAGCCATCCAGCTGACCCACAGGTAACCTGTGTGCTCCAGGCTGAGCTGCCAGCAGGCAGGACAGCACCACTCCTCACTGCTTCCCTAAGTTTATTCTATCCCCATTCCAGTCTCCCTTTGCACATGAGCAGGTCTTTTACCCACCAGGCCAGTCTATGTTCTGCTGTGCCTCCCACAAGAGCTATAATGGTCTTCTAGACAAAAGGATTTGTTTTTAGAGCTGACAGGTAGGATTAAGAGTCCTTGAAACAGATCTGAGACGCCATGAAGACAAGGGCTGGAAAGCTGTGTGGGAGGACCGGTGGAAAGGGAGAGTACATCATGCTGATACTGCAGGCAGGCAAAAGGCTTCAGGAGAGAAAATCTGGTGCTCGTGACATGCAGATGACAAAAGAGATGAAAGGAAGTGTGAGAAGGACATGGTGATCCATGTATCCAAGCTCCCAAACATGGCTGGTACAGCTGGGAAAGCGGCACCATCAGTGGGGAACAGAGAGCAGACCTTGACACGGGAACCTGAACCCAAATCTCTGCTGACCCAGCAAAAAGGGAGTCAGCACAAAATAGGAATGTGCTAAACACCAAAGGAAGCACATGCAGGTTTCTCCCACAACAGCAGTCTCCTCCTGAGGCAAAGGGACAGCTTCCTGCTGGGAAGGCAGCATCTCAGGGATGCACTCCCAACACTGCTGCCCTTGTGTGGACACTTCCAACAGCAGCCCGTGCCTGCCAAGCTGGGCTAGGAAAGGGCACGTTGTCATATCCCAAACAGGCCAAGGCTAGGTTGGATTCCACCAGTGTATTTCAGCAGGTGCCAGGTAAGGATTGCTCAGTCTCTTTGCTGTTATCCAGCCAATTTTCAAGGTACACCAGGTTTCAAACTTCAGGCATTTTGAGGACATTGCTAAAAAAATTCCTAAGTAACACAGAATTATATATGGGTGCAACAGTTGCAAAACAATGTATTTTCATTTGTAAAATTAAAACTGAACTTTGCTTGGAGATGGCAAGGGAAATTCATTCGGGAATAAGGGATATTTCAAAGTGTTTGAGATAAGGAAAGCTGGAGACAGGTTTAGAAGTTGTTCTACTCTCAGAATTACAGCTGTACACTAAACTAGTAAGTTTGGCACTTCATCCTGTCACCTGGAACGCACTTGAGACATACTGAGTTTTTAGATTAATCCTTTAGCAAGCTGCAGTACTACCTCCAGAAACACCATCAGAATTAGATTTTAGTGTTTAGACTACCAAGTTTCACAAGAAGGCAAACACTCTCTGCCAATGCCAAGTTGCATTTCAGCAAAATCATAAAATCTAAACGGGAAACTCACCAAGTCTGAAGCTTTATTGCCTTTAAAGTGCCTTACACCTTGGTACAGAATATTATATAGTACACTCCCTTCAGACAGTGCCCCAAATAAGAGTTTGATACAATATAAGCCCTCATCTACACAAATATTTTATTTCCTCCATTAAAATTGAGGTTCACTAAAATAATGGCAGAGAAGACAATACAAAGGGGCATTGCTTAAGTATGAAGAACTAAGTTCATATTTCTTCAAGCTGTCAGCATTCTCTTACTAAAGGCAGTACTTTAGTTGAGTGGCTTTAGTGCTTTCTCAAAAGTAGATGTTCCTCCACTGGACAACAAGAGAGACAACCTTTTTCTGCAACACATAAACAAGGTTCCTACCTCATTCTTCTGCTAAATTTCTAGTACTGGCTAACTACAGGAAAATAAAAATATTTTGTGAAAGGAAAGTAAGATATTTTGTGAAAGTACAAACAATCTAATACAAGGCTGCAGTACAGAATCCTAGTCCCACAGATCAGAGGAGAGCCTGAAAGCCACAGTAATAGTTTACAACAATATTCTCTGTTTTATACACTTTGCTTGCTTTGGAAAACCCCCAGAATACTGCTGGTTTTGCACAAACACCATATGACTAAAAAAAATCACTGTCTCTGTTTTCCTGGCCCATAACTGTCATTTCAGACAACAGGATTGTGATCTGATAAAACAGATCCCAAAATTCAGAAACCAAGAGGGGACAGAGATGGATGGCTTTCAAGGCTGGGAGAATTATCTGCTTTTAGTTGGTAGCAGCTCTGACCCCTAAGGCAACCTCTTCTGTACATAAAGAAAAGAAATTTGAAAGCAGATCAGTCTGGAACAAGAACAGGGTGTTTTCAGCCCCTGGAAAAATAAATCCGTTACATAACTTTTAAAGCATATCCATCCTTCCACAGGCAACAGGCCCACAGTGATAATTATCTGTGTGGTGGATTCCCAGTCTTTTCAGTTGCAGTGCTCCTGATGTGTCATTTTTGCATCACTTACCTGTGCTTTCACAGCTCCCCACACATCAGTACCAGCTGCTTTTCTTCTGATGGAATCCAGCCCCTTTCTATTACTTACTCTTTCAAATGGGATAAGATACCTCACTATTTGATTCAGACTTACCATTATGCCTGAAAAACTCTTAAGAGCTTATAAAGAACTGTAAAAGAAGAGCAGGCACTACCAGAAAAGCCTGCTTGAACAGAAATGGTGCACAGAGATGGACAAGTTGCCACATACAAGGAGGAATAAAATGGTCTTTGAAAATAGTAGAGAGGAGAATTCTACATCTTACACGAAATGTGAGAATTACTCCATCAAGATCTATTCCTTTCTCTTCCCTGCTCCCTCTCACAAAGGCAAAGCCAAGAGCAAAGGAGATTCATCCAAGTTCAAAGAGTCCCCATTTGATTTAAAGTTTCTGGTATACAGCCAATCCAGTAAGATTTAAAGATACAACTGGGTTGTATCTTTGCAACAGAGATAGAACATTGAATGCTAAATTGTTCATATAGGATATACTTGTATCACCACTTAACAGCCCTTTTCTGAGACACTTCACAAGCTGTCTTCATTTGAACAAGAAAAAAATGGAATTTAATTTGTGCTTGAAACAGCTAAACATTTTTTAAAGCATTTCTGGAATAGACTCTCAATCCTAGAAGTCATAAAACGAAGCTAGGAAGCCCAGAACCAGATCCAATTTGTCCTAGAACAGCTGTGACGCCTTCCTCATTCTGTGCCCCTCAATGTTACAATCACTGAAAGTACAAAGTTAAGCAGCAGTAGAGGCACATGTCATGAGGTGACCTGAGCTGCTTTTGTCCAGGCCCAGCAATCAGAGCACAAGGCCAGGGCAGGAGCTGTCCCTGTCCCACCTGGCAGAGTGATCTGTGCAGCTGAACCTGCACACACAGGCACCTACTGCTGGGCTGCTGCCCACTGCACCTGTGGGGGACACAAGGCATGGTGTAAACTGCTCTCAAGCTTTGCTGTCAAGCACCACACCAACCAGACAGAGCAAGGGGAATCACCTGGAGACCTCTAAGGTGCTGGCAGGGGCAGCAAGAGCTGGTTTGAGTGTGTACACACATGGCTGGCAAGCATCTGAATTCCTGTCTGCTTCTGAAAGAATCCAGATCAGGATGTTCTCCTTTCCCAATGACAGCACAGCTGTCAGCAGGACACCTTCTGATTTGCTTGGTGTTTATTTGCATGCTGTGCTTGCTTACTGCCTCCTGGGCATAAATATCCAATTTTATCCACTTATTTCAGTTTATTTTGTGTCTGAACGCACAAGACATCTCACAGTACAGTATGCCTCTAAGGCTGTTATTCATCAGAAGACTAAAGGTCTAATAAAAGATGCATAAAACAGTTTTATTGTATTTTCCCCCATGCATTTTACAAGTGGTCAGCTCATCTCGTAACACCATACACTTACAGACTGAGCTCTCCTTTATCTGCAGATGTCTGCATCACTGTCTTCTGCACTCCAGATTGTCCAAGAGGTACCACACAGACACTCTGCAGACACAGAACACCTGAACACTGCTTCTGAGTCCAAAAGGCTACCCAGCAGGTAACTTGCAGTAATAGCTTTCTTTTGCTGTATCTATTCCACTTTCCCCATCGGTACAGTCACTCCAGTGACACTGATCTCACTGAGAAGTGCTTTAAACACTAAGGATGAAAAACACTACAAGATCCAGATATTACCCCTTTGCTGCGCTTCAGTATGGTGAGCTATGACCCATCAGTGACCTCCAAGCCTGCACTTGTAACTCCAGTCAGAGAAGACAAACTGTTTCCCAGACACAATTTTCCCAATATTGACATTACAGTAAAAACAATTAGAGTAAAAAAACCCAACAAAACAATGCAACAAGAACTGCAAAAATACCAAATCAATTTATAACACAACAACCAGATTGTAACAGGATTCAATAGGTAATTTCCTTCCTGTAGAGCTTCCAGAAGGTAACCCTTTTATACCAGTTGGTTTTCAACCTTTATCAAATTCCTTGTGCCAAACGATAGAAGCAAAGATCCTTTTAAGAACCCACACCCATCATGTGTGCCTTTGAACTGCAGGGCAAAATCCAGTACCATTCATTACTGATTACAAAATTACTCGGAAATCTCCCACAGCAGTTCAGTTTCTCTGTGCATCATTCCCTTCACTATATTCCATAAACAGAGAAGGGGAATCACAGAGGCAAAAGCCAAGCCGGGAAAAGGCAAAGCTCTGGCTGAACGGCCCCACGCTGCTTTAAGCACAAATGACGGCAAGGGAAGTGAAAGCAGGGATGTCTCAAGGCAAAGCCTGAGCAAGCCCCAGCTGGAGAACAGGAGACCGAAAAGAACCTCAGCTGAGGTGCAGCACCAGGCCTCCACTAACACCATTACTCAGCTGCCTGCAGCACCTCAGCGAGGCGACAGCTGCACGCAGAGTCAACCCCGCTCTCCCCGCGTACGCAGCTGGTTTTCTCACGGGTTTTGTGCCCTCGCCTTCCTTTTTCCCCCTTTCCCTGCCGCAGGTCCGTGCCGGGGCCCACCCGCTGCCCGGGCACAGAGCATCACGAACCCGCCTCCTGCTGCGGCCAAACACACGGGGAAAACAACAACCCCTCCTGCGCTCCGCGGTCCCCCGGGACGGCCGCCGGGATCCAGCACCGCGCTCCGGCCCGGCAGGGCAGGGACGCTCGAGCGGGCAGGACGGCACCAGCCCTGCGGCCCCCGCTCCCTGCACGGTGCCCTGGGGACCGCGAGGGACGGGCATCAGAGAGGGGCTCCCCCGGCAACGCGGGATGGAGGCGGTGAGAGAGGAGGGGTCCCCGCGGGGAACCCCGCTCCGGGCAGCAGCGGGTCCCCGCCGCGCCGGGAGCGCCGCGGGGCGGAGGCAGCCCTCCTTCCCGAGCGCCCCGGCCGCGGCCCCGCGCGGTTCCGCCGCTCACCGGGAGGTGCGGGGCTGCTGCGTGTCCTGCGGCGGCCGCGCTCCGCGGCGCTGGTCCGGGATGCGCTGGGATGGCCCCGCCGGGCTGGGATGCGCTGGGATGGCCCCCGGGCCCCGCCCCCCGCCCGGCCCCGCGCGCCGCAGCCAATCGGCGCCGCCGCCCGCGGCCCCGCGCGCCGCGCGACCAATGGGAGAGCGCGGCTGGGGCTCGGCCCCGGAGGGGCGGGGCCGGAGGGGCTGAGGGAGCGCTGAGGGCACGGCGGGCACGGGCACGGCGGGAGCCCCGCTGGGGCATGAGCAGCCGATTATCCCTTGGGAAATGGGCTTCCAGCCCTGCCCTCGGCCGGCCCCGCTTCCTACACCTCCGTGCGCCGTCGCGCATCCGTTTCCTAACCCTGACGGGAAGCTGTGGCTGCGCTGTTACAGCTCCACCTCGACCCGCTGTCCTCTCCGTGATGCCCCGTATTTATTTACCTGGTGCCCCTTGGGACATAGTTAATTTAGCAAAACGCAGCAACAGGGAAAGTCTGATCTGGGCTTCTAACTCACATTAGAAATTCAAATTGACCCTACTAGGATGTCAAACTCCAAATTTAAAACCCAAGCCTTCGTCAACGTTTAAGTCCGACCTAGAACAAACGTGTTTTTCTTGTGGGCAGAAGGGGCTTGTAGCGCTCGATGCACTGCACACAGCAGTGACACGGCACATGAATCCTCCTCCCCAGCCCCATGCATGTCCCTACCATTGACACGGTCCAGAACTGGGTGAGATTAAGTTCATAGCAGTAAATCTCTAGCCAGGATTCCATCCTCTCTGAAGACATCAACAATCAACTCTCTCTGCAGTGTGGGAGCGGGACTGCTGACCAGGACGAAGCTTAGCAGTAGTTTCCCTACAAGCAATAACGAGCCCTCCTGCTCAGTCACTGCTTAGTTCATCTACAGCAGACACAAAACTACCCTTGAAACTCCTACCCAATAACAAATATTATTATGTATATGGTCCACAACAGAACCTACTGCAAGCATGTTGAATTGTACCTGGACTCTCATCTCACAGAATTCTAGGTCTCATGCACGGTCTTGGTTTTCTTTGAGCATCTGGAGCTGTTCTTTTTGCTGCAAAAACAAATTTGCAGATGATGTTACAGGACCTTTCTGTTCCTGCACACATCACTCAAGACTGGGCCATCTATGCCTCTTTATTACCACTTATTCTGCATAGAACCCTTACATCTGTCAGGTTATTACAGTAAGAAAGATTTAATGGTCCAAAATTGCAAAGAAGGTGGCAGTTTAGCCATTAAGATGGCAGTAAGCCATTTGTATCAGAAAGGATAACGAAGCACTTGAACAGATTACTGGGAGAAATACAGGATGTCTGTGATGAGAACACTCATCAAGATTCTCAGGTGAATGTGATTCTGCTTTGAGGGGAAAATAGAGCAGATAATTTCTTGGTGTCCCTTCTGATCAATCTTCAATGTAAACCTGCTACTGATAACCCATAGAACAAGAACTGAGTAAGGCCATTTCAGAGCTGTAAACTTTACTTTTCTCATGGTATCTTCTGTCCAACTCCCTGTTAACTTTCTTGCCTAATTCATTATATGTACTTCTACTCATCTTTGAGGCAGGAGTTATGTTACTTTTTAATTAACATCTTACTCATCACTATCTGATGAGCATTCCCTTTGAATATTTGCTCAAGAAGCTTAGAGAATACACTCACTCTGCTGAAGAAGCAAGGGATATTCCTTCTTATCTCCTCTTCCTGCCACCAGTGGCGCTGGCTCAGGCAAGCAATCTGTGAACACACACACATATATGTAGATATTTTGTTACTGCCTTTGAGTGCTGGTATTGTTAAAGAAATTCCGTGTGCCATCTGCTGGGAGAAACCTTCTCTGAGGCAACCTGCTATACTGACACAGCTGACTGCCCTGCTGGCAGCCTGAAGAGGCTGTTATTTTTCAGGAGGACCCTTTATTCTGTTAATGCACCACCTTCCAGCACAGATGTGCAGGACACACAGAGAGTCAGGGTCAGGATGAGTGCAACAACAAGAGAACACAAGCCTTTGGATACAAAGGGTTGTCACACATCACAACATAGGACAGCCTGGCAGCAAGAAGTAGCTCATTTTCAAATCCTCCTACTTGACTTGAACCTACAAAGTTTTCAGGTTATGAGCGCCACGATCACACTGAGGAGGTGAACTGCATTTTAAAGACAAGTTGCTAAGCATCAAGTAAATAATCCTCAACTTACTTTCAGATTGAAAAATCTCTACAAGTTTATGAGGCAGGGAGCTATCCTTGCCATGTCACAACAAGCAGATACACAGGAATTCAGCATCCACTTTTCAGGAGCAATCTTCAGTTTTCTGTACCCAACACTCAGCAACAACAACTGCCTTTAAAATCAACACCAGCATTTGTCCTGCACAGTCCTGGCAGTCTGACTACAGCTGTGTTCTCAGGCACATGACTGAGGTAAATAAACGCCATGCACTGCCACGTGTTAAGAGTAGACTCACACGTAACTCCAAAGTGGATCCAACTATACATTGCCATCAAAATAGTTGGGCTGCCCTCTCTTCATATGCCCAGTAACAAATCTCTACTGATGACCTTGACTGGATCACAGGAGTCGGTTGGATTAGATCTCATTGATCCAGTGGAGAAATACACTTGCAATTAGGTTTCCTTGGAATCAAAAAAAATCTGACTCAGATTGCAAAATTGCTGTAGCCAACACTATGGAAGGGGATAATACATAACTAGGATACGAAATAAGCACAATAAGTAAGGAATCTCAAACACACAGAATTATTTCTCCAAGTCTTAAGATGCTGTCCATCAGAATGAAAAACAAAGCAAACAAACAAAACAAACCCAGCAATGCAACTGCCACAGACAAAGCCCTTAGTTCTCTCTCTGGTGAAAATGGAAAAGGACTGGGACTGGTGGTGGATGTAAAAGTTCACAGAACAGTCAAGTCAATGAATAGACAATCTCATGATAGTTATCTGCTATAAAACTTTGAGATCCAGTTTAAGTCTTGATCTTCTAATGAATGAAAAGTCCCTACCACGCACACAAAGTTACATCCAGTTTTTCCTAGAATGTTTCCTGAATGTTCCAAACTGCTAGAGGCAGCCTGCTAAAGCTACTGTTAAAAAGTAGGTAATTAAACACCGCCTTTTTTTTTCAGGATTATTTCCACTGTAACTTCACTCCACTACACACATCTGCAAGTCTAGGTGAGAAATGCAGAACCACTCATTCAACCTAAACTGTTACTCCGAAATACAATATTGTTAAACCAGAAAGGAACAGGGTGTTTAACAAACTGTAAAAATGTTTTGACTCAAAGTGTTGTACAGCAGATGGAGCTACAAGTATAGCCCAAGAATAGCCACCTACACTTGAGAACACTCAGTAATGATAAATATAAAGGATGTATCCCAACAAGTATATTCAACAACTTTCCTTTCTACTGCAAAATGACACACAGACATTCACAACAAAGCAACTCTCAAAGTTTCACATCAACAAAGACTGAAAAGAAATAAAGGTAATTAGTTAATTTGGTAATTTTTACTTTGACTGTACTCACAGGGAATGTCCATCATCATCTAATAACCTTTCATCTCATAAAAGAACACAAAAAATAAGTCTTCATACACACAAACAGGTTATGAAATAATTGACCTAAACCAAATGAACTAAACCAAACATAAAACAGACTTTCAAGAAGTCAACCACATGCTTCTAATGAGTGTTTGCACACTCCCACCAGTCCCAGGCTGGAACAGCTCCAGCTGGAACACTCTCCTAATGCTGAGGAATCCAGTGGGCACAAGGATTTCCGTGACACTGGACATATGGAAAGTGATATAAACATAACAGTACACATAACATTTATTAAAGTACAAACAGATTTTTGGTTTAAATAATAACACGGGAGAGATTGAATCAACATATTGTACTTTAATCCAAAAGCTAAGGCCCCATTTGTGTGGGCAAGACATTCTTGTTCACCTTCCTCCCCCCAGCCTCACATGTATATGCTGAGGGTAGAATTCCAAACATTTAAGGAGCTGTAGCACATCATTTCACATGGTACCTTCTCATCCTCAACCTGGCTAGACAGAATAGCTTGAAAATTCCTGCAGGACAACATAGATCCAAGACCTCTGTGGAATATTTTCAGAGGCTCAAACAAAATGCATCTTGTCTCTTCTCAGTTCAGACTGTGGCCCTAAACTAGATTGATTTAGATAGGACAAACTGGAAATTAAGGAAGAAGTTTCATAAATAAATTGCTTCAAAAAATTAATCAAAACCAAATAAATCTTGCCCAGAACACTGTTTCACAAATGTCCACAAATACAAATAATGTGGGACTGGGATGAGACTGAGAACAGTGTCCATGTTCTGAAAACTAAAAAGGAAAATGCATGACATCTGCAAATCAGCCACATGGAAAAGGTTCAGTACTTCTCTGTCAGACTCTAAAACTGCAGTCATCAATCCCAAAGAGCAAGTCACTGTGTCACTGCCATTGTCTGGCATCCAGCACATACTGTGAAGATCCACACGAAACAGTTTTGTAAAACAAACACCAAAGAAGCCACGTCCAAGTGCCCAAGTCCAAGAAAACAAGTGCCAAACCCAAAACTTGCTGAAGTAAAGCAACTCTGCAATACTTTCTGAGAACACAATTCCACCAGGAAGATATTTTTCTTGGGGTGAAAATCCTTTTTTTAATAAAACATCCAAATTGCCTTTATAATTAGATAAAGATCTTCTCTTTCCTCATGTGCCTGTCACGTTAGGTGTTCAGCCATGACCTTCCACAATTCCTGTAGGAGCAGAAAAAATACATACAGGTATTTTCTCAGATCAGTAGGTTGCAATTATGAAAGTTCAACATTCCCACTATAAGACAAGTTTTAAGACATATCCTACATTCCAATGCACAGAGAGTATCCATCTATGGATGGATACTAAATCCATCTATGTAATCTCCTAGAATGACTACCAAATTATCTTTGAAACAGAGCAGTATCATTGATTTCTTCATTCTTATAGCATGATTTTAAAAAGTAATTTGTATTTAGTGTAAGATAATTTGTGTTAAAATAATTTCATCGGTCTGCATGACCTTCTGCAGTATTTTGATTGATAATCTTGCTCTTTTTCTTAGCCTGTATTGACAAATGCTTTCAATAATGCTGGTAAAATACAGCTGAACAAATACTCAATTTACTGAGGAATCAAGGTGTCAGAAATGCAGGTTTTATACAAACACACAACCCCTTCTCAATCTGTTAGACAGTGAGGACGAAAACAGATCACTTTATTTCTTTAGAATAAATTAATATACACTTTGTCTGCTATACAAAAGACTATTAAGCAGGACATCTTGAATTGTGACATTATCCTTAATGATAAATAAAAACATAAGCATTTTAAAAATACATGTATTTTGAGGACCAGGAGCCTTCCTCAAATAGCCAGGGAATGAGTTTACACTTTTAGGTATAATCCAGGTTACTTTTATATGCTTGTAAAACTTTTGAACAAGTTTTGTATGAATGTTTTATGCCTGAAGATATCAGCATTAAGCGAAATAAATCAGTGTCATGAAGTAATTGTGGCCCCTGTAATCTTACTGCATGTACACACAGCTATAGTATGTTGACTACATTATTTCTTAGTACCTGATTTGCCATCCTGGTACAAGATTGCAAGTTCCCTGAAAAGATCTGTCAGATTGGACTATTCTAGAAGCCAGCAAGCTGTTAGCCAGCCTGCATAATATTCCTAAGAGAAGATAATTTGAAAAAAAATGGAGAAAAAGAATCATAAGTGCTTGTGAGCTAATTGGATAACCAGAAATAGTATATTTGACATGTTTCTGAGTAACAGAAGCTAACAGCTAATCAACTTCTTCAGAGGTATCAGAACATTATTTCCCGAACCCCGAACTGGGAAAGGAGTTACTAAAACTATGAAATGAAAGCTCTTCTACAAGCAAATAAAGGAGATATTGGTCTGATTTTCTAGTCAATCACAAAAATTTTATTTTACAAAGTAAAAGCTCCTCATCCTTTGAGGGACTGAGTGCAGTCTCAGCCACTCAACTGCTGGTGATAGAAAATCAACTCTGCCCCAGCCAAAACCGGACTTGTGTCAATCTAGTTCAGATTGTGTAAGCACAAACAAGAACCATTTTAAACCAGCAAAAAACTAAGTGGAAATAAAAGAAAAGTAATGTTTATTCTCCTGTTCTTACTTCACGTCAAGTCAACAGCTGAATACTAATTTGAGATGATTAGCCTGACACGTTACATTTATTTTCATGAATGTCACTTACCAGCTGCTCAATTCGTTCATAAACAAGAAACTGGCAGAAATCAGCCTTAATGGGCTCCACAGTATATTTAATTTTTCTATCTTGAAGGTTCTCCAAATCATTCAGATTATTTCTAAAGTGACTGTAGGCTTCACATGTAACATCCATATGTCTTAAAGTGAAGTTCAGCCTGGCAAGAGAATATTTAATTTAAAACATCTCTCCTGTACTGTCATCTTAAATGGGTGTGTAACTTTGCTCAGCTAAGTGGGTCTTCCCAGCATAATTAACTCCCTTCAACAGCCAAAAAAATGTACACCCCCCCATTCCTGAAAAGCTGACAAGATTTATGTTAGCATCAATACACAATAACTCTTGCATGAATCCTTCCATGGATTTTAAGGCACTTTGCCAAACAGAATCATTGTCTTGGCTTCCTGGACAAACACTTGGCACCACATCATAGGACTAGCTATTGCTACATATCTCCAGAGATTTAAGCAAAGCCTATCTGTATATTAGTTTATGATTGGACTCCAACAAATAAAAGCATTCAATGATTCCTTCAAAGAAAGCAAGGGAAATCGTTCTAGAGGCACTAAAGCTGGGAAATATATATCCTCATCCTAAGCCCCTTCATTCCACTCCATGATCTCAAAAATATATAACAAATGTTCTCAGGCATTATAGAATACATCAATCTAGCCACCTATTTATCTTGATTTGCACAGAGATTATCCCATACAAGACAAAGGCAGGACAACAAAAGCCAAACTCTTGTAAAACTCAGATTCTGAACTGATAAAAATTAAGCATGCATAAAAATAAATGCTTGTCCTGAGCCTATACTGGCATCAACAGTGAAAATTAGAAGCCAACCTTCAACTAAAACAGATGTTTCTTCCAAATAAAGAAAGCATGCAACGTTTTTAGTGCTTTTTATTTTAAGTTCTTGGTAATACTTACCTCTTTTCTAATGCCAAGTAAACTGTGCAAGAATTTCTCAAGCTGTGTGTGATTCTATGCAACGTTCTGAACAAGGCATCTGTCAGGTCGTCATCATAGAACACTACAAGAAAAAAGATTAACAGCATAAAAGATGTATGTTGAAGTGTATTGTTTACTTAAGCTTCAGGTATGAAACAAAAACAGGCCTTAGTCTGATTATTCTAATCAAGCAAGTCACTATTTAAGTAAGTGCTGAAGTATGTTTTTATTGGCAATAACTGACCCTGTAACAGTATTCCCTGCTGCTTTTTATGTCAGGCTTTCTTTAAGTGTTCTCTTGTATGAGTGGGAATCACTTTCAGACATCTTACAAAACTTTAACAAGATTTTTCTCAGCCTGTAAATAATCTTACTGCAGAGCTAAAGAACACAAGATATCACAGCACATAGGACCTCATTTCTTACCAAAAAACCAAACCAAAGACATAGACTCTATGGGGAAGTGCAACATCTGAAACTGTTTTTCACGTTATGGAAAATCTTGGTCTAACCACCTATTTATCATTATTTGCACAGAATTTATCTGATACTACACAATGGTAAGACAACACAGGACTTCTGAAAGTCAAATTCACTTACCTGTGATTATGTTGAGTAATTTATTTAGTCACGAATAATTACCACACTGAAGGAAAGTAGTTTGCAACATCTGTTTTCCCATTGTTAAGACAGAAAGTAAATACAATTTTATAGAAAAGAAAAATACAGGCAGGAACACTTAAGGCAGAGCTTTGACAAATTAGGTAAGGATCTGACCTATTAGATTTTAAAAGCAAATTAGGTATGTTTAAATCATTACTCATAAGGCCCAAGTGTTTGATTGAAAAGGTCACTGTTTATATTTTCCTACCATCAGCTGCCATTATCACAGAACAGTGATCATGCAAATCAGCAATCTCTTCTTCAGACCAGCTGTAAGGAACTTCAGGATCTGTAAGAAAGAATATGGCTTTGGTGCACGTGATTAAATGTCTCAGATGCTTGAGAAAAGAAACTTCTTAACTCCTGTGGGCATCTGCTACTTCAGAGCACAGCACTGAAAGGAAACCAAACCCTCCCTCTGGCCATTCTGTGAAGTTCCCTGCAGTGCTCTGCTTTCTCTGTGGATTCTGACCCTCCCAAGGCCGACTGGGAAGCCCAGAATTTCCACTTCAGAATTTACAACCAATTACTACCCTGTAGCAAGGTCACAGATTTAACCACGTTGAAGTAAGTACACCTTTAAAAAAAAACCCAGATGTATCTTTGGATAAGTTTTGACTAAGTTTACTACTTCATCATGCTTTTTAAAGTTTAGACTTTGTTAAAAAGAAACTTTATTTGAAAGTCTAAAAAACATAAAGCCTTTTCAGCTTGCAGTATCAGATACTTCCATTAACCAGAATTTTTTTTTTGAGGTCCAAGAGAGGCTTTTGAATGTGTAAAGGATGTTTCTACTTGCTTGAATAGTTGCTCTATTTTTTTAGATGCATTACATCAAATTCAGCTTGGTGTGTACTTTCAACTAGGTGTACTTTCAACTATTTTTCCAGAGGCCTGTGTGCTGGAGGACTCACTTTATAAACACTGGAATGAGCTTTTCTTGATGGCTCTGAAGAGAAAAAAAATGCACAAAACCAGAACACCAAGCCCTATCTGAAAGGACCCATTGTAACCACCTACCAGTGCAGAATTCATCTTTCAGCCAGTCCAGTTCTTTCACTTTAACTTCCCCTCCTGTGGGTGAAGAAAGACCACATCAGTCACAAATGGCCTTTGAGAGAGTACCTGAGCAAAAGTAAACAGTCAAAACCTGTACTGAAACAAATGATGAAGATCTATTACGAGGACATATGAAACAAGTGAAGTTGAACTTCAGATCATCTGCTTTAAATCGAAACCCAACCATTAAATCAAAACCAGTTACCCACTCTCGAGAGAACAGAATGAAAGATCAGAAAGGCAACCTCTGTTCTCTTTGACACGTCTCACCCACAAAATACTCCTTTCCAGAGTTCTGCCTCTGCCATTTACACCCTGTTTATGTGACCCCTGGCCCCTGCACTTCTGTGATGCTCCCAAGGACCTCCGAGCAACTCACACTGTGACTGTGCAGGAACCACAGCTGGTCTAAAATGATGCCCAGAGAAAGGGTAAGTATTTTGCTCTTCTCAAAAGGAAGCTGTCCCACTATGGACCACACAGAGGTATCTTGCATCTTTCTTTAAGTCACTTTAAACCACACAAAAGACAAAAACACACCTGCACATGTGGATGTGCTGGGTAGGCAGTGACTGTGCTGTTTCATCCCAAAGCAGTTCACGTATAGGCAATTGCACAACCACTGACTATACAGCACTTACCTCCTGGCTCCATCAGGTGTTTGTTTAATGCAACATTTTGCTCACACATGGCCAGAAGATCTTCACCAACATCTGGAAAACAGTGACAATGCAATTAAAAATAAGAATATTGGGTATGAGGTGTGTATGCCCTTGACCTCTCAGACTAATACTTGAAGTTTCTCTCAAACTGATGAGATTAAGGACAATTCAGAGCAACTCTATCCACTGAGGATTGCTTCCCTTGTATCCTCCCCTTCCTTCTGTATTTCAGTACTAAGCTCTGAGGCACCCTTGAAAAAGAAGTTAATGTGTCCAGATTAAAATAGGTAGGAGAGGGATCTATCTTGAGTTCACAGCAACATATCTTGCTTTTAAACCCTTGTGCTTAAAAGCAGTGCTGCTTTCTCAAACCTTGAGAAAGTTCCTGTTATTTTTCAGTAAATAACACAACTTGATACACATTAATAAAATTATTAACTAAAACTGAACATATGAGTATGAAAGTAGCAGGATGAAAGCACTGCTTCGTGAAGTTCTATGAAAATATTTAACTGAAAATAACTGCCTTACCTGTGCAATAAACTCTCCTGGCAACTGTTCCCATGATAATACTTGTAATTCCAGTGCCACCTCCAAGCTCAAGCACTGAGCAACATCTGAATGTGTCCCGTTTAAACAGGATGTAATCAGCAAGAAGAAAGGCTGCACGCCAGACCTGGGGAGAAGAGCAGCAGTTCAAACTCAGTAAATTCTGAAGCACCACCCATGAACAGCAAGATAGTCCAAGGCAGAACACATACTTGTTTACCAACATCTTCTAAGGGGGTTGCCATAGTATGTTCTGTGGAAATGAAAGCAGAGCAGAAATAATTATCTCAAAATGTTGTTCGAATCAAGTTCCATAGTGGCAAGTTTGAAACTCAAGTCATGCTTCTCTTTCAAATATAAAACTCAACACCCTTCACTCTACATAATAATGGTAGATAATGCCAAACCCCAAATCTACCTAAGGAGTACTGAGTTTCCCATGGTATGCATACAACTGCCCAAATCACTTCTAGAGGAAAAAAGCTAAATGCAAAAATATTTGCAGTATCATAGTATTATGATTACTATCTTTTTTCACTGAACAACTGCTATTCCATTTCTAAGGAAAACCTATTTTTGTTTTACACAAACATATTTACCCCATTTCTCCTTGACTATTATTTACCTATTTTAACAACATCACTGCCGGTGCATTCTCGCTCTTCATCTTCAAAAGCATCTTCTCTCCCTTTCATCAGAATTACAGGGCACACTATATCCCTCAAAAGATCCTCTGCTTCTAAATCAGAGGCACTTCGAGGCCTTCTGACCACTTCCAAGTCTCCATCATCATCCAGCAGAGCTTCTACTCCTTCACTATTTAATTCTCTTTCCTTTTTCAGGTTACTCCTGTCCTTGTCGCACAGTTCATCTCCACCTCTGTACTGGTGTTCTCTTCCTCTTTTAACTTCTTCCACGTGTTTCTCAGATGCCAAATCTTCTGTGTTCCAAAGGAATTTGAAATATGACAGGAATACTGTAAGAACACAGTGGGGCAGGGAGGGAAAGTTAACACCAGATAAGACAGAATCTATGCACAATTTCCACACGAATGAAATTCTGGTATGTGTTTCACACATTAAAAATCTAGCTGTTAAAAAACTACACACATAACTTGAAATATAGTTCTATTTGCAACGAAGAACTATTTCTGTTGTTAAGTTCTGTCAGTAGAAATAAATGAGGCACTTCCACAGTCTACTGGCTGACTCAGCATCTCTGCAGTCACCACAGACATTTTAATCTGATTTAGTAACACTTATTTTAACAACTGGCAGAAGAGATGGTTTCTTACATGCTCCAAAAGTTCTTCTGTTCAGACAAGTTCAAATCAAGTTGAAAGCAGAATTAATAGAAGTTAGAATTTGGGTTCTTCTGGTTAAGATCCCTGCCTTGTAAGAAACAAGAGTGTTCTAGTAAAAAGCAAGTAGATTTTTTTTTTTTACTGTTTTAAAAGTCTTTAGGAATTCAAGCAACTTGAAGCCTTGAAACTGGCTCAGCATGAGAGAGCAGAAATAAGTGCACAGGAGACACCTGACAAAGCCAGAACATGCTGACACCTTAATTTTAAACTTAACTTTTTAAAAAGTCTTCAAGCTGATGACTTAAGCCATTGTTCTCAAAGACCAAATAATCAAAAAATATTTTGCAACAATCACCCAGTGACATCATTGTCTATTAAAATTTTAAGTTATCAGAACACGGACCTTGCAATTTTAATTATAGGAATCTGTACTGTCTGAACACCACACACGAGGAAGAACAAACATTCCACAGTCCTTCCATCTATGTTGATTCACAACAAAAGGGAAGAAATAAAGTGCTTGCCACCACTGCTTTTGACAATTTCACAATTTATGAAGTTCTGTTCCAGTTTCTTTAGGAAGCACGCAAGACATTCAAAGTTGGTCTGCTGTAATCTGACCAAAGTTTCTCTCGAGGGAAGACCATTTTCTCTAGATATAATAAAATCTTCATTGCCTGTCCCAGCATGAGAGATTTTTAAAGTCATCTACTGTTTGCATGATGGCCAGATTAAACTGTTTTGGGTATTTAGCAACTTAGAGGACGCAGTCAATGAAGGAAATGCTTTTGTTCTCCATGCCCATTCTGATCCTCTGCACGTTCTATGGCATTCAAAAGTTTTAAGGGAAAACTGACACAAAGGAGAAGAGCCTGAACCCCATAAACTTCCCTAAAATACAGCAGAATGGCAGTGGCAGATTGTCCTTGCATTTGTTAGAGTAAAAGCTGTCACACCACAACCCAATTCTTGTCTCCAGAACGAGAGGAATTTCCCAGACCAAGCTCATTCAGAGTAGGTAGAAGATGCTGTCATTTCATTCTGTTGAAAGGTTCTTTGCATCGAGCAAAATCACAGCAAACAAATGTCAAACAGCATGAAGACACACCACAGCATTGACTGCCTGGTTTTGACCTGATCAGGGTTAAAATTATTATTCACTTCTTTGTCAGGCTTTTGACAGGCCTACTTTTATCACTTTTAACCCTGTCATGTGCCAGAACAGCTGCAAAAGTTACTCTTTTCATGTCACAACTCGGTTTGAAGAAACAATTAACACTTCTGTCACAGCAGGACTTTTCCACAGAACATTTTACCAGCAGCTTTAAGGTCACTTTCCTTGACAACTTTATAGCAACCTACAAGCTGGCAATCAGCCAGGGGTGTTTGCAACTCATTCCACTACAGCCTTGACACTTCAAATTCTCTGTCAGTCAAAGCCATTGCTATTCTGAGTCTTCTTGTTGACAATTTTTAAAAACAAACAAACAAAAACTCCCACAAAATGCCCCAGACAAAGTTGTTAGGCTCCCCTGGAATATATAGTAAATCATCACATAAATAGTCACATAAAGACTTTATTAAAATTAATAAATTAATTACTGATAATTTTTACTTTATGCTTAAATTACCCCAGGGATAACCCCACGTTTATATATAAGAAACATCCCAACTTTTTATCATGATTCCCAAAGTGCTATATTGACATTATAGCTCAATGAACAAATAAATAAATAAAATTGAATCTGCAAGCAAGTTAATTCCGTTACTACTTCTCAGAAAGTATTTGTTAAGATAGGCTGTCTACAAATTCTACATTGTTTTCATTTCTGGAGTTAATTTCATGAGGAGAGTCCAGCCAGCCTTCTTCTTAAAGACTCAGTAGGAGGTCATTTGGCTTATAACTGCTTAAAATATGTAATTATTAATATCAACCACTCAAAGAAGGATTGAGCCATTACAAAGACATGAGTACAGTTAAAATACAGCTCCACCAGTCTAAGCACAACCCTACCTGGCTGTCCAACTGCATTCAGTCGTACCATGAGGTGTCTTTTGTTTGGGCAGTGCAGGTGAACATCAGACAGCACAGTGTCACTCCTGAACGTGGGGTTATCCATCTCCTTCTCTCTTACATCTACCATGATGTGCTGCTGAGAGGAACGTCAACACAGCCCATACAGTCCCCTGTGTAGTGCTGTCCCAGAGGGATCTGACACTCTTCTGTTAACAGGCATCCAGGAACAGCTTTGCTCAGCCAGGTAACCTCACAGCGTTCCTGAGGAGACCCCAGGTGAGAGGTGATCGTGCCAGCTCCATGCTCCAGTAAGACAGCAAGTTGCTCATCAGGATATTCAACCTAAAACAAAACACAGGCAGTTTTTAGCGATCTCCTGACACCGTCTGAACATTGCTCCAGCAGTTTTTCAGAAGATAAAAATCAGATTACACTGTCCAACAAAGCTGCAATGCTCCAGTGCTCCCTTTTACTGTGCTCCAAAGAATCATCAATACATAACTCTTGGTAGTGCAGTGCTCCAAAGAATCATCAATACATAACTCTTGGTAGTGCAGTGGCAGACACTGCATATTTTAGGAAGAACTGCTAATTTGTGTTAAAAACAACTTCCCCCCGAAAAAAGCAAATGTTACCATGAGTGCTAAATCAAGGTATTCAAAGGAAATAAGGCCTTACGTGCACAACTTCACTAGTTTAAGGGATCTTAAAGCTGTTCATAGAAATCTCTGAATTTTCTTAGAAACAGGCACTATTATCAAATGTGTTATCACAGGTTAGTCTCCCAAACTTCTTAAAAGGAGTATGTGCTCTTCCTGGAGAAAATTCAGTTCCCTTTACAAACCCCCACTAACTGGGCAGTTAATGTCTCCCATCTTTGACACTCTTTATTCTTCCATAGAAAAAAATCCAACACCTGAAACCATCCTCGCTACCTCACGTCCAAGGCTCAGCTGTCTCTATCCCACAACATGAACAAGGGAATTACCTCTTATGAATGGAAAAATACAGAGGACATTGATTTCCCTGTGTTCTACAAAACCTGGCATTTTGTGAAAGGGAACGTGAACTGTAGATCTGAAAGTGAAATTTGTGTCTTTAAAAACGTAAAAAAAAGTTTTTTAAGTTTCTAAAAAAACTTAGAAAAAGCTTAGATCACACATGCAAATCATCAAGCACTACATTAATTATTTAGTCAGCAAAGACACTTGGGTCTCACCAGCTATGAGCACCCCTAACACTCCTCAAAAACTGCTGATGCCATTTCCTATGTTGGCATTAATGCCTTGGAAGATTATGCTAAATTTTCTGTTATCTGATTGTTCTTGAACAAGATCACAGAATGGGTCAGGTTGGAAGGGACCAGAGTGGGTCATCCGGTCCAACCTCCCTGCTCCAGCAGCGTCATCCCAGAGCACACGGCACAGGTTTGCATCCAGATGATTCTGAAGTATCTGCAGGGAGGGAGACTGCACGCCCTCTCTGGGTGATCCGTTTCAGTGCTCGGTCACTGCGCAGGAAAGAACTTCTTCCTTATGATCAGGGGGAATTTCCTGGGCATCAGTTCCTGCCCGATGCCTGTTGTCCTATTGCTCAGCACCACAGAGCAGAGCCTGGTCCATCCTCTGACACCTCCCTTCACATTAGATACCTCCTATTAGATACCTGGTCCATCCTCTGACACCCACCCTTTAGACACTGACAAACATTCATAAGGTCGCCTCTCAGTCGCCCCTTCTCCAGGCTGAAGAGGCCCCGCTCCTAAGAGAGATGCTCCTGACCCTTGACCAACTTCGCTCTCTGCTGGACGCACATACACACGCTTAAAACGCTCCGAGCTTTACAAGGCAGCCTCTGTACCTGCAGTTATGCAGTTCTATGAACCTCTGCAAGACCTGCTCCCCCTCCCGAGCCGCCCTTTGCCCGCGGGAGCTGCCGCGGGGCACAGACCGCAGGCGCTCCCGCCGCCGGGGACGCGCCGGGCGCGGGGCTCCCGCTCCTCCGGACCGGGACCGGGGGCTGTGGGGGGACAGGTCCTGCCTGTCCCGTGTCCCTCCCAGGCAGATCCCGCCTGCCCCGGCCCCACCAGCACCTCCCTCGGTCGCTGCTCCGTCCGCCCCTTCCGCTGACGCCGCTGCCCGGCGGCCCCCGCGGGCCCGGGCGGTGCCTCCCGCGATGGGGGGAGTTCTTAATCTGAGAGTCATCGGCTGAACCCGGGTGAAAAAAAAAATTCAGCGCCAGCAGCCTTGCGCTAAAGGTTCCGCAGGAGTGGTTTCCGGGGTTTAAAACCCACGTTTCTTATCGCGTTCTTTTATTAATTGGTTTTAGCATCTCTCGCCGTGTCGCTTTTTCCGTGTGCGATTCCGTGTAAAAACATCCAAACGGCTTGAAAGCAAAGATGGAAAAACACTCTGCGGAGGCAAATAGGCGTTTCTTCCTCAGATCAGATAATGTCAGAATTCTACTATCGCCGTAAGATTAGCTGGAGCAACAGCAGTATGTGCTCACTTGTTTTGCTTAATTCTGCAGTTTTTAATTAGTCATGAACCAGGTGAAATGAACAGAAGACTGAGTTAGGTGTTGAGCAGAAGCACCATAACCAGAGTGCTTTGGAATGATTTAATAACAAATTTGTCTAACTCACAGAGTTAGTATCTACATTTTGGACCTTTGCTACAGATGATGGAAAAATTAAAGAGTCAGTGTTCGAAAAACCCCATGGAATGTAATGCATATTCTGTGTCTGTTTCTGGGTATCTGCTTCTCATGATCTGCATCCTTCAGCAAAGGCTAAGAACTATGAAAAGAATGAAGTAATCTTTCCCTGTTTTTACAGCCAAGAGTGTTGAGTGGCAATGGAATGGAAAACGCAGCAAGCCATTCAGTTCTCTCCTTGGAGTTTCTGTAGGGAATTCTGTTGGATGAACATGTGTCAAAAAATGCTTTGGAGATTCGTTCTCCTTTTATCTGGCTCCTGTGAAAGAGCAGAACATTATTTTACTTCCCATGGTGATACACTGCCACATAAATTATTACTGCAGTCTCTCTCTGCTGGCATGTTCCCACTGCTGTAAAGTGCTAACAATCTGCAGGAGAAGCAGTTTTTATTTGTTGGAAAATCCTGCCAGTTTGCAGCAGGAGACACTTACTGGCACACAGACTAAGTATTGCTAGAGGAGCTAAAGGGTGAGTGTTTCACTGCACTACACGGGAGCTTTTGAACACAAAAGTACATTATGTGAGAAATGGAGCTGCCATAATTTCTTTTCTACATAATGCTGCTACGTAGTTTCACAATATGCATAATTATTAGGCAAAGCAGGAACATCTTGTGGCTGCAGAAGGTCATAAAGGAGCCAGTCCGGCTGCAGGCATTGTAATGTGGGTGATAATGATAGTTGTTTAGGGAGATGCAGTTTCTGTACTACACACAAGGGGGCTTTGGCAGCAAATTCCCGACATCTACCTCTTTTTTTTTTAAGGATGCACCTCAGCTACATTTCCTGTCTTCCCCACAGCCATGTGAGCTGACAATTTGCTTAAAGAAAGCAACTCAAGAGTATCCCTTAGTCACATCATACCAGGTATTAGAGGAGTTAAATTACTCCTTTCCTCATGGTTTTCCCGCAGTCCTTTCATGGCCCAAAGGGTATTGTTAGACAGTTCTTTACAGAATGTCTTCTTGAATGCCAGCACTGCTGCAGGAGGCTCAGAAAAGAAAACTATACAGACAATCCTGAAAAATATGTATCACAGGGAAAAATCTAATTCCTTAAGATTAGATAAGAGAACAGAGCTGATTCTAAGCAGACAGGAATAACAGATGAATTAATACACCACCACATCCTTGCTCTTGTACTGTGCAGTAGGGCATCCCTGAAAGCTCATGCTATCTTTCCAGCATGTAGTGTACTGTCTCTTTGCTTGTCTTTTTTTCTAGTAGACATTATATGTCTAAAAAAACCCCAAAACAAACAAACAAAACCAAAACCAAAAAGCAAACAAACAAGCAACCCCCCCCTCCCCAAAAACCCAAACAAACAAACAAAAAAGTAAACCAAAAAAGAAACTGAAGGCTCTCAGGAAGAAAAAAATATATCATAATTTTAATCCTACTGTACTGGGGCTGTTGAAAGGAGATATGCTGAAATAGTTTTCACTTCATCTTGTTAACTGGTGTACTGGTATGCAAAGTATGTGAGACAAGTCGCTTAAACCATCAAGCAGCACAGAAAAATGTCAGGCAACACAGTGAATAAAATGACTGTTGGTCTACGTGATAAATCAGTGAAGAATCTTCCTAAATAACTGCTTGAGGTTGAAAAGTGCATGAGGGGGATAACTGAAAAGTTATTAAAAAGGACAACTGCAGCTGTCAGCTTTTTTGTTTCCACATTTCCTGAATATCCATTTCTCCTTCCCAGGGGAAGTTAAGAATCATACTGCCTTGCCAACAAGAAAACTGAATTAAAAAGCAGTAACATTAACTTCGCAGAGCTGAAATCCACACTGATTTCTTTTTCGTTAACTATTTTGTGGTTGTTTATCAGCTACTTTCATTGCCTTTGACTATAACATTTATCTCCAGGGGCTTATTCAGAACAATAATTTGCATGTCTTTGACATCACCCAGTTATGAGTTCCCATGTCCAACACAAGCTGATTTGTACACAAATTTTTCTAAGAGAGACATGTTTGTAACATATCAGGTGAATGTCTACCCAAGTGACTGTGGTTGCCAACACCAAAAATGAGTTTGCCTATGAGGATGTTGTGAGAGACAACGTCAAAAGCCTTGCTAAAGTTAAGATAGACAATACCCACTGCAAATATAGTTGGAAAAAAGAGACAAGCTTGGGATCCTCGTTAGGACTCGTGCCCCAAGGCCTCTTCATTTTGTCTTACTGCACTACTTAGTCTAACTAAACATTTTCACTTTGCTTGATTAACTTTGTATCTCCCAAACATCACAATTACAAGGAGGCAACATCTGCTGAGTTTGTAGAACTACACAGGCACTTTCATGTGTTACAAATGCAACTTGGAGATGTGAGAAAGAGATGGCAAAAGCTCAGAATAATGCTATACCTGCTTAACAGTGTATTCCTGAATGCAAAGACTGTTATATTCCCAGCAGTATACACCTTTCAGTACTTTTGCAGAGCAAGATGTGGTCTGTAGTGCTGATGATTACCGTGTTTAAATAAACACTCTTTCTCAAGAAATATTTTGCTTTTAACTGATCCTACTGCTGAAGCCCTACTGGTTCCTGATAGCTTGTTGCCATGGATGGGTAATGATGTCACACATTCTGCCCAGTGTCCATGCCAGAAAACAAATGAGAATTACTTTTTTAATTTTTGGGACCTACTTAGCAATTGTCTGGAAGGTCTGAAGTGAATTACAAGGAAGAAAACCTGATGTCCCATTGACCCTACCTGTATTGTATCTTTATGCCAGTAAAGTGGCACAGTAAAACTCCAGAGCAAAGGGTCTGCAGATTTAAAATCAAGGTTCTGTTACTTCAATTTACCTTGTTATCCAACATTTCAGTGGGATAGGTGAAGTGTGGCTTAGGGGCTCACACATGAACACACCTGTGCCCTTGGAAACTACATAACTATAGTTTCTGGAAGAGGGTGTACTACTTGTGTCCTTCCCTCCATCAGTGACTTTCTGACAGGAACACGATCCCAAGCAGAGTACAGACATCCCCGCATCAGGTAGCAATTTCCAAGCTGCTGCCTTCTCTCACACTGCCTTTCAAATTAGGTTAGATCTGTCCTTTTGAGCTCGGCATCTGGAAGGGAAAGAGCAAGAGGAAATCTCTTGTAAATACATGGGAAAGGCTGCAGGAACACCAGCGCTGTCACTGCTCCCTCCTCCCCTCCAGGAGCGCGGCGTTTGGAATAAGGGAGCGATCAGGATCCCCATCCCCGTGTGTTCTCGCAGGTATCCCTTCCTGGGGAGGCAGAGCCCACCTGCTCAGCGCCGCCACTGATGCGCAGGCGGGTCGGGACAGGTACGCGGGGTCGGGGGCAGGGGGGGACCCCTCTGTGCCGGGCGGGGTCCCCGCTCCGCCCGCGGGGCGCGCAGGGAGCGGGGCGGGGCTCGGGGCGCGCAACCTGCGCGGCCGTCGGGTCCGGCCGAGGCGGGGCGGCGGCGGCGACATCAGCATGAGGATGAACTGGGGCGCCCTCACCCTCTTCGTGGCCCTGGTGGGACTTTCCAGCTTCGTCTTCCTCGTGGTGGCCATCGCGACGGACTTCTGGTACATCATCGATGCCTCCAAGCTGGACGCGTCCCGGAACGGCTCGGACGCGCTCAGCTCGCACTCGGGGCTGTGGCGGACCTGCCGCGGTGAGTGGGGCGGGCGGAGCGGCCATCCAGCTGTGGATCCAGCTGCGGAGATCCAGCTGTGGATCCAGCTGCTGCGATCCCGCTGTGAGGGTCCAGCTGCGGGGATCCCGCTGTGAGGTTCCAGGTGCGGGGTCCGGCTGTCCGGAGGGCCCCGGCATCCGTGGGCAGTGCCTTGTCGATACCCTCCCGTGTTACCTGCCGAGGGAGACATGGGGAGAGCGAATTTTCTACTACTGTAACCTGAATATGCATTAACTTTTAATCCGAGCTAATTTAATAAACGTTAACCATTTAGGAGGAAGGAGATGTCTTTTCATTTGGCTCGGGGAATTAAGGGGTGAAAGTTCTCGGTTAAAGCCATTAAAATAATAAATAATAATGTAAAGAACATAAACATAAAGAACTTAAATATAAACACTATAGTTTATGTACACGAACAATACAATTATTGTTATTATTATTATTATGTATTATTAAATTAACATAGCAATATAAACATTGTTAGTTTGAAATGCGCAACATTTATTAAAATTTTTAACATTAAAATTTAAATTAGGTTATCTATAAATAAGCAAACTTAATCACATACTAGCTAAAGGTGACTAAAGACTCACCAAATTCACCAGGTAGTTGTACTGTGTTTGGTCTTGCTTAGTGTTTCATAGTTCTAGATTTTAATGAAAGATCTATAAATGCTATATGGATAGTATAGAATTTTCCCCATTGAGTTAATTTGTTACTTTTGGTTTTGATTCCACCATTAAAAGCAAGGAGTAAGTAATGTTCACCACAGTCAAGAAAGGATGTTGCTCCCAGTGGAGTGGGGAGAAGCAGCAGGTTTCAGGAATTCTCCCTGAGCTGTATCCCAAGCCCACTGCAACGAGCGGATGTTTCCCTGCTGACTCCAGTGGTCAGGCCCCTGGGAGCAGCCAATGCTGGGTACTGAAAATCCCCTCCTTTCCTTCCCTACCTAGGAATAACTGTTTTAAAAGCAGGTAATATTATATGAATTATACTGACAGGCAAAAAAAAATATAGCAAAAAGATGTTATAGTGTAATTTTTCCCTCTTTGTTTTTTTGCTTCTCTATTAGTGAGGAGTGAGTGTTACCCTTTGATAAACCCCTTCTGGCACGAGAATGCAAACATCACCGAGTCACACAGACAGCTTTTGTGTGAGTAGCATTTATATTGTTTTTATATTTATTATATCCACCCTTCCCTCTCTCCTTGGCCACTTACAAGGACTCATTTCTGATTCAGAGGGGGAACTCTCTGAGATAGTGTTTTGTCTCTGCTTCTGTACAACATCTGTCACTGCCTGTGGTCTTTGAGTAGGTTTACTTTTGAAATAACCATCTATTTCATGTCAGGTTCAGCTAATTTCTTCCACAGGAGCAAGACCTTTCTGACTGGAAGGGCACAGGAAGGTACACGATTGTTAAAAAATAAAAGGCAAAAATGGTCAAAATCGCCTCAGAGGAGTCTGATCACTGAAAATGCTTAAGCACACATTTAAACAAATCTTTTAGGCAGTTACTTTTCTACCCTTTCAATGGGATTTCTTGCACTGATAAAAGGCTTAAGTTAGTGAGAATTTAAGAAAATAAATCACTGACTAAAAGCAGTGTTCGAAGTCCTTAAAGAACACTGTGTTCAAAACCACTAAGCTCCTAACTCTATTTACTTCCTTTTTTTTTTCCTGATACATTAGTCAACGTCAGGATGTTCTCAGAAAGTCCAAACTGAACATTTTCAAATACTTATAGGCACCTCCCAAAAGATGATTTAGCTTCTTTGCATCATATTCTGCACAATCCTCTGCTCACACATGCTTGTATATAGGCTTGATTTTTACAACCTTTTAATTTACTTACCTCTCCTCTCTGACTCTGGCTCTTTCCACCTTGCATGCAGAATATGTGCATTAGTCCTGTGTCTTAAAATGGGACTCTTTCCCTCAAAACCAGCCATTTCCTGAACAATCCTCCAGAGAGGCTTAGAGTGTCTTCAATCTCTTGGAGCAGCATCCCATGATGAGCTAAGAGTGCAGCACATGTGGAAGGTGCTGGGAGGTGCCTAGGAGGTGCTGATGGTGGTGGGGCTGTGTCCCAGCTGTAACTGGGAAGCTGAAGTAGGAATAAGATCCCAGTGGGCTACTGAAAGAGCCATATAACATATCAACAGGTTCAAGACTAACAGCCCAGGTTGCCTCTCTGAGCTTTCAAAGAGAAAAGTGCCACTTCTTAAATTTTCCTTGCTCAAGACAGAGGGCCTTGCCTGCTTGATATTGCTGAAAACTCTGAGGAGCAGTGAAAATGATTGTCTGCTTGATCACTTAAACCTTTGAGGGGTCACTGTTAATTGAACCCAACCAGACTGATCACGTTTTAGGTGTGGGCAGCTCAACTGTTACGTTGGGGATGGTCCAAAATTTCAGGATAAGGTTGTTAGCATTTCAAAAGTTGTGTGCATATTTGCAAAAGGCAGATCTGTTATTTCCCCCAGGTGAGGAGATTTTAGGTTGCATCTCTTCAGTGAAATAACAAAGCAAAATCAGAGATTATACAGAGCTCTTTTGGTTATAAAAATGATGTTGGCTTGGAAACAAAGGTAGTCATGAAGTGTAAGAAAATAGTGGATATGAGTAAAAATTGGATTAATAACTATGTTTACAGGCTCTCCAGAGCTTAACAGAATTTTTTTTCCTCTCACTTTCATATCAAGTACTATTTTTAGGTTCCTGGACAAAGACTTCAGGTCTGCAAAGACACTTGCAGATTTTACGATAAACAGGCATAGTCTGCCTAAAAATGATGAGATAAGAAATCAAAGATACTTTTATTGAAATAACCTGCTAGGCTTGATTAGAATGACCTACAGAGTGAACTTCTTGATTTTTTTGGATGTTCAGCTTCAGTGCAGTTTCAGTGAGGTGAGGCTACAGGTCTGCAGCAACAGCAGCTGAACACAGGAACTGCCATGCCAGTCCTTCTTCCTTCAAGGAAATACAGATATTTCTGAGTGACATCTAAGTTCATTAAGTACTGAGATAGTACCTTCTGCTCTTTCTTAAATATTTTCTGACTGTGGTCACTGAATCATATTTAGGCAAACCATTTTCATCTACGACACATTTTAACTAGAATTTTAGAGGAAAATTCTGAGGGCGTGGATTGCAGTGTAGTTACAGTAGTTTCTTCATCTGTTGCTGTATGGGGTAAACAAGCTAATTGCACAGCTTTAAATTGGTTACTTCAAAAAAATCATATTTTTCTCGTGTGTGCCTATGCAGGTGTCTGTGAGGAACATTCACATGGGATTAATCTCATTCCATCCAGCTGTACACACATATTTCTCACTGATTATTCCTTAATGGACTGTCTCCTGATGTAGGTACTTAAGTAACACATCAGTCACATCCCTCATTCTTCAGAGTTTGAATGCACTTCTTGGCGTGTCTTAACTAGACACAAGTGCCAAAAAGATGGGAGAAAGCCTGCATGTGAGTGCAAAGAGCTGGGTCGAAGTGGAAACAAAAGTCCTGGTCGCTGCCAGAAGACAAACCCTTCATTAGAGAACGAAAAGCCTCCACATTTCCTTCCTCCACACTTCTAATCTCTCTCCTATTCATCCACAGCATATTCCTTTTAGGTTTATCGTGTACTTCAAATAGAGCTCCCGGTAAATTAAAATGATTTGGTGTACAAGTTAAGATCCTGTGCCAGCATCAATATTACTCAGGGAATCAATACAGGTGCTGTTAAGCCTGGCAGTATGACGTGCTTTCACATCACAGGAGTACTCTTGGCTGATTCCTCTCATGGATTAGACACAAACATGCCTCCTCCTCTGCATTAGCCTTCCACTTCTTTTCTTACCACTCCCTCCAGCTGAACATACACTGTATACCATCTCTCTCCCTCAAGCCCACAATGTATAAAATATTTTCCTACTACAGATTACATTATGACATGGCTATATATTTGGTTAAAACATCATCCACTGACTAAACAAAAATACCACTATAGACTTCCTGCCACTAGTTTTCCCAAAATTTCTGCATTTTAAAAATGCTTTTTTACTGGAGATGTACACTTTCCTCTGTCCTATACAGGATTAAAACTGTCACTTTTCACAATTTAGACAGTTATTAGGGTCTCTTGGTGACCAGTAGAATTAAAGATAGTCCTCTGAAAATCACCCTTAGAACTGAGATCTGTCATCAGACCCCCCACAGATATTTTGCCTTGCTGTGTGTTCTCCTGTGCAAGCTATGGAAGACAAGCAGGAAGAGCAACTTTTTTTCATGGTGAGCTGAATCCATCTCTCACTAAATGATAAAATAAGGGTGTCACTCTCACTTCAAAGGAAGCTGCATCAGGAGCTCTGAGCAGCTTTGCCATTTTCCAGTAGAAGAAACATAGCATCCCCAATCACATCGAAGTGTTGAGGATCACAAACAGAGAGAGGGAAGCTGGTGTGTAGCAGAAATGGCAGTATTTAATCACCTGAAAGATTTTCCCCAAGAGTTTCAGCTTTGTAAAAGAAGTTCTTGAAAGAAAAAACAAACCAAACCAAACAGAGCCAAAACTACAAAAAAAAATACCACTACCAAAAAAACCCAAACAGAAAAAAACCCCAGCAAGTTACATTGGGCAAAGGTTGCTCTTAGGTATTTTTGTAATATAAATATTTTCCATTTACCACAGTCTGTATTGTTAATAATTAGTGAATACCAGTATAGATTTAGGTAAAGGCAGCACCAGTGTAATCCCTGCAAAATGAACAGTGTTGTAAATATTTTTAATCAAAACCAGACAATTTCTCTTGAGTCTTAGCTTTGCACCTGAGCTGGTGTGGGGTCCCACCTGCACTGCAGGGCTGGGGCTGGTGTAATGAAAAATAATGTGAGAGGAACTGCTGTTCTTTCTTACTGTCTGCATGACACACAAACCATCTGCATTAGGTACCTACAGGTACCTACAAGCCTCTCACAATCCTGAGTTTTTTGTTATTGACATGAACATCATGGACACTGATTGATTTCCTTTTACAGGTCCATTTTTAGTGCTCTCCTGTATTCTTGAGCCATCTAGAGATGAGCAGTTAATGGATGTGGTTTCCACTTACATGTGGCTGGAAGAAAAATCTTTTTTCCTGATGTAAAATCAAGATTGGAGTGTACAGCTGCCCAGTGCAACTGCTTAAAGTATTCTCACAAGAGTATTTTTGTTTTTTCTGTTTTAAACTTCAGTGTGACTGGAACATGAGGCTGGAGACAAGTTAGTTCTTCCTGCAGGGAAACAATCTTTGCAGCAGAGGCTGTTACTGATACCTCAGTTGTTTTAATGTAACAGCTGCCTTGGTTTCTTCCTCAACAAAATTAGTTTAATAGTACAGATAAACTTGTCTGGATTTCCTTACAGCATGTGGACCCTGTAACAGTCACTAACCAGCTGTTTTCACACTTTGCCCTGCTCTTCGTGGTCCTGCTTCATTTTTACTGAGCTTATTTTATTTTTACAGTTTGTAATGTTATAAAGAATCCCCTATTATTTGGCTGCCATGACATTTTTCCTTGGGGATTTACAGTTCTTCACAATTTTTCTTGTGGTTTGAAGTTATCAGAAGGAAAACAGGGCTGGAATATCTAGCAAGAGCTGGTTCAGAGGCCAAGTGAAATAAGACTCAAATGATGTACACAGAAATTCTAATTTAATTGATCTGGTAGGTGTGTACATAAAGGGATCTGCTTTGTTTCTGAGCAACAGTGTACTGTTCCTTCAGAGAGGTCCCAGGGAACATCTGCTGGGTGCTTAGAGTAGATATTACAGTAAATACATACAGAAATCTGAGATAACTCCAGCATCACTGCAGCTGAGACCAAATGAGTGACAACCTGTGATGAATGTTCTCGTTTTCAAAGTCACTGGTACCGTGGCAATAGCATGTGAGCCCCAGTGCACTGCTCACATCCATCATTCTACCCATTCCTGCTTGTCACTGTCCCCTCTTCCCTGTCCAGCATCATTTTATTTCTACTGTCTGCAATTCGTCTTCCAGTTGAGCTCAGAGACTTTCTGAGAAGAGCACCAAGCCAAAACATGTAACACACAGACCAGAGCTTGGCTAATTGTCCTGGAGTTCCCTAACCCTGTGAGCAATCCTCCACCAGCATCTTTTCTCTGGTGAACTGGAGGGAAACCAGGCCTTTGTGTCCCTGGGGTCCGAGCCCAGAAGTCTCACATTTAGCCACTGGCAGCAGTTCTTTTCAGTTGCTCGTTGTTTTTCCAAGTTGTTTCCTTCCTTTCTTCCCTACAAGCAGGTAGGTCTTTCTCCATACACTGATTCTTCCTGGCTTTGCCAAGTCTTTCCAGAGCAGCCCCACTGGTTTTAGCAGCTGCCAAGAGTTGGGTTTCAGCTCGAGGCTTTTGTCTTTCTAACTGGCTATTTAGTAACTGCTGGGTAAGATAAACAGGGCCTTAATTAAGCTCTTCTGAGCCGCTGCCATTTGGAGTATTTCTGATGAGGTGACTATTACAGTTTTCTAGAGACTATTTGCTATTATAAGCTGTGCAAACAAATCCGAAGTTGGTTTGAAGCAATTAAGCTCCAGCACGTTAACAGGAGATGATTAACAAAACTGCTCGGCTTGCAGTTGGTTACTTCTGACACCGCTCAATTTTTCTAGTTCGTTCCACAGATTTCTCTTTACAAACAACTCAACAACAACTGTGTTGGGTGGTAATTCAGAAGTGCCTGCCAAATCCTGAGATCTGGACACACACTGCAGATGTCATTCTTACAGATATTTGGTCCCATCTCTACTAAAACAGCTTTGGCTAGCTAATGTAAAACTTCATTAGCTCAGATCAGGCAATTTAGTTCTTTTCTCTTCTGCAAAAACCGGGAGTGTTTTTTAAATGTTTATGAGTTTGTTTCAGTATTTCCAAGACTAAACTCTTGGACCTTTTGTGTTGCACTGACAGGGAACTCTGGCATTGAGCAATAGATGTGGGAAACTGAATTCTGTTTTACAAGAAAGTGCACATACCTCTTCTTGTGCAAAATGTTTAGGCTGGTGGGTTTCTTTCAATAGTAGATTAATTTCATCAATATGAAGAGTTATATGTACAATATATAATGCATCAATGTGTATTTCAACAGAAATTGAAAAAAATACTAAAATGACTGCAAAATTAATGTTTTAACTTCTTTCACAGATGATTATTGAGGACAGAAACACAGTAAAGATATTTTAAGTCATGTTCTTCTATAAACTAATTCTGTTCCTCTAATCAAGGAATATAATGGCATAATATCATATGCCAGATGGCATGAATTCAGATTCCTGAGTGGTTTCCATGGCAGCATTTTAGAATAAGTTTCCCAGGCAGTTGCAGATTTCACAGGACAAATGAGTATTAGATATTGAACTTGAACACTGGAGATGATAAAGTGCTGTTTAACCAAATACAATCCATTAAATATTTGATTTTAAAAAAGCTGCAGGTGATTAATGGGAAATGTAGCTGTGTATAGGAAAAGTGAGGCTCTGTCACAGTGGGATTTGTGGGTTTCAGCTGAGATATCACTAAATCCTGTATTTTCACTCAAGAGGGCATAAAAATCAGAGTTATTCTGATGCTGCATGCAAGTGCCACAGATCATTAATGTGATCTGTGACACTCCCCAGGATGTTCTGGTATGGATTTGCTTTCCCTTTCCTTCACAAGGTTCCATTCAGAGCCTGATCTACCTCACCCACTGTCCTGGCTCAGGTTGCAGTAGCTGAAATCACACCATGATAAGGAAAGTCAAAGAAATAGCAACTGTAGGTGCTACTGTCCTGAGGTGTAGCTTGTTAGCAGTCAGTGAGGGACACCTGGAAAATCACAAGGCATAGAGCCAGTGATGAGCTTATTTCTGTTTTTTCCCTTCCAGCAAAGCCAGGTCTGGGGACAAGAGTTGTACCATTCTTACATTCACACTTTTAAGATGTTAATTGTATCAGATTTTATCTGCTCCAGGCCTTTTCACCTTTTACATGCAAGACCATGGGGGCACAGGAATGTTAGAGTGGTGGGGAACCAAAATCAGGCCCAGTAACCCTCAGCAAGCACAAATGTGGCTGAAGACCAGCCTGTTTCTGCTGCTTCTCTGGAATCTGAGAGCTGAATTGGGTTCCAAATCTCTGTTCTGTCACATCATGTTGCATAACATCCCCAACAACCACTTCTACCTGTATAAAACTGCTGAACTGAGTTCCATGGCTATTTCTTGTCTTGGTATTCAGCTAAGAATTGCAGACAGTTTTGACATACTGGTTTCTACCCAGTAAGCTGAAGATTGATTTGGCTGTTGGCATCTGAGAATTGCTACAGGTTTGTGTTTCTTAGGCAGCAACAGCAGCTGTGGCTACTTTTGCTGAAGGAAAACACAAGGAGTGTCCTCAGCTTTAGAATCAGAGAGAAAGTGCTCTCTTCAATGCAGAATGCTGAATTCATCATTTCTGAGCATCAGCTCGTCCTGATGTGGGCATATGTGGGATTGAATATGAAAATATAATACCAGCATAAATAAACAGAAACAGAAGAACAGCAGGGTCACCTCCCAAAACTTTGTCATTTGCCACATTTTTCCTCGTGATCATGTTCTGTGCTACACAAAACAAATAATTATATCTTGAAACCACATTCTCCACAAGAAAAGACATTAACAGTGTCTGCCTTGATCCCATGCAGACCCTTCCTAACCTTCCAAGCTTCTAGAACTGAACAGAGATACACAATTGTGTCTTATCTTTATAATGCTGTTGAAGGGGATAAGCTGGATCCTTAGCCAGTGACAGAGGGAGTGCTTCCAATTCAGTGGGCAGTTACAGTCACTTAAAAAAAATTGATCATTTGATCACACAAAACCTGTGATCTCTTAACTGATTCCTTTTCCTTGGGAACCAGCTAATGGTGTATTGTGATTCCCCTGTGAAATTAAATGAGTCACTGAAGCCTAGACCTCTTCAGAATATGGATTTTAAGGGATTTTTTTGTCTCAGCACTTTGGTATTAAATAAATTGATACTGGAATTACTTTTTCTTGGTTATTATTCTAGAAAAGGTTGGGTTGAAGGTTGTGGATAGATTACATGAGAAGGAACAATGACACAGAGATGCTTCATGATGAAAAAAAACAGTGTGATATGAAAAAATACATAGCAACCCTCTGTTTACACAGCTATTAAAATGTTATAGGGATCAAGAAAGACTAATGTAAAACATTTAGCATGGGAGGAAGCGAGCAGGATAGGTTAATGTACTTAGTGAAGCTGCTGTAGAAAACAATGACAGACAGAATCAGAGCTGGATGGGAAAATTTACCTCTAGTTGATGGTCAGCTGCAACAAAGGAAAAGGTCACCAATTTGCTAGATCTGTTCAGCAGAGGACATGTGACAGAAGAGAAAGAATTTAATCAAAAGCATGGCTGGATCTCACCACCCAGACAACAGTGCCACTCACTGTGATCTGTGTGATAACCAGGGCTACTTCTGATTTAGGTTGTCAGTGCCTACCTGGTATGCAGTGCATGACTTGTTATCCAGCTTGGCTTAATAGCTCAGTCACTTTAACTGCTTAAATATATCTATGCAGACATATCCTTTATATTTGTGGTCTCTGTTTGAAACACAGGCTGTGATCCTGTGAGAGCTTGCTCTGTATGTGACCTTTTCCTCCATATCATATATTTGTCCTGCCAACTTAAACTGAAAACCCAAGAGGTTTTCCAATTTCTTGTTGATTCAGCACAGAATAAGGCTTTGATTCTGCTCAGGGGCTCTGCACTTAATAATTATTAGTACATCCATTGACACCATAATCAAATATTGAAATATTAATGTTCTTTATTTTTCTTCAGACATGCATGGAACATTTGTCATCCTGATGCCCCTCAGCCTGATTCTGATGATTTTTGGAGGAATGACTGGGTTCATCAGTATCCTTGCCAGGGCCTACCTACTGCTTCTGATGACAGGACTGCTTTTTCTTTTTGGAGGTACAATATCAAACTCCCAACCTAACCAATTTAAATAACAAGGGATTATATCTCAGAAACATCACTTTGTTTTTCCAGAGAATAAGAGCTAAGCAGGAGTTTCATTTCAGAATAATGCTGGTCTTCATCCTGATGGGATTCTGGAACAGAGCAATTTAGAGTCAGGAAAGGCAAATAATCACACACAGCCAAACATCCTTGTGCAGTGAGTCACACTTTGAACACAGAGTGTTTGCTGTGCCCATTAACACAAAAGATTTAATACCTTCTAAGCACAGGGCACAAATTCTTGACAGACAGGGTAATGGGGTAATTGACTTTGGAACTAGTAAAGCATAGGGTTTGATAACCTTACACAGATCTTACACCCATTAAGAAAACTGACAATTTTTTAAAGGCTTTTGCATTGGGTTCCTGAAAAGAGTCTTGCCGGGCAAGTCTGCTCCAGGGATGTCTTTGACTCAGTTATTTGGAAGTGATGAGCAGTCATGACTTCACAACACTTGGTGGGAGGTGGCAGCAAAGACCAACACATTTACATTAAACACTCAAAATTTACAATACTCAAAATTAGAAAGCAGCCTAAATTCAGGTCAGTGACCTGACATGCAAGAATCTGTGTCTCTGTGGGCTTTCTGGCATAGAGGTGGACATCTGCACATGGTGCTCAGCAGTGAGGAATCAGGATGCACTATAATACAGTACTGAAAGCAGAGATGTGTGTGCATTAGATATCTGTGAAATATATGACTGGATTTCTATTGTGGCAGGCTTGATGTTAGACATTTTGATTCAGTATTTAACAGTGGGAACACATTATATTCAATGGACAGAAAACCAGCCTCAAATAGATATCAAAGATAAACTGGGAATCTGGCCTGGGTGGGGTAGGAAGGAGTGAGAAAGAAGCCTTAAGCCATATCCAATTGATTGGTTTTGATTTAACCAGCTGAGTATGTCTCTCTCTCTCAGCTCTGGTCACACTTACTGGGATCAGTGTCTATATTGCATATTCAGCTGCTGCCTTTGAAGAAGCTGTCTGCCTCCTGAGGAGCAAGGACCTCCTGGTGGAAATCGATATCAGGTTTGGCTGGTCCCTGGCCCTGGTCTGGATCTCCTTTGTGGCAGAAGTGCTCACTGGGGCCGTGTTCCTCCTGGCAGCAAGAGTTGTGGGTCTGAAACGGCGGCGTGAGCAGACATTATGAACAACAGGTATCCTTGCAACAACAGAACCCTGGAGAGCCCGACAGTCTGGATTGCTCGGTCCAGCTGGTCACTGGGGGTATATAAAAGTGGAAGGCTGAGTGCCTTGTCCACTGCTGTAAACCTTTTCCCTCACAGTTGGCTATAAAAGACAAAGATTCTGATAAATCAGTAAAACATTGCAAGTGCTGTCAATAAGGACACCCTTGTGACTTTAGAAGAAAGTACATTGCAGTGTTAGTGTTTTCAGACTAATTTCAGCTGGCAGCTCATAAGACATCTCCATTCACTGCTTGGAACAAGGCTGATTTCTTGCTTTCTTTTATCTTTTTTGCTGTCTAAGCAAAGTGTCTCAGAGTACCTTGCAGGTCAGCTTTTGGTTTCTCCTCTGAGACTCCTAAGAAGGACATGGACCTGCTGCAGTGAGTCCAGAGGAGGCCACAAAGATGCTCCAAGGGCTGGAGCCCCTCTGGTATGGAGATGGACTGAGAGAGCTGGGGGTGTTCAGCCTGGAGCAGAGAAGGCTCTGGGGAGACCTCAGAGCCCCTTCCAGTACCTAAAGTGGGACACAAGAGGAAAGGGACTTTGGAGAAGAGCCTGGTGGTTGGAACTAGATGATGTTTGAACTCCTTTCCAACCCAAACCGTTTCATAATTCTGTAATCCAGCAGATGGTAGTGACTGTGATGGTAAAGTCCTGGACTGTAGTGCAGTGGTGAGTGTACTGCAAGAGAAAGATATAGCTGCTTTCCCAGATGTTTTAACTAACTACTGTAGCCAGCCCCAATCTACTTCAGATGCTCAGGCTACATACTTATCTCTTTCAGCCTGTCACTGGCTGCTTTTTCAATTCTGTAATGCCGAGGAGGTATCTGATGCATTTCCCAGTTTTTATTTTGCATTTTTGATGATGCTTCCTTTTCATGAAGTTTGTGCACGTGCTTTGTGCTAGAATATGTTTGTCTTGTGCTGGAAGCTGCTGAATAAAGTGAACACACAGGATACATGAATTTCAGCCTAGGTGCCAAAGCAATCTAGTTTTTCCTCTGGGTAGTAGCACTTAAAAGAATTGAAGTTACTCAAGAAATTTCCCCCTGACTGAGGTGGCTTTGAATAAAGACCTGAATGTGTTAACAGCTTCCCTCCCTTTCTGTGAGATCATGTATTTCTGGAGGGCCTCAGCACACTGCAGTTCAGGACTGTGACTCAGGAGCTGTGTCAGGCACACTCTGTCGTTGGGCAAGTCCCTTGTACATCCTCCAGTAGTGCAAAGGGCATTCACCTACCTCTGTTATATATCAGGACAATTTTACCAGTGTGTCCCACGTTAAAGATTGCACATTTACTCTTACTGAGCTCAGCTTTTAGTCCCACAGTACCAATTCCTTCCTGAAAAATAGTGGCAGGGAGCTTCTGGGAGCTTCCAGTCTTTGAAGACAGAAGGGAACATTATTATTACCATGCTGTGAATGGAGAGCTGAGCCAGAAGATCTGTCCAAGGTCACGTGAAACCAGACTTTCTGAATCCCAGCCTAAGACCCGAGTTGGCAGTTGCTTGTTATCAGACTGAAGTAAGACTAGAAATCCTGAACGGACTAAGTAATAGAAATTCTGTGGTTAGCCAGTCCAATTTTGTAATTCTCACTTGCTCTGATGTTGTTTTTCAGGTATTTTCCATGTTGCCTTATGTTAGGACCATGTAATTGAGTGATTTTACAAGTTAAAGCATACCAAATCAGCTCTAGAAAAAGAGTAAGAAAAACAAATCCTTTGTAGTAAAAATTCCATGTGCTTAAGTGAATTATGTAAAATGTGATTCTGTGTTTTGTTGCTGGTGAAGCTATTTATAATACAATTTGTATGATGTTACTCAGACATTACTGTAAGTGTAACAGTAAAATATAATCTGAGGTTTTTTTGAATATTTATTACAGATGTTATTTTAAAGTGGTTTTGAATGTTGTAAAATTAAATAAAATGACGTCTCAGAGCTGGGAGTTATTTATCAAGACATGGAAGAACTAGGTTTTATATTTTTCCCTAACTTTTTCTGCAGATCTACTGTTTTTATGATGCTTTTGAAGTGCCTGTGTCACATGTGGTAGGTATTTAAAAGGTACTTGCACAGCTACAATATAAAATACTCAAGTGATCAAATCTAATTAGAAAGCCAATGAATCTGTTATTGAATTAGAGCAATTGTCATTTCCATGGCTCTCCTAAATTTCTCATTCTGGCTTCCTGCAATATCTGGCACAATGGTAATAAAGAGTATCTTCTGCTCCTGAATGTTTGCATAACCCCAGAATTTCTCTGAAATTCCTTCTGAATACAAAGAACAAAAGACTGTTTGGAACAGACAAATTAGCACTGAACATGTTGAAAAATTATGCTAGTAAGAGAAAACATCCTAGAGAGGATTTTAATGTATTTTGAGACAAATGACCTTATAAGCTTCTTCCTCTTACTGAAACTAATGTTTATTTAATACCCAGTTCTTTGCTGTGTTTTCCCCAAAATACATTACTGAGATGAGGACACTGAGTGTTCCCATTACTTTGTGGTGAATTGCAAACTCATTGGTAATTGGTCACATTTCAAGTGAAGAAAAACAGATGTACTGAGCAGAGCAGTACTGTTTGAGGGGTAAAGGCACAGAGCTACTGGCCAGTACCCATCAGTAATTTAAAGGCTTCCTCAGGAGGTGACAGACAAGGATAGGAGAGGTCAGAGGAATCCATGAGCACGAAAAAGGTGCAGATATACAAAACATTTAGAGGACATGCTGATGAATATTATGTGGACATGAAGCCACAAGGATTCAGTCTGAAACTGTGCTGTTCCCCACCTTGGCTCCTGCAGAGCAGCTTGGATGTCTCTGTATACTCACCTCTGGTGACCAAGGGGACATCACTGGCAATTAAAGAAGCTCCATGAATTTGTTGACCACTGATCCAAAGCCAGTAGACCTGTGTGGTGGCTTGACCCTGGCTGGATGTCAGGTGTCCATCCAAGTAATTCTGTCACCTCCCTCCCTCAACACAGGGGGAGAGAAAATCTACCAAAAGGCACAAGATAAGGGCAGGGAGAGGTCACTCACCAATTGCTGTCACAGGCAAAACAGACTCAACTTGGGGAAATGAGTTTAATTTATAACCAGTTAGAGTAGGAGGCTCAGAAATAAAACCGAGTCTTGAAAACACATTACCCTCACCCCTCCCTTCTTTCCAGGCTTAACTTTACTCCTGAATTCTCTGCCTCCTGCCCTCTAAATGTCACGGGGGGACAGGGAAAGGAGGTTATTTCTGAAACATCTTCCTCCTCGTGGAGTGGACTCCTCACACCCTTCCCCTGCTCCAGCGTGGGGTCCCTCCCACAGGAGCCAGTCCTCCATGAACTTCTGCAATATGAGTTCTTCCCATGGGCTGCAGGTTCTACCCCAGAATTTTAGCTATCCCTGGTTACGGCTACAGGTATTTAACTACTGGATTGCATTCTAGTTAAGTTACAAAAATTAGATTATTTTGCTTTTACTGAAACGTTATAGTGCTGTTTTACTGCAACAGCCCTCTCTTCTGTTTTGCACATCAGCTTTAACCCTAACTAGATCCTCAAACTTTTCCCTCCCTTTTTGCCAGGGCTTTCGGCAGCTGTCACTGTCTCATCCGATCTTTGGATGCGTATTCACAGGAGCAGTACCTGCTGCTGGGTCACGTCTCACTTCGGCGTTTGTGCTGGTGGCGATCACAGTGTGAGCGCTCTCACTGGGAAGATCTGTTCGGCTTTGTGACGGTTTGCACAGAAACCGTGGTCTGTACTGACACCTCATGGCTGCACTGAGCACTTGGCTGTATTTGGGGAGAAACCATTTCTTTGCTCCCAGCACGTACAGGACAACCAGGTGATCACGCCCAGCCACCCTGGCTTTAGGAAAGGCCGTTGAACTCGATTATCTTAAAGGTCTTTTCCAGCTTAAACCATTCTATACTATTTTTGTATGGTTTGAAGAGCAGAGGAGACTGTCATGCTCACTGTGCTCCAGCTCCTCTATTTTATAGCCCAGAGACTCTCATTTAGAAACTGCTGATTCCCAGTCTGTAACACCTCCCAGCTGCTGGGCATCTGAAGTTAAAATGTCAGGTGTTGGAAAACGTGCTGTTAATCATGCCTGTGTTTGTTTTTAAAAAAGTAATCACAAAACATTCTTAAAGGTTTTTATGCTTCTGTTCATAGGATATAGATGGTATAGCCATTCCATTGATGGTTATGTTTGCAGTAGATTGACCAGTATTGGTTTTGATTCCATTTGTGGGATAAATGTTGAAACTGCTAAGCAGAAACTAACCAAACTGAATATCTGAGGATGCAAACGATAAGAAAAAACAAATAGCTTTATATCATGGCTTATATGACAGACTGTCTAAGAACTGAACAGTTGAACAGGACAGACTTCAGTATTGGTCCAGAAAATGTTAGAGGGGTTCTGGAGGAAACAGCATGCTACATTTTTCTGTGGATATTAATTTTTTTTACCCTCTTTCGGTAACTTTTTTTTTTCCCAACAAAGTCAGGAAGTTCTGCTCTCAGTATGAGCTGAGCAACACCACAGCACTGCTGAATTTTGAAACTATGCAACAGCTGTCAAAGTAGGAGAGACCAAATCTAACCTCTCGCATTGATAAGATTCAGTCTTCTTTCCTAGGAGCTGTGGCAGCATTATCCACTCCAGATCTATGAATATATCTCTGTGTAGACTCCTTAGACACAGCTGTAATTCTTCCAAGCCAAATTACTGGGGTAGAGCACCTCCTGTAAAAATTTTTAGCTGTGGGGCAGGATCAAGTTGTTGGACTTATGTGTTGGATGAACACTATTTGGAGATAGTTCCTTCATCCCTGAACTACAGTCCCCAAACAGATGAGCAGCAGTTTGTTAACAATCTGCAGGTATTAGAGTGAAAGGATGTGATGCCATGCCCTACCATACCCCATGGTAGCTAAAGTGGCATTGATAGATTGAAATCTCTTGTTATGTGACCTACTTTCTCACTCTATTACCTGAGAAAACCCATCTTTGTGATCTTACAGGACCCTTCCAGGTTCCATCATCATTGAGGACAAGGCACTAAAGTTAATACTTGTAAAACTGCCAGAAGGAAAGGGATATGGGACGGTAAGAAGGCAAATTATCATCAGTTAATGAGTTACTGTTTATCAGCTAAGATGTAATAATTGAATGTATTTATACTCCCAAGTTATCTCCCACCACTCTTGAGTATTAAAATGCATTTATTCAGCACAGCATCTCTACAGTCTGGTCCTGTTCACACCATGTTTTAAGCTATTGGGTTTAATATTTCATTTAGAGCAGACCAGAGCAGATGAGCAGCAAAGTGTTAAAAAGTAGTACCTTAGTCCCCCTGGCACTCTGCTTGTACGACTCATTTCAAAGGTAGTGGAAAGATGCCTTGGTTGGGGCTGGAGGGATGGAAGGCAGTTCCCCGAAGGGCTTTTGGCTCATAATTTTACTGTTTTCCTTTTTGCCAAGGACAAGGCAAACACTTGTCATGGAAGGCTGTGATTGTCTCAGTGTAGTACTCCCTAGGTGTCGAAAGGAATCTGTCTGCCAATAGCTGAATAGCATTTGCTAATGGCTTATGCTTCTGGACAACACATCTGGCTGCTGATGGGGCCAACATGCTTCTCCATCCAACCTGGCCTTCTCAAATATTTATAAGCCAACGCTGTGTGTAATGCCTGTAGCATACAGAGAGGCTGAACTGAACTGCACTGTGGAGGAGTCTCTATTTCCACAGCCTTTTGGAACTGACTGTATCAGTGCTGTGGAAACCCTTTGGCACCATACACCTTTCATTGCCACAGTTCTCACTTGACTAATATTATACAGCGAAGCACTTAATTAGGGAAAAAAAACCTCCCCAAAAAATCCAAACGAAAACACCTACCATAAAAAAGAATTTTAGAACTGTAAAGCATAATCCATAGAAGGAATAAACTTTGTAGGACTTACAATAACAAGTCTTTTGAGTTATCTGCCTTTCTATTAATAAACAGTACCTTACAGGAATGGCAACAGCTGTAGCCAGCAGACTTGGCAACTGTATCTCCTTCTTGTCTGTGGCGATCTTTGTATATGACAGCACCTTTATTCGGTCCGAGGCACTTCTGATAAAATGGAGAAGTTCTACACAAGTAGCTGAGAAGCCCAGGTCTGTTTCATTCAGTGAACAGATAGATAAGAGACCTGTTTAATACAATGTGCAGCAAGAAAGTGTAAATATTTATTGCTCAGAGCTCAGGAATAATGCAATATGTAATGAAAACAAAATAAGAAAGAAATGCCTACAGGGCACTTTCTCAGCCAACAGAAATCAAGACTTTGACAGTCTTGTCTTTTAGATTCAGACCTGCAGGGTTGCCTCATGCTCAGGTATTCATTGTTTAGCCTGGTACTAGAATTTGTGCAAGCACCCAGGTGACAGGACTTACTGCTGTGAGATTCATTTTGCTGAACAGGTGGCAATTCCAAAATCCCTGTGTTTCCTTGAGCCACTCAGTCCCCTGACTGTGTGCACCAACAAGACCCACTGGTGCCAGTTTGAGGTACTCAGCACATCGCAGCAGGGAGGGTCTGAAGCAGCTGGAACTGTTTATCCCAGGGCATCAGTGCAGTAACAGGTGCAAACAGGTAGAAGCATCATCACTGGTGACCATGTCTTAAGAGAACAGTTCTGCCTGGCTGTTGTGGCTCACCACAGATGAACCTGTAAGTGGAAGTTGCTGTTACTAATCCAGCCAAGCAGCAAAACCTTTGCTGGATGGGCTGATTAACAAAAAGGGACAGTGCAGTGTCTTTACTGTCATACTTTAGTGATCACCTGCTTGCTTGTCCCATTAGTGTCCAGGGGGACAGGAGTGTAACTGGGCAGGGAGCCCTGCTGGGCTGGCTTCCTTGAAGAAAGGTTTGTTATTCCCCCTCAGGGGTCTCTGGCTCTCTGTGTGGGTAGGCAGGAGGCTGTTACATCAGCAAAATAAATGAGAAAAAAGTCCACTTCTCATACATATATCCAATAGGAATGCCACACTCCTGCTCCTAAGCCCCTCTTAGGCACAGACCTGCCCTTCAGAATCTGTCTTGGGGTCACTTTCCTGCTCTCCTGTTCACCAGAAAGTCCTTTTACTCTGCCTTGGCAATGATAGCAGTGGATGGGGATCCTCTGTCAGGATAACAACTGGGCTATCTGCCTCATAATTCAAACTACCCTCTCCAGCTTCAAGGACCTCTTCCTACACACCATCTAGAGCTCATCAATCCTTCCCTGAGCCATTCTACATTCTTTATTGGAGAGTATCTCCCACACCCACTCTTTCTAAAGCTGCCTCTCTGTTGTTTTATCTCCAAAAGCCTGATGAACCATATACTCACCCAGTTGGGAAGAGAACTGAATTGGATACAGGTAAGCCTTAGTCTTTTCAAAGACAAGCTAACCCTCTGATTAACCCTATTGTCTTGGGTTTGCCTGTGGGAACAGAGGCCCCAAGGAGTTCAGAAAATAATCCACAGAGAGCAAACAGCTCACGCAGCAAATCCCCTTGTAACTTCTGAGTCCTTTGGAATGTAGATGACCATGACAAGCATCAAAACACTAAAGGTTCGCAGAAAGCAGCATGTTTCTCCAAAATGCAACCCCAAAATCTTACTTAGCTACTAACTCTGTGAGATGGGACTAAGAGATATCCCTTTCTGTACTTCACCACCTTTAATGGCAGTGTTCCTACTCAATTGCCTCAACTGGAATAAATGACTTTACTAAACCTCCCCTATAGCTCATTTAGAGATTGAATAATTTTCATCACATTTTCTTTCATTATATGTAGAGATTTCAGCCTGCACTGTCAGCTGCAACCCATACATACACTGCAAGTCAATACAAATATTTTCTACTAATTTGGAAATTAGGTTAAAACGTGATTACCCTCTAAATAGCACTGCTACATGCGAGAGAAGCATGCAGTATAAATTAGGGCTTGAAATGGGGTTTGCAACACACATAATCATAACTTGGCGTTTCACCAAACTCATTTACGAACTTTCATCACGACATGGGGACCCAACTTACTGGTAGCTGTTATGTGTGAACGTAATTTTCTGTAGAGAAGCAGCCCCTGAGATAACAGCGTTCCCAGCTCTGTGTTGCTGTGCTTTGCCTGAGCAGCCACGGCACGTCACTGTTGTTCCACACAAAAGAGTCAAAAGAGACTCGTTTCTCTGAGCAGGAAGCAGGAATATTTGCCTTTTCAATCAAGGGAAGAAAATGTGCTACGAACCAAGGGATGAAGCCAAGGGGGATTTTTTTTCCCCTCAGACTGAAGGGAGGCCATACCTGTTGCTCTTTCTCTATTTCATTTGTGTGTGCAGAAAGATTTTATCCACCTTTTTTTCCTTAAAGATATAAAAAGACAATGGTCATTAGCCAGGGATTACAAATAAAGACCTTGCAAATTTGGCATAATTTTTAAGCCTAAGAAGTCTTCTAGAACCAGAGGTCTGAATTATGTTTTTCTAGAAGCATAACACTGCTAAGAAAGCTTTGTCAACTGCTATGTCAAGTCACATAAGCTGACTAGCACTGAGCACCTCCTTCCAGTACCTGCCACTAAAAGTATAGAAATATTCCCAGTTCATCACACGACTTTTTTTCCAAGTTTTCAGCAATTCCCACACTGTCTGAGTGCCATGGGGAAGCTTAATTCCTTTTTTGGCAAAGTTTCATACAAAACAATTCAAGAGGAATGGCACTGCCATTAAGGAGTGTCCTACCCCTACAGGGTAGGAAAGAAGATGCTGAAGGATAAAATAAAAAATAAAACAAAAACATGAGAAGATGCCGAGGAGAATTAACAATAGAAGATACATATAAACTTAACAGAAAATTATGTAGCAAGTAGGGACTTCGTGGGATCTTCTGTAGCACTCAGTGCACTGAAAGCAATAGTTCCCCATCCATGGGTTTTCATCCTGTGCTTGTAACCCATCAGTGATGGCTGCACTTACCAGATCCTGCTGCTGCAGCCTGACTGGGCTGCTGTTGGCTCAGTAATTCATCACATGGCTGGCAGCCCATGGATCTGGGATCATAAGGAGGAAGCAACACTTCAGGTGCAGGTGACAGAGGTGCTGTATTTCCATTCTCAAGCCGGGTTTACTCATCTAGCTCCAGTTTCAGCAACTCAGCTGAGGGACAAATTCCAGTGTGGAGTAGCTGTGTCCATGCCAGGCTGGGGTGGTGCATGATGACTCCCATGCCACTGTGTTTTTCCTGATATTACTACCCTGATTTGTAATGATTACAGTAATTTCACAGATGCTTTCCCACATCTCCAGTCTGCAGAAGAGATACGACCTGAGAAATGCATTCTTCTTTTCTTCCCTAGGACCCCACTAAAGGTAGCAGGAATCAGATGCCAACTTTGTGATGTTGAGCCGTGGCAATTCCCACACTGGGAACACCTGGACTGACACAGAAATACCTGCATCTCTCTGAGTGCATGAAGAAGATGAGCCTCTGCATGCCCAACCTGAATGCTGCTGTAGATCCTATGTCACAGAAAGGAAGAAAATTCCCTAAAGAAATTATCCTCCAACCTGCAGCCATAATCTTAATCCTTTGAGAGGCCTAAGATCAGGCCAGAATTCTTCATGCAGCACAAGAACAAGGAGTTTTGTTTCTGAGATTACAAAAAAAATGTTTATTTCATAAGCCCAGTTCCACAAACATGAGAGGAGATCAAACTGCCAGAGGGAAGGAAACCCTTTCCTGAAGCAAATGACTGGGCTATAACACTGCATCCTACTGAGACAGGGATGGTTTATAAAAGAGAAAACATACATGGTTTGGCGATCAAAACAGTTGCCTCAAGATTGCTGAGCTGAGTGAAGAAGGGAAGGGAGACAGAAGTGAATCAAAGTCTGGAATCGAGGGCAGAGGATTGAAAATGTCCGTCCCTCTTCAGGCTTTGTGAGGAAATACCTTTACCTTTGCCTGCATCTTTTGTTCTCATTTGTTGTGTTAGTCTTGTGCTGCTGAGGGAGGTGTAATTTCAGATGTCCTGGTCTCTGCCTCACAGCAGCATCACTGGTCAGGATGATCCCTGCTGCTGCACTGCCCCAAGTACACTTGGCCTGCAGCTCTTTTCTTTCCCACAAATAACAGATGAAAGAAACCTGACAAAAACCATGGGCCAGATTCTCCTCTCAAGCAAAAGCCTTGGCAGAGGAAGTGAAGCCTTGGGGAGCCACAGATGCTGTGTAATGAAGTCCTGGTGCCCTCTGGCTCCCGAGCCTGACTGTCTGCAAGTTCATCCTGCAGGCAGGGCTGGGCAAGAGCTGTGCTTTGCCTTGCCCATTGGCTGAGCTGAGAATTAGCATTTAAACCAGTAGTGCCTGATTTTAGGGGACAAAAATCTTATCAGAGACTTTACTGGTGCAGTTTTTAGCAAGGCAGTCCTGAACAGCTTCAAGTTCTTTGTGTGATCAACGAGCTGCTGGATGGCTGGAGCCGAGTCTGGTTCTGACCTGACACCTTAAATTGTCATTTTCTGTATAATTGCAAGATCTGCTTTTGTTTTGTTTGCTATATGAGCCCAAATGGAAGCTCGAGGATCTATTTGCAGACTTAGTTAACTAAAGCTTTTCAGCATACATGCTTGCAGGTCCAGCTTTGTATTATTTAGAGCTTTTTCTTGTTATTTTATGTTTAATGTGTTTGCTCTCTTGATGGCTCCGTCAATAGACATTCTGTGCTGAAAAAGTTAAGTGTCAATATATAAAAAAAAGATGGGGCAAAAAATACCAGTCCAGAGTTTGGAGATGGAAGGCAAATTGCAGGTTTGTCAATAGTGTGTTTTGGAGCATTTTAAGCAGTGAATCACTTGATGGTGGCTATTGTAAATATTGGTTTAAAGGTGCTATAAAATTGATGGTGCACAGTTAAACCTTCCTCCAAATACTGATCTATTTATGCTGCCTCACTTGGCATCAGATCCAAAGACCACTGAAGGTAACTGGAGTCTTTACCAAGCCATTCACAAGCACAGTGTAGTTTCAGCAAATGCACATAATCCTGCAGTGGGGAGCACAGTACATTTTCTTAAAATTTTTGTGAAATTAGGCAAACTACTCCAGAACATGTCTCTTTTTTTTTTTTTTTAAATGTGACAGCAGAGAAAAATGGCTTAGAGTGACATTCACAGAAGAGTATCACTCTCTACCTCAGCTGCACAGCTTTTCCTGACGTAAGGTTAGACACTGAAAACAGTGTTCAACTCCCAGCACAAATCATCGTGTGACTGAGCTCTGAATCCTGAGCAGACCTGGGCTGAATATGATTTTGAATAGCAATTGGGTGAGGTTTGCTGTGTCTGCAGAGTCCTTCATTGAATGCTGGATCTGATCAGAGTAAAACATTTGAGCAGTGATGCCAAAACAGCGAACCTGAAAAATGATTAATGTAACTTCTACCCAGTCCAAGCTCCACTCTGCAAAATTTGAAGGAATTCTTTGTCACATTGGCCCTAGTCTCTACAAAATCTTATTTTATCTTCTCAGAGGCATGTAACTGTCCCAATATCTGTACATTAGATTAAGTCCTAATTTAGAAGTAATGAATTATCAGTGAGGCCTAGATTTCACAAAAGGCTTAACATCATAAGCACAGCCATATTTGCCAAGTATTTAATGTACTGGGTGTATATGGAAGAGTCTGGCCAGCACTGTCCTAACACTGGCTGCTGGCTTTTATTTTTTTTTTTTTTTTGCATGTAGAAACCTAAATGGAAGAAAATTTCTAATGTATGGTGAGCACCTTAAAATGTGGCTGAAAAGGTTCTGAAGAATAAATGGGAATTCAGGCTCCACAAAGGAAAATCAGTGTTTTGCTGTTGTTGACCTGAGTGGAACTGGCATACATGGGTTTGGGGTCTTTGCATGAAAATCCATTTTTCAGTCTTGCAAAGTCAAGTACTTAGTTCAGCCCAAACCTTATGACACCAAGATCCTTGCCTGGAGTACGAGTATACCTGAACTCCACATGGAGAAAGGAATTAACGAGGAAGAAAATCCAACAGAAAAGTTTTTCATGCTCACTTGCTTTTGGTGTAGCTGTCTATTGTAGTACATCTGCATTTTCGCCCTTGTCTCCCCACTTTTCCCCCATCCTTTTCCCAGGGAATAAAGTGAAAGAATTCTGCTGTGGGCAAGTCTGGAACCTGTCTGACTCTTCACCTGTGGTTTCCATCGCCGAGGAAACCGTGATTAAGGGTGACAGGGCCCTTAGGAGACTGGGAGGTGAGATGGCAGCTGGAGAAGGGAATGACAGGCCTCTGGAATTATCTGCTCCCATGGAACAGGTGTCAGCAATTGCAGATAAGGCAATGCCTGAAAGTTTCAGTGCTCCAGGCAGCACTGAGAGGGGAAGATGTGTTTGCAAAAGGGCATGTTCACTCAGTTATAGAGTGCATGTGTTGTGCTAAATGTCCTTAAATCCCTCTGGTAATGCAGCCGTCTGTAACAATAAATAGCAAATAACTGTTGCCTCCTCTGGGACTACAGCTATCCTGCTTCCAAATAGGAGTCATCCTGCTCTGTGTTGAGGTGTAAGAGACCATATAGTTACTGTAAATTCTGGGGAAAAATACTGAAACACACATAATTTAACCTGAAATCTTAAATTGCCTCTGTTTACACAGTTCTGCATAAAAGCTGTAATAACACCTTAAAAATCCCAAGCAGCCCCCTCCTCCCAATTATTCCAGGTTTAAAAGCACCTGATAGGTAATAACTGTTTGTGTGTCAGCACTGAAAAATGTCATTATTTGTCTGTCTTTCCATTCTACTTCTTGCCCCCTTGTATCCAGGGACATTCTCATTTAAAATTTTCCCCTGAGTAAAGAGAGAATTTAAAATCCCTCATTGTACCATTTTTTGTGATTGGTAGGAGTATAAGGAAGTGGATAGATTAGCTGAGAAGTGAGAAATCTAGCAGATTATGTACATACCTAATCTTGTAAAAGTGAGTAGCAGCTTGCCCTCTTTGTTTTAAAATGTTCATGTATATTTCTGAAAAAGAAGAGAATAGAACATCTAATAATAGCAAAGGAATTTATAAGCCAAGCCAAGACACTCAGTGTCTTTAAAGTATTTTACAAACATGAGCATAACTGTTCTTCATGACTCATCTGTAAGGAGCTATCATTATTTCTCTTCTTCAGATGGGAGAAATGGTATCCAGAGAGACCAAGAAACTCAAATAAGTAGCACATGTTAAAACAAACACACAAAAAGATGAGTAAATTATATTATCACTTCAGCTCACTGCCTGAAATTATTGGAATAATCACACCCCCTAAAATTCCAGGATCATATTTCACACCAACATACACAGAGCCAGAGCATCCCAAGGAGAGTTACAGTTCAGAGTCTGTGAAGAACACTGAGGTTTTTTCAGGTGATCACAATTCTTGGATCAGGCTCAATTATAATAAGACATTTAGAAACCCTCCAAAAGTTAACATTCTTTCCCACTGCAATGCCATGCCCAGTTACATGACAGGTTCTTCACATGTAAACCAATATTTCTCTCCTAGATCTAGGAGAATCTAGGAGATTCTAGATCTAGGAACAGAATTCAGCAATGTAGACACCTGCTACCTGCTTACTGTTTTCCATACATGCACTTATACCCTCAAAAAGTAGAAGTGATTTAAAATTTGCATGGGAACATACCGATTTCCATGGTTTTGAAGCAGTCTTTTAGAAAGGCAAAATCTGTTAGATTAATTCCTAGTAAAGAATGACTTACTGATGACTGAACTATTGTATACTATAAAAGGTCCACGAGAAGGCTGTCACACAGTTAGAAGCTGAATCTTGCAATGAGTTGAAGGACAAAACTGGTTTTGCTGGAAGCTGGTAACACCTCCTAAAGCCTGCAGACACCTCAGATCAAGCTATTTATCTGCATCCTTCTTCTCAATAAAAATGATTTTACCCTCGGAGTTTTGAGTTGTAGAATCACATCCTAGATGTCAGTCCTAGATAACAGTCACAAAAGGGGTCTTAGAACTGCAGTGCACATCACTGATGCAATACATGCAATGCTTACAAATCTGTAATCAGGACTTAACAGAACATCAGTAGAATGTATCTTTCCCCATTTTTCTATAAGAGAAGTGAAAAATTGTTTCCTTCTGGCAAGGCATGCCCACTGTCATGTTCCTCTCAGACAGACACATAAACCATAGTGGAACCTCCAAAAGGATCTCCTTTCTACTAACTGCCTCCAGAACTGGATTTCCCAAATGGTGCCTTCACCCTTTATGAAAATATTTTGTCTGTAGTTGTATGGAAGCACTGAGCTTTTGTTTCTTCATCACACCCTCTAATAGCTCGTGCTCAGCCAGAACATCCCCCTTGTGCTGAAAGCCAGTCACAAAATCGTTCCATTCCAGAGAGTTCTGCCAAGAACTCCTTTTCTGCCTGCCTGTCCCCTTTCTGGATTTGTCAAGGTATTTGGAGCCAGGCTTTTGGCTTCTGATTTGCACCACTGTGACTCTGAGTCTTCCCTCTGCTGTACCACTCCACCTCTGACTGCTCTGCACTCCCCCAGCTGCAGCATCGCCCCTGCACCACGGACTCAGCTCCCAGCACACTGATGAGAATCACTTGCTGCATTCCCGTGGTTTCATCTGGGGTCTGTTTCTAATTTCAGTTGGTGGTTTAGCTCTTCATGTTCTTCCAAGTAAAAACACCTACACCATGCTTGGCCCTGCAGAAGTGTTGGTGCTGCTCTAGCCTCAGCCAAGCTTACCACTCCATGCTATTTAATGGAGAAAGATGCTTCTGTTAGTCAAGTCCCTCCAAGTGCCAGCAATAATGTCTCTTCCTTTTCATAGCTACTGACTAGCAGCCTTTGTTTATTTACTGGGCTCAGCACTGTTCTGTAGCTTTCCAACATCTGGTTACATTTCTCCAACATGACACTGCTGTTTATCCCAGCTGTTTGAATTTTATCGAGCTGGAATTGAACTGGTCATTGTCTTATTAACACAGCTGAAAATATGGCAGTGGAATGACTGTCAGACTTCTTTGGTAGTCCATGTATGCTGAAAATCTTCAGATTTCTTCCCAGGTCCCTATAGCTCCTCAGAAAAGACTTTTGAGAAGGACTGTGTTTTCTCCTAAGATTCAGGGAGCAGCAGGCAGCAGAGAGGTGCAACAGAATATACCCAGAGATTTTTTTCTGACCACAGAGGCTGTCAACTCTGTCTGACTCTTCTCAGGCTTCTGAAAACATCTCATTTACAAGGGGCGTGCTGAGAGGCTTCACAGGGGTATTAGCACAGTCAGTTCCATTACAAGAACATGACATCTGTCTTTCCCTCCCATGTCCTCCTTGTCTTTCTGCTGATCACTCAAACTCTGCAGAATCACTTTCTATTTTCAGCTTTTTCCATTATTTTTGCACATACCTTCCACCTCCTGTCCTGTTCTCATCCTAGTTTCTTGCCTTCGCACTTTCTGTGGCATCTTCCCCCACAAGAATAATTGTTCTTATTCTTTCCTTATAAAATTCTAATTCTCTCTGTGCTTTGCATTTGCTCTTCTTCACTTCTATTATAATTTATCAGGTTTTGAACTACATAGGCCTTAAAAATATTACAAGAGGGATTAAATTATATCCATATTATGATTAAACTCAGATGAAAACCGAACACGGTAATGTTTGAATGTAAATGGCTTGACAATCGTGTTAAAGAAATCAGATATATCTCAAAGCACTTTAATCAGTGCTACAGTTTGGAAAGAGTAATCACACCAAAAGGCTTGGAGGTGCATGTGTATATCAGTACACCTACAGTGTGCATAGACACACTCAGACATAAACCCCGTGCAGCTGACATAACTGAGTTCACTGTTGAACTGGTGAGTGTAAGATACTTTCCCAAAGATTTACAGCACGCTGAAATATCCACATAGACAACTATCCACATCCATGTGCTGGCTGGAAGCTGCACTTCTGCTCTGTGGGCCTCTGTAAGCAAGAGCTCTGTTATGTGCAAGAGAGGAGACAAAGCCTCGGTGATTTTTTTTTCTAGTTCTGCTTTGCTTTTCAGAGTTACTTCATTTAAAAATAGGTTTCAGAATATCACAGCCCATTTTAGAAGTGAAATAGGCTTTATTTTCCAGTTAGCTGCAATTACTGGTAAAGGCAAGGCAGAATGCCTCAGAGAACGATCCTCATCAGGGTGTATAATTCTTCACAGGTGCCAAAACAAGTGGTCAAGTGCTAAACTCATGGAAAAGAGCACAAACACCACGATTATCTAATGTCTTATTTTAATGGGTAAGAACTGTTTCTGTCCTTTAAAACACAGTAACAACCACTCATTTTCCTTTCATTGTTCACTGAGCATTTGGTTTATTACAGGCTGCAGGGAGGATATGTTACTGTGTTCACAGGGCTGGTCAGATGTTTGCAGTATTGATGTTTTGAAGTGGTCAAGCCAGGTATTTAGAGTCTTATTCACTTCTGTTTCTCTCACACCGCTTTCAGATTCCCCATTTTTTGGTCCACCATGGCTGAGGTCAAAATTAAAGAGAAGAATCCAATCAAGTTTCATAAAGTTTCCAAAATATGGAGACCAACAGCACTGGTATGAGATGTGTCCAGAAAGGGGTTCATTAGCCATGTACATGAGGAAAAAATAAACCCCACCGCTGTTTGTTTAGTTTGGCCTCATGCTTGTTTCCAGAGTCAGTGGCAGGGACATAATAGGTCTAGATCCTCAAATATTTTCCTTCAAAGGCTTTTCCAGATATTTCGTGTTGATTTCCCCTTATGCATAAGCAGTTATACAGTTGACTTGCCTAATGTCTATAATAATTTTAGTACATTTTTAATTAGCAGATAGCTAATTAATGTGGTATAAGGTTATCTTGTTAAATGTTAATTGAATATGTAAACATTCTTTACAAGTTAATATTCAGAGGAAAAATATGTAATATGCATTTGTTGCCTGTGTCATTCTGAATTAATTACATGACAGCCAGATTTATCCCTTCCCAACTTGAGAACCCTCAATAAGTACTCTTTTAAGAATCAATTGATACTTAATTAATATGTACTGGCTGTCCTATTTAATTTAAATTAGTTCTTTCAACAAGTTACAGCGTTGCTGAAAGACGCAGCGTTCCCCCTGTGACACGGAGCATTTTCTGCCGAGGGCACACGAGGGTGCTGTGAGAAAAGGCTTGGTGCTGCCGGCCCGCATTTCACGACCGGGCACGCAGCCTCCCCCTTCCTTCTTACCGAAAACAAAAACTACCCACACAGAAATCTTTATGAAAGTTGTATGTACGGTGCTGTATCTCATTCCACGGGGCTTCATATTGCTCGGGGCTCTGTGATAGCTCCCTACCTGGCTGGTGTTTATTACATTAGATGATGGGGTCAGTAACCTCCTCCCCCGACCAGGTGGGGAGCGAGGTCCACATTCCTTCACGCTCCTTTTATGTTGCCTTCATAACATCCACTGATGAGACACGTGTAGATTTAGCTCATTGTTTCAGTGCATTGATATTCCTGGCTACAGGAGACCAGCATGATTGAGTCCCCCAGGGGCTGAATTCTGGGATGGATGCATGGCAACAACACTCACATATAATTTATTATGTGTATGAAATCCTTAACATCAGCAAAATGGTCTCAGAGTTTGCCTTTCCTTTCATCACACAATAAGGCTGTTAATGAATAAGAAACATCTCTCCACGCTGCAGTTTAACACATTCTGTGCCCAAGCAGCAGCCACTGGGATCTGAACAGCTTTTCTGTCTGCCCAGACACAGATTCCTTCTTTTGTACCTTCGCTGCAAAGGATTGTGGTTTCAATTTTTGGGTGATTGTAACTCCAGCGGTCCCTGAGCATTTCATAAATAACAATTAAGTGTGCCCACACTTGGGTGATGTAAGTATTGCAGGTGGGTTAGCTGAAAGACAGAGGGAAAGCCTCTTCCCCAAAGCCACTATGTGATACAATAGCAGCTCCCAAGAGCTCTCTCTCAGCTTCTCCCTCAAAACAGAACATCCCACTTCCTTTCTGAGATTACTGCACTTACTGACCTCTTTCTGAACAGAGCATCTGTCATAATAAGAAAAATAAACCCCTGGAATTCAGACTGGACCCTGCCAGTGTGGGCCTGGTCTGGCTCTCTGAGGTCAATACAAAAGATCCCTTTTGCCCTTGTGCGGTATCAGAATGACAAACGGTGAAGATTAAAGGGTCTGATTTTCATAGGTGCTTAGACCCTGGGCCTGCTAGTAACTTCAGGAGGAGTTTTAAATCCTTAACCTTTCTGAAACCACATCTGAAGGCTTGCCCAAGGTCACACAGGCAGCCTTTTGCAGTGCTATGGCAGCAGTAAATTTGTCCAATTGTCTTGTCTCCCAGTTTGCTGGCGTTACTAAATTTTCCTTTAAGGAGGTTTGCCCCATTTGTTGCGGCTGAAAGAGCTGTTCTTACAGCCTGAAGCAGCTGAAAGAATCTGAATACATTGTATTGTAATCATTAAATACCAGTTTTCTACTGGATATAAGCAGAACACCTATTTTTAGTTAAAAAGCTGCTGTTAGGTTACACAATATCTTTTATGGCTGAAGTAATGCAGCAAGCTGGCACAAACCAAATGGTTCTTGACTGTTTGCAAATTGAGCATCAACACGAACAGCAGGTGGTCACTCAGCTCTAGATGCCGATTGTTACAACAATAGCTGCAGTAATAATGCTAAATAAATAACACCCAGAAACCTTTGTGCTTCATCATGGGGGGGTTTGAATAATGAAGGTCCACTTTCACAATTCACGCTCAGACAATCATTACTACAGCTTTATTTTTATCATCACTTTCTTCATTTTCCTATTGTTGAAAGTTAGGATTTGTATCCCTGTAGTCAAGCACTTCAGATCAGACAGGTCCTTTCCTGGAGCTCCAGGGGGCCTTTTTATTGTACACGACTGCTGCACCTAGTTTTGTCTAGAGTATTGTAAATGCTACAAGTAGGAACACATGACCCATTTTAAAACATCTAGGAATCATAACTAAAAATTTCTAAAATAGGCATGAAGAAGTGTTCTTACTGCCTTTCTACCAGCTTCACTAAACATTAACTGTCTAGTTAGCTTCCCTATGTCCATCACTCTGGGCCTGGGAAGAGCTGAGTGGTCCTTCACTTTTGGAGCATTTTATGACACTGTGTCTGTGCAGGTACATGTGAAGAACTGTAGCAGCCAGGAATTTTAAACTGGAAACCAGAAGTTAGGCTAAAACAATATCTTGGTGTCCAAAAATGCTGAAAATGTGCAGATATCCATCACTGTTGGCCTACCTTCTTCTTTTTCTACTTGCTACGGTTCCCACTGTTAGGCACTTCAAATGCCTGCTGCTGTGTTTACAGCGAGGAGAGTTTCCCTCTCCAGTCATTTGTTCTAACAGGACACTGGGAATGTATCATTACAGACCAGCATCCAGTGGCCCCATGTGACAGTTCCCATGTGCCTGCCAGCCCCCCACCCTGGCTGATGCTGATGGGCACCAGCACAGGCTGGTGAAGGAGGATCCAGCAAGAGAACACCATTAACTGCTCGGATAAGTCCCCCCATGGGGTGAGGAGGACACTGGTGCAGAACGAAAGGTCTGAGATAAACGGCAACTCGGATATAGAACAAAAAAAAAGCTGACAGAGGGAAATTCTAAACGAGCCTTGTGGGTCTGGAAGAAGAAGGTGAAAGTGAACACTATAAAGATGAAACCAACAGGGGCTTTATCTCAACAAAATTTAGTTTCATGTATAGAGTATTTAGTACTTAGTATTTATCTTGTGCATAAAAGCCCTCCCAGGGGTGCTACAAGACATACCCAAGAGTAATGCAACACCTAATTATGGTTATTAGAAGACAATGAAAGACAACGTTAATGCCGACCATATAAAGCAGATAGAAACTTTAATTTTTAATAATTTTCAGTGCATTCCCATGAAACTTAAGATCCCCAGAAGCAATCAGTTTACAAATGCAGCCTTAGAAGCATAACACAGCAGTTCAGTTCTGCTAGAAACAGGCTAATCTTCATCCAAATATCCTAGTTGCCCCAAATTCTAATTTGAGGGGACCTATGTCTAGCTAAAAAATCATGAGAAATATTTTTGGCAGGGCAAAAAAAGACTATATTGAAACATTCCAATATTATTTGAACTGTTTGAAACTAGAACTGTCTGATCAATCGAAAATTAGGAGCAACATGAAATAGGTTAATAGGAGATTTCTAGTCTGAGCGTGAGCAATCTGAGATGAAGTTCCAGAGCCTGTGGGCAGACACATCCTCGTGTGACACACCTGCTGCATTTGCACACACCTGGCTGGTGTAATGAGCACTTGGCACCAGTGAAAACTGGCTGCTACAAAGCAGGGGAAGCATGAAAAAGATTTAGCAGCCGCTCTTGCACACAGACACCACGTGACTCCAGATTATCAGCAAGCCAGGCTGGAAAAGAAGCAGGCATTGTACTGTTACAGGTGTAACATGCAGGGAGATTGCCACAACAGCTCTCAAAGGACTGCAATTCCCAGAACTGACAACCCCAAAGATCATACAAATACTTAAAGTGAAGCATTAAACAGGGTCTTGTCGGCTGAGTGGCATGTCTGTTAAACCTTCTAAAGCAACACAATCAACTTCTGTCAGAAAATTCAGATTCATATTTGTGTCAACATTTGTGCTCTCCAGTGTCAGCTGAGATATCCTCTTCTGTGCTTGTCTCCTGAAATGATTAGTAGACCTTGGGAGAGTGAAAGCTATTTTTGTGAGCAGCTGGTTCTGATACTGTAAAACGAATCCACTCTGCATTCCTCTGAAATCTGGTGACAGGTGGGATTTTAATCACAAATGGCTGGCACTGCATGGAGAAGGGGAAAAAGTGGGGACTCTACACCCAAGGCTACATTTTTCAGTGCTGATTTTGGCTGGGGTAGAGTCAGTTTTCTTCACAGTAGCTAGTGTGGGGCTATGTTTGGACCTGCCCTGAAAGCAGGGCTGATACTGCAGAGATGCTTTAGCTATTGCTGAGCAGTGCTTACACAGCATCAAGGCCTTTTTTGCTTCTCACCCCACCTCACCAGTGAGGAGGCTGAGGGTGTGCAAGAACCTGGGGGGGAGACACAACCAGGATGGCTGATCCCAACGGACCCCAGGGATAATTCCAGACTATATGGCATCATGCTCAGTGCATAAAGCTGGGGTAAGCAGGAGGAAAAGGGGGACATTTGGAGTGATGGTGTTTGTCTTCCCGAGTCGCTGTTATGTGTGATGGAGCTCTGCTTTCCTGGGATGGCTGAACACCTGCCCATGGGAAGTGGGAATCAATTCCCTGTCTTGCTTTGCTTGCACAGGTGGCTTTTGATTTACTGTCTTTATCTGAACCCCCCAGCTTTTTCACGTTTACTCTTCAGTTCTCTGCCCAGTCCTGCTGCTGGGGGAATGAGTGAGTGAGTTGCTGTGTGGTACTTTGCTGCTGGCTGGGGTGAAACCACCACACAAAGGCACCACAATCCCTATGGCAGAGATGGATCCCCAGTGCCCACATAAACCTCTTATTCTAGTCTAGAGGTTGCTCCAGGAGGTGGAAGCTGTGTTGGTCCTTGCCCCCAGAGGAGGATAACGTGGAGTGGGGTTAGCAGAAGGAGTGGGGATGTCTGTGTGTGCAGAGCTGTGGGAGCAGGTTTTGCCGTGCAGACCTTCCACCGCCCACCCAATGTGGTATTCACAGCACAACCCTGGTTTGGGGACGCTGCCAGGACTAAAGCAGACAGAGAGCTGGAAAGAGTGAGCTGGGCACAGGCAGGGCCCAAAGCTGGAGCAGAGCAGCTGCCACATATCTGGGAAGGTGTGTGGCCCTGTGAGTGCAGCACAGCCTGGGCTGCTGCTAATGAGAGGAGAGCCATGCTCCCTGTGCCTGCTTTACTGGCTGTGACAACACAGAAGCCCTTTAAGTGGAATTAAAAGCTCTTCCTGCCCTTAATATGTGTGAGAACAAAATGACTTTCTTCAGCAAGATACTCTCATTTTGTGAAACTTCAAAGAAAGCTCAAACTCCCTGTTTCTTCAAGAATAACCCAGTTTGAGTATTATAATATTAATAAATGCATTAGAACTATTTTTAAGTAAGCAAAGACTGGATGATAGTCGTCCAAATTAATGAAGGGTATGAACTTAAAATTGATTATGTAAACTGCACTAAATCCCTGCGCAGATTTAATGATTTAAATTCAAATTTAATTTAGATTTAACTCAAACACTAACTTGAATTAAAGCCACTTTAATTCTGAATGAGAGTGCCCAGAATGGGCTTTGGTATAGGTTAACAAATCTGCTCTGTGCAAAGATTTTCTTAAATTGCATTATTTTTTCTTAATGCCATTAAGTCAGGAGTCAGTAGATTGAATACAGTGGGCTCTGAAAGAGAGCCTGAAAGAGTCATGCTTGGAAGTAGAGCATGACTCACCAAAATGCATAAGCAGCCCCCAGCTATAAGTATAGAAGAAAATTCACATTTTTCAGGCTAATTAAATCCCTCAACAAAAGCTTAGGTTTGCACTTTTCCAAAGAAGAGGAATTCCTTTCTCTGATGTGCAGGACAGCAGGCCTTGAATCTCCACATTTTACCAGCACTCTCTCCCCTAGGGACAGAGCTGGAAAGGAAAGAAAGTTCCAGGTTACCAACTACTGTTATTGGGGTTCATAAAAACCCAAAAAGCTAAAGGAAAACTTGGCAGTTGAAAACGAGACAGAAGCTCCACACTTTCCTTGGGGCACAGCTGAGCTAATTTCAGAAACCGTGCCCAGACAGCGAGGAGAGAGGAAATCATGGTGAGGTGCTGGAGCAGGAGATGTGGGAGTAGGGATTCCCTGGGAAGACCGTGGTAGAGCAGAGGAAAAATGTGAAGGGGAAGGACTGGCAGAGAGGAGCTGGTGTGGGCTGGTATGTGCTGCTCAGGGCAGGGGGACAGGAGGTAGAGGAGTCCTGGATGAAGGAGCGAAGCTGAGGTCAGTGAAGAAGGGAGTTATAGGGGGTGTGTGTGTGTGTGTATGTTAGTTTTTCTTCATTTCTTGCAGTCCTGCTCTATTTTTAATTGGCAATAAATCAGATTAATCTTCTCCAAGTGAAGTCAGTTTTGCCCGTGATGGTAGCTGGCAAAGGATCTCCCTTCTTTATCTTGAGCTGGGAGCTTTTCCATGCTATCCCTCAAGCCTGTTGGAGAGGAGAGGGTGAGAGGGGCTGAGTGGGCAGCTGGCTTGGGCCCCACCTTGGCCAGATCAGTTCAGGGTTGAAGAAATGCTGTGGAAAGGTGGTATTTAGACACATACACACACACAGACTCTCCTCTGTCTTGTACCGAAGGCGTTGGGCAGTGCTCTGGTGGACATCTGGAATGTCTTGCTGAGGCAGCAGGAGGGTGGTTGTCTCTGTAGCTGTGTGCCCTGCCTTTCTACCAGGGACTGCCTGGCCTGGGTGCCACCTGCCCGTGTTCCAGCACTTGTCCCCCTCAGCTCAGTCTAATCTAAATGGCAATGAGAGATGGAAAGGGTCCAGCTAAGTGACAAGTTCAGTCCTCCTGGGTGTCTGTGGATGGGACAGCTTCCCCTCTTCCATGCAGAGGATTTTGTTTGAGATAGGGCTGAAGTTTCCAGGGCCAGAACACAGGCTGGCTCGGGTGCCTTTGCAAGCTGCCTGCCCTGAGCAGGCTGGGTTTCTCTTTAAGAAAGCACACGGTGTGCTCTGGCTTAATGGTACGTGTTAAGTAAGAACATCTGCTTATGAAGAGATAGATATGCTGTAACATTTACTGATGTTTTGCTTCCTCCCCTTGTGTCACCTGAAATCTATCATCTCACTATGGCATCCCAGCACAGTCCTGCTTGCAAATCCAGGGAAGCAGGGCAGTGGTGCACAGCTTTTAGAAAATGATTAGTGGTCTGTCAGGCTTACGTCTAAACATGGGCACTGACTCAGATGTGTTACCTATAAATCTGTTCATCAGCAGCTGAGGAACATATGTGCCTCCTCTTCCTTAAACATAAAAACATTAATTACATTATATTGTACCACAGTAATGGGCAACACAGTGACAGAAGCTTGCCAAAGCTTTAATTTTAACCGTAAATCTGGTGGGTCTGAAATGGCGATTCAAGCTGCTTTAAGAGATGAAGATAAAGCTGAAGTCAGGTGTGTAGGAGCAGGAGTTGATGGGGGTGGGGAGGGGGCATGGAAAATTAGCATAGACTGGCTGAAACACTTGGGAATAAAGTAGTAAAACTACAGTTTTCCCCGGAGAAGGGACAAGAGAGAAAAAAATTCAATTCACTAACAGATCCTCTTCTGACTTTCTGCAATAGCTGTGGGATAAAAAGGTTTCTTCTCTTCTACTATTGGATCATGGCTTCCTACTGTTTGGTTTTGCAGTCCTTCTTTTTGTGTTCCCTGGTGTAATCATCTAAGCACAGAGGGAATACTGAACAAGCAGCCCTTGGTGTCCTTTCTCTGCCTGGATTTTCATTTTAAATAGAGCCCATCAGGAGAAAAGATGAGGCACAGCATGTTGCTTGCACTGTCCTTTGTGTCTGGATAAAAGCAATGAGAAGGAGCATCCAGATTATTTATCAACAGAAGCAGGAGGAATATGGAAATCTTCGTGTACCATTAAACATGAAAGGCACCAGGGGTAGGCTCTCCTGTTGCATTAGGTGCTGTACCATTGCCTGTTCAAAGGCTTTATCAGATGAAGGAGTCCTGCTGGGTTGGGCAAGACAGAGAGTCGAAGGCAGCAGCTGCCAGTGCCTGTCCCACGTGTGCTCCTCCCAGATCTGACCCAATCCTGCCTGGCTGCTGCCCTGAAACAGCTGATGCCCACAAAATCAGGGCAAAGATGGGCCCTTTGGCAGCCAGAGATCTCTGCTGCACTTGCCCCAGTCTGCCCCCTTATGCCACAGCCAAAAGGGCAATAACTTCTTCTGCTGAAATTTATGTGGATTCCCTCTGAGCTCTCTACCTTCATTTTAGGATTCGACTGCAGAGTTTCAAAGCCATCTGGCCATGCACAGGTTACAAATCTAAAGCATTACAGCAATCTGTATCAGATGGAGGGATGGTTTTGGTACTAGGACTTGAAAAGGTTTGTCTTCCCTGACCTGCTTGTGTCCACTTTTTAAAAAGGAGAAAATTATACTGGAGATGATGGGATTCTGCTGAAGGGAAACCTACACCTTTCTCTTCTCATGTGCTTATTCTCTAATTCTTCTCTCTCTTACACCAAATTTGTCTCCACAAGAGTAGTAACTCAATCTTTTCCACACTGCTTCTCCCTTCTGATGCAAGAAAGCTTTCAGAAACGCAGTATTTGAGCTACAGATGCATTTGCCCTGACTGATGAGTGCTTTAATTCATCTAGGTTCTGGGCTAGCTTCAACTGGCCATGTTTTCACAGGTATTAAAAAGGCAAAAAGCTTCACTACCACGTACAAATAATCAGGCCAGGACTGAGTAGGTATAAAGATATGTAATTATTTAGAAATTCTGTAAAGTCCATGATTTTTTTTTTCCTTCCCAAAGCAGGAACCACAACATGAAAAATGCTTTCATTTGCCCCTTGGCTAAAGGAACTTAACTGGCTGCTGGAGGTATTAGACTGGAGAAGAGGGTGTGGTGGCAGAAGATGGCAACCCATTTGACACAGAGTAGGGGCTGGTGTGCAGGGCAGAGCTTGCAGCTGCTGTGTGGGGCGTTTCTGCCCTGTCACATCAGCACAGGATGTATCTATCACAGAGCAGAACACTGAATATTCACTGTGCACCGGACAGCAATATTTCATTTCATGCATCATTAAGAACCTGCATTGATTCCAACTAGTCATATAACCTCGTCCTGCACACTCTTTAAAGCAAAAAGAGGGGGAAAAAAAAGTCTCTCCTTCCCAAGTCATTAGATAACTTTAAAACTTGGATACTCGACAGAATAGTCTTTCTCAGTGTCATCTCTCTTGGGGCCCAAGATGCCCAGTGCAGTACCCTGTGACTTGGAAAACAGCAAGGACTCCATGGAGAGTCTTGGTTTCAGAGTAACAGAGGTTTGTTTAGCACAGGTCCACTTTGTGGAGTCCTTATCTCCCTGTCAGGGTTGGAGCTGGTTTGATTTGGAGTCATGTTCAGTTCAAGTGTAATACAAAGAGAGGAAAAATATCAGAAGAGAATAAGCTGGCAGGGTAGGTGGTGTTGGTCTCTGCAGCCAGCTGAGCTGGCTGTGAAGCACATGTTCCTGGGCAGACTTCTTTGGTACTCTCTGGTATGACCCTGGAACAGCACCACAGACAGGAGTAACAGAATATCAGCTTAAAAAAAGAACATCTTTGTACATGTTTCAGTTTGAAGTCATTTGGTGGATTTCACTCAATTTGCTGTTTGTGTCTAGAGCTATATCTGAATTAGGGCCTGGATCTAGATTAAGAACCATAAAAGTATTCAGTGATACTGAGGCTGAGTTGTCCAATGCTAACACTGCTGTGCTTGGGAAGGCAGAGTGCCCTTTTGCAAGAACTGTAGGGATGTTGAAGAGTGGTACCTCTCTCTCCAGGCTGTAGTACATCAGTTGAGAGGCTTTCCTGAGGGTCTTGGCTGGACTTTGATGGCTTTGATGGACTGTGAACTCAGTTTAGGGCGAAAAGATCCCAAGCAGAGTGATCTGGAAAGACCCAGTCAGCTCTTACAGTAACTTTTCAATGGACATTGCTCATTTCCAATCACGGTCTTTGGCATGTTACTGTTTCTATCTGAATTTCCCCAGGATCACACACGCTTGTCACTCTCAAAGGGAACCTGCAAATGTTTATCAGCTAAAGCAAGGAGCCCTTAAGACTGAGAGTTTGCTAAACTTATGGTATTTAAGAGGAATGTTATTGCTTGTTCATATTACAGTCCCTCCTCCTCAGCTTGAGGGAAGGGGCAAAGAGATGAAAGTTTAACTGGCATCAGTACCAGCTGCTCTTACTGACATCCACCTTCCCAGAAAGAAACACTCTTTGAAGGCTTTGAGGGAGAAACTGCCTCTTTGCCACTAGTCTGTACATCACCCTGTCCCAGCACGTGGGGCAATGCACTACAAAATGTAGTATCATGTTAATATATTATTTACTGTTTGAATGAGACACAATATCCTTCATAAGGTGTATGATAAAACTGTGAGGGGCTCTCACTCTCCATGAATAAGCAGTGTTTGTTGTACATGACATAGTCCAGAGTAGAATAAGAGCTTTGCATTCATTTTTGACTACAATTTCACAAAAAAAAACCCTGCCTTTTTTCTTCTATTTTAGTATCTCATTGCCATTGTTTGACTTTTTTTTATTCTCCCTGTATCTTTAGATCCCACAGCATCTGGTGGCAAATCAAACATGGTAAAATGTTGGTTTTGAGCTTAATAATATTTTCCAAGTCATTTATTTACCAAATGCTCTTGGTGGGAGTGTTTTGTTCTGTATGTTAACAGGTGGTACCTACTCAATCTGAATGTATGGGTAATCAAATTATAGCAAGTCTCTCAGGGTGCTCTGTTGAAGTTGGACAAGTTCTCAACAATTCAGAGCCAGCATGTTTTGACTGAGTTTCCTGACCACTCCCCTCCAACATGGATATGGATTTTGCCATCACATTACTTTAACTGTTATGGTTTGTTTTTCTGCACCTGTTCTATTTATATTGCAGGGCAGTGATGGCCCCTACGAGGGAGAATAGTAAATGGGCTTATCCAGTACAAAACTTCAGCTATAACCTCAGGATTCAGGTAGAAAGTTGCCTTCTCATCTTCAGACCCAAGCCAGACCTCAGCATTCTGTGCTCTCTCCTTGGCAGGCTGAGCTTGTCTTCAGAGCTTGCCAGATGTGTTTCATTCTTCAGGGGGTTTACTCATATTCCCCCAAACAGAACAGAACTGGCAGTAAAAATGTGTAATTGCTGTTCTATACGTTGCCTTTGGATGAGGTCACAGCCCAGTTTAACATTAGTCACCTAAATTCTATAAGACAAAGAAAATGAATAGAGAAACATTATAAACAAAGTAGCCTCTTTTTTTTGTTGTTGTTTTGTTTTCCCATTGGAAAACCACATCTTTCTTCCAAAGAATGTTAATTTTTATCAGATTTCCTTTTCTTGGAGTACCTAGAGAAATGTGGTGTTACCCTTCATCACCTCTGTGACACCAAAACATAAGGGGCCTTTGCAATATGATACTATTTATTAAAAAAAACCCCAGAAAAGTTGTATGTCTCTGTTATTCAACAGAAGAGAAATTAATTATAATGGTATCAGACTGTCTAAAATCATGACCCTTCCAACTTAAGAGCATTGGATAAATTCAAACTGTAAACTTAGACATAGAAGTTGTTTGTTTGTTTTGGTTTTTTTTTTTCAATCCACCAAACAACAGGAGCAGATGTAGATTATTTTTTGGATAAGACATCCCTCTTTTGGAATGATTTCACATGCTAACTTTGCTTGGGAACTGCTCCTGTTGGTGACCATGTGTTCAGCACATCTGCTTTGGCTTGCTGTTTTCTCAGAGACTGACAATATTGTGGCAAGGCGTCAGAGTGAATTGAGGTGAAGAAAAAGGAAAAGGAAAATTAACATGAAAGAGCTGCACTGCAAGCCCAAATGAACCCTGAGAGACTCTCCATCCCTTGATCCTCCATGTGTATATTAGGATATGTGTAGAGGGATTTGAAGAGGTGGGAGGAACTGACAGGCTTGAAGTAATACCTGGGCTTGTCTTGTCACAGTCAAAAAGTGAGCTGGAGCAGACATGCTGGGAGGACATTTCTGACTTTTAGCCCATAGGACAGGATGCCTTAAAAAAGTTGGGAAAATCCTGCCAATGACTCATCAAGGCTAGTTTCACTGTTCAGTGCATAATGCACTCATTCATCAAATGGAAAAGATTTCAATCAATACTGTCAAACTAAAAAGTTATGTATTATATACACATGCACACACAAGTGCACTCAGTTATGCATAATGTATGTGATGGCCATCATCAAATAAATCACAGAGCTGGGTTCCAAACTGAATTTACTAAAAATCCTTGTCTCTACCTGTCCCTTATTTTCACCAAGGTTCTCACATAAAATTCAGTGTTTTTCATCTGCTTCAAGCAATCATCAATGAATGAAAATGTGAAAAATAAAACAAAAGATCGGGAACCTTTCCTTTCTTTCTCAGCCTAAGGCTCCTTCACCAAAATCACACTTCTGAAGATGTTGAAGAGGCAGCATTCAAGCCAGCAGAAGGTCAGCTCAGTAACAATGTTGTGCTTTGAATAAGGTAGAGACATTTTCACAAGAGCCAAAGCTAACTGTAACCCAGAAATCATTTCACTGTGCAACCAACGTGCATGTTATGTGATCCTTATGTATGGATCCTTATGTGATCCTTATGTGATCCTTATCACACTGGGTGATAAGGCTGGGGGCTCTCTGGGTTCTGATGCTTGTTGAGTCTCTGACTTGATGTGTGCAAAGAGAGAAATGATGAGTAAATATTAATTATCTTAATGTTCCACTCCTTTGAACTACAGATAAAGCTGGTTAGAGCGAGAAAAGGAGGTAAAAATAAGGATTTTCTGTGGCCATTAGCCTATTCAATAAAATTCAAGCACTGCCTGAAAGGAATATGACTTTCTAAATAGAGGCCAGAGTTGTAGATCTCTGCCTTGATTCCTGACACCTCAGCAACTCTGATTCATGTCAACCTGCCTGGTAAGTGAGAACCTGGAGAGACCTTGTTTTTACCATCCGTGGCTCCTCAGCCCCCAGGATGTGTCAGCCCTGGGGGTGGAAATGGTCCTTAATAGCCCTGAGCATCCTCATCTCTGCCCATGGCTCATCTCTACCCCTGGTCTGGGAGCTCATGGACTGTTGTCAGCCCTCAGCTCTGCCTGCCCTGTGCAGGCTGTGCCCACTGCTGTAGGTACAGCCTGGCTGTGCTGCCTTGCCTTCTGATTCTTCTTCCCACGTGGAGCTGTCCTGCTCCTCCTGGTCTCTTACACTACAGTCTGTGGTCTCTTAGGTTGCCATTCGGGGTTTCATGCAAGACATTAGGAACTGGGAGTGCTAATTGTGAATTGAATCAGACTGTGGTATATTGCTGCTGTTCATGGACTGGAATTGCTGCCCTTCTGTGAGCTAATCAAATATCAGTCTAGATAACAATGTGTCTTCCCTTGCAATTATCCAGTATCTGTGAAAAATTGTAAGAGCGGGTTGGTTTAACAGCAGTTCTGCTGAATTTTGCCTGCATTCCAACTCCCAGAGCTCCAACAGGGAGCTCCTTGCTGGCTTCCCACAGTGCCAGTTGGTATGTCCTGCCCCACGGGCTGTACAGTCATGCCCAGGAGGCATCACTCTCTAGAGATACACAAGAGTGGGCTAACGGCTGGCTTTTAAGGCAGACCACTGGTGCAGATGAGGATTGAGTAAAGAATTTGCCTGTCAGGTTGAAACCTCACTCACATGAAGCATTTTATATGGGAATCTCAAAGAATCTTGTAAGATAAATGTATAAAAATATAAAAAGACATGAGAGTTGAAGGGATTTTTTTTTTTAAATATGCACAAAATGGAGCAGTAAATCATGTAGTAAAGATTTAATTTGACATGGGATGTGCACTCTAGCGCTCAGTCTAGGGAAGTACTTATATATAGATTTTAAATAGGGGTGTGAATAGGCTCACTGGAATTAATGTTAAGTATGTAAGAATTGTATTGGTTTGGGGATGGATGCACCAAGCATCCTTCAGCAAAAATACCTTCCATTTTCTCAGGGCTTGGACTGCACAAGGCAGGCTAAGCTCAGCTTGCACAAGGCAGGCTAAGCCTTGTGCTTTCTGGGGAGGTGACTCCTCTGATGTCACTGTCTCAGTTTTCTGAACTGCCAGCCCAGGCATCTCAACCAGTAACAACAAATCCTGGCACCACCAAAGGAGTGGCAGAGCATCACAAGCCATGTGAAATTAGAGTTGGGCAGGGTTACCAATCTACCCTATGGTGGTCACCATAGAATAAACAATGTTTTAACTGGGTAGTTATTTTAATTGTTCTTATTAAGTGTAGGGAGGGAAAAAGAGTTCCTCTTTCCTGCAGCTCTGGCCTAACCCTCTTTTTTGATAATTTAGATGTCTCTGTAGGGACAGTTTCTCTCACCTTTTCTCCTACAGCTTGTCTTCCTTTTCAGACCTTGTTCCCCCTACCCATTCAGTAATCAAGTACCAAATACTGAGACAGCATTTTTTAAGCATTTTTACAGGCTAGGCACTTTGGTAGCCTTTTAGCAAAACCAAAGTGCATTAACACCCACAGGAGGGTCTATTTTCTGGAGTATTTAGTTACTAAAAAACCTAATCCTTGCCTGATCGTTATACTTTTGAGAGACAGAGTCAACGTTTTTCTGCTAAATGTATTGAGTACTTGATAATATCAAAGAATTTGTGCCAGGGTCGACCTTACTGTGACTGGAGTTCCCTCCTTGGTGAAGGTTGAAAGCTGTATGGGCAGGCACAGATGGGAGAGGTTTATTGCAGGTTTGGGAACCCATCTGATGAACTGCAGTGCTAGGTGAGGTATTTTATTTAGCATTTAGCTTTGCCTCACATGTCTGCAGCCTATTAATTCATTCCCAGGAGGCCTATTGTAATTTTCCAGACACTTGAAAATTTTCAAGCAGATGTCACTTTAAACAAAACCAAAAAACTTGGAGACGTATCTGCTGATTCTTACTGGTGTCTGCAGGCAGTAATTTCTGCACTAAAATCGTTCATTCTTAGGATAAGAAAGGGACAGTCTGCAATATCTGGCTTGTAGCAATATTTTTTACATTTAAAAATGAAAATATGGAAAAGGGATGTCTGTTATATTGGAGGAGGAAAAGTTGGGAGTGAGCACTTGGTTTTAATCCTGAAAAGGTCTGGAATAGTCAGCCTCAAACTGGGATGTGTCTAGACTGAAAAAAGCTTTACATAAGTCTTTCTTTGAGCCTCACTCAGGCAGATAATGAAATAATCTGGAAGATGAATAGAGAAATACACTTAGGAAAACGCCAATGCCAAAAATACTGTTAAATGACATTTAAGTAGGGAGCTTGTCAGCAGGTGGCTAACACCTGAAAAATTTGAAAGCTTTGCTGTCATAGTGTGGCTATAACTTCCCCTTGCCCAACTCCATACTATAAATTCTGAAACTGGATAATCAGTGTATCAGTGTAGCAGTGTATCCTTTGCAATCTAACAGACTTCCACCACACCCCCAGTTTTCTACACCATTTTAGGATAACTGCAGAGGTAACAGCATCAAGGTGAGTTTTGTTACCTACATGTGCAGGTGACAAATGAATACACTCATCTTTCCAGTTACCTCACCTGCAGCTCTTTCTGCAGATTGCTTGGTGTGGTGAGAGCTGTTGGGAAGCTGAGGTGGTGCTGTCCAGCAGGTTTCCTTGTCCTTCTGTAGATTGGGAGGACTGGACAAAAGCACAGCAAACCTGCCAGCTTTAGCTCTGCCACCTTCAGACTGTGTGGCATGTTCCTTCATCCCTTGTATTGCAAAAAAAGAAGAGTGTAAGTACAACTTGTTTTCTTTCACTAAACAGTTAAGAAAACAGAAACATTCAAAAGCTGGATGCCTGAGTGGTTCCCTGGATGCCAAGGTGGTGAAGTATTAAGAACTTTGCTGGCTCAGTCAGGTCACTTCATGAGCATCAGAAAATCAGGCAGTGGACTGTGTCACCCATCTGTCAGGAAAGTTACCAAGCAGCTTTCAATTAATTATTTTTAGGAGGAATGCAAATTGTCTTCACTTGGGACAGATCTATTGCAGGCCAGAGTCTGTGCCCCATAAAGTGGTGTTGTTCCAGTGAAATCCATGTGACTTTGTTGGCTTTTAACAGCTGAGGGTGTGGCCTGTGCTAATTTTTGCTTAAGCCTTGTACAACAAAATGCTTTAACATACAATGAGTGTTAGGTTTCTTGGTAGTTCCGGATAATAATGGTTGCTTAGGTTAACTCCCAGTTGTTTGAGTCTTCATCAGCAGACTTGCAACAGTTCCAGTTCAATGCGTTGTGTATTTAATGCCTTTTTCCTCTGAGCTGGAGCAAATGGTTTGCAATACTTACAGCAATACAAAAGACAGACATAATAGAAGTATAATATAGTATACAAAATCAAACCATGTACCATAAATAGGAGAGAAGACACTGAGTTGAGAGGAGATACTTACTGCACAGAGCACTGCACGTGCATGGCGAGCTCGTGTAACACCACCCTATTTGTGATAGGAGCTTCCCAAGACAAGATGTTTTCAAGGTTCTCTTCCCTTGCACTGTCATTCTCAACCCCTCCCTTCTGCATAGGCAGGCCAATTACTGGGGTAGCTCAGAAGTTTCTGTCACAACTCCAGCAGTTTCTCAAAACAAGTATCAGCTTAAAAAAGCATAGGCGGAGGAAACCGAAAAAAGCTACAGGGATATAGCTGGAGGGGGAAAAGGGAGGGAACGTTAGTTGTCGACTTCCAAAGCAATTGTGGATATGGATTGCATGGAAGGCTTCTCATCAGCAGGGAGTCTGACAGGTCTATCAGGGGAGAGTTCATCTACTTCTGTAATAGTAGTTATTTGAACAACTAGAGATCGATATAGTTTCTAGGGGAGATGCTGCTATTTATTGGGAAATAAGAGAGAAACATTGGTGGAAGTTTCCCTTCTGTTTCTACAGTAACCACCATCAGGAGGACTGTGTGCATGTTTGCTTAGCTGGGGTTCACGTTTAGTGGCTGCAGAGCCCAGGCAGGCTGTGTGTGTCAGGGATGGAGCACTGACACCCAGAGCCTCCAACTGCTCGGATGTGGTTAGTCTGTGGGCACTGAAGAGATGCATTAGCATCTGAAGGGGGGCACTTATGATATAAAATCAGCTCCGAATTTACATCTGCCTCTGGCCAGTGCTGGGGTGTTTGGGTAGGGGCCCACCCATAGCTGCCTGTGATTCCTGCAGCCTCTGCTGCTTCCAGGCTCTCTGGGAATAGCCTTGTGTGCAGAAGGCAGCGTGTAATAAGCCCGGGAAGCACCCAGTGCTCAAGGTCAGCAGCTCAGTTCTATGTAGAAAGCAGAAATATTCTGATAGGTGGTGGGTGAATTTCCCTGAGCAAGGGGGTCCATCTCATTCATTGCCTTGCATGACAGACCTGGGTCTGTCACCCCACGTGAAGGGGACGTGCCAGGCACTGCTGCCCTCCACCACCTCCCCTTACAGAAAAATCCCACGAGTCCCATCACAGAAAAGCAACACACTTAGGATGTGGGCACTTAAGGATCTGATTAAGTAATGATTAGGGAGACAGTAAATGCTACTGCATCAAAGCCAGGCAGGAACACTTCTACTCTGTTAGCAAACATACCTGCAATATCTTTACCTTAAATGAGCTATAAAGTTGTCTGCCTCCCCTTCTCTGTTTACTTTGTGTTACCGTTTTCTGCACATGCTGCAGTATTTTGCTCCTTAAGAGGTGTGTGTGATAAGCTCATGAATAACAAATGAGGATTTATGTTTGTGGATTGTGAAATAATATTAACGTGACTATTACTTTTAATCTTTGCTTTTGAATGATGTAGTGAGCTGCAGGTAATCCCAGAGGGATATTATTAGGGTCTGAGTATTGAAAATGTCTCCTTCTTTTGTCTTCCCTTCTATTAAGTGTGGAATTGAATGTAGAAAAGTGAAGGAAGTAGGACAAACACAGGCTCTCTGATTTAATGACTTATTTTATAGTCTAAGAACCCCACCAGCTCTATCATACAATGAGGGGGAGGAGGGGAGAACAAAGGTGAGAAATTCTGATATTCTAAACACAAAGTACTTTTTTTGTGAGGAAAATTACCAAAGCCTCTCCATGCTAAATCCTGATCTCCAGTAATGAACACTGAAATTTGCTGTTTCCAAGAAACCTGCATTCACTTAAAAACCCAAATTTTCCTTGCTGTTTGGAAAGAAACAAATACATTTTCTTTGCAGCTTCTGAGTACCAGAACTGGAAGCTGGACTGAATTTTGCAGCCCAACATTTGAAATAACAGTAGACAAAAGCAAAGTGCTTGCAATTCTATTGGAACAAAATTGAATAGACTGTCTCTTCAAATTTACCATTTTCATCTGAGTGGGATAGGGTGCTATTTCTGTAAGGGGATGAATCTTTGAAAACATTCTGCAGGACTGTAAATATGAGAGTAAAAATATGACATCTGGGATGGTTTCATGCAAATACCCACCCGCCCCCCTCACATACATATTGGTAAGTAAACAGAAGATCTTGCTATCTCTTTAAGTCTGCTCTTCATTTCACCACATCAACAAGTGTTGTTTATTATATTTGCATGTCAGTTTTGCATTCCTACACAATTGTTGTATCTCTGCTGATAGAACTGGCTGGATAGAAGGGAAATTTGTGGACAGAAGGAGAAATGCTTGATACTGGTTTAATATAGGGCTGGGGCAAGCAGCAGCAGTAGGAGGAAAACAGAGTGACAAGTACAGGTGGAACCCACCCCTTGGCTCTTGCAGAGGCCACTGCTGCCCAGTCTGTGCCATGGCAGCAGAGGAAGGTGCCCAACTGGCAGGACAAGCTTCCCTAAGTGACTGGTAGGTTCCCATCTTCTCTGGGGAAATGCTGGCTGCAGGAAAGCCTTCTGCAGGCTTGAGCTAAGTGAGGGCCAGCAAGCCACAGCACACAACATCTGCTCTTAGTCCCACCAGTGAAAGGAATGCAGAGATCCCCCAAGATAAAGCTCAGCTACCTTGCCCAGTGTTGTACTGCAAAGTCCACCCAGCACTGCTGAAAAGGTGGACATGGACTCCTACCTCCCTCTCCTGAGGGATCTTCTGGCAAAAATCCTGTGGGCAGATCAGCTGAAGGCAATGCAGCTTTGCAAAAAATGGAATGAAAAGCCTACAACTCTTGAGAAGCTTGCAGTGGGTACGAGTTTAAATATGGTCCCTGCTATAGGGCAGAGCAGAACGGAAGGAGCTGTGGTGCCAGGCTCCCTGGGAAGGAGCAGGGTCTGTTTTCCAGGAGCAAAGTGACTGCAGACCTGCAGTCACTTTGTGCTTGTGACTCAGACCAGTCAAAATGATGGGTGGATAAGGGGTGAAGATTAGGTGCCTTTGTCCTTTCTAACTTTACTCTGGGAGACAGTTTAAATTTCAGTGGGAATTCTTATTCTTAAAGCAGTCCTGTCCTTGAAAGCTGGTAGACCTAATTATGAGAGGCTTATAGGGATGGTGAATAGATCATCTTCGCTTCTTGAGTTAATCTTGATATATAATGCATGGCAAATATTGTCTTGTTTCTTTTAAGAACCGTCAGTGAGAGGAAATTCCAGAGATGGGAAATGCAATCTTTCAAAGGATTAAGAGAGAACTAACTAACATGAACCAGATCATTAGCTTTGTATTTTCTGTTCCACCTTCTGATGCCCATATTTCACTCATGAGGATGAGTTGGAACGGCTCCAAAAACTAAGTGGAAATTAATTTCTCAAAGGCTGATCTGAAAGTTAAGATGCATTTCAAAATCACTTGCTTTACAGATCCCATCCATTTGCCCTGCAGAGAGAAAAAATAATGCTTTATGTAGCAACACGAAGTACAAGTTAAAATGAATATGGGTGAGCCAGTGCAGGAGGCTCAGGGGGAGCCAGCCAGAAACCTGCACTGCTGTGAAATGCTACATCAGCCATTGAGAGGGTGTATTTAACAGGTTTGAAACAGATGCTTAGAGTGGAGGGTTTTTTAAGGAAGCTGGGAGGACAATGCAAGGAGGACTGTACACATTGCAATTTCATAAAAAATGTTAGGATGTCAAAAATAGGTATTTGAGGAGACCCCCCTATGTTATGAAAAGCTACAGAAAATTCAGAAAAAACAGTCAAAGGTTTGATTTTACTTTCCACATTACTCTAATACAGACCATTTAAGAACCTATTTTCAATTTGAGACTAACATTGATAAAAGCCCTTTCCTTCCTCTAAAGCATGATTTTTGTGATACATAAATTGTAATCTTTCTGAAATAGCCAATTTATGGAAGATTTAATTACTGAATTAATTTTTTTGTGATGGAAAACTGCTTTGCAGCAGGTTCTGCAGAGCTTTTTTGCAACTGGCTTTAACATAAGCAATTTCAATTGCAAACAGAAAAAGAGAGAGGTAATTAGTCGGGTGTTCTGCATTGTTAGAATGATTCTCTTCTCAGTGTATCTGAGCTCAGAATAAACACAGCAGACTTAGGAAAAAGTAGGGCTGTTGTGAGATCAGATTCTAGGCTCAGCCTCAAATAATGTCCCTAATTTTAAGGCTGAGAAGTAAAGGGTAAAACACTGGTGCTTTGAGTTATGAATACACTTAAGATCTTTGCTGAACTATGATATGAGACTAATGATGATAAATATTGTGAAAGTGATTAAAGTGTGCTTGCCTAGAAATGCATTTGTATTACTAATATTAGGTAATTAGGGTGCTTGCATTCTTCCTAGTTATTATTACAGATAGGTAAGAGGAAGCACAGTGAAATTGGTACATTCATTTCCAGAAGTGCTGAAAATGCTCTCCTACCACTCCTTTCTGTGTGCCATGATTACATTTAGCATCTCCAGACAGTCCCAGGGCAGCTGAGCAGTGGCAAAAGTCACCTGGTTTCATATCTAACCTGCAGATCAGTTTGGAAGGGATTTCTCTTGGCACAGGGTAGGGAAGAGAGGATCAAGTGCTGCAAATAGGGTATGAATCATTTAATCCTGACACTTTGTACTATGATTCACATTGCAAGTGAAAGTATGCCTTGGGTAAATAAAATGCTGAGTCTGCAAGAGGAAGTGTCAAAATCAGTGTGGATTTTAATAGCACTGGATGTTAGCACTGACAGCACTGACAGTGTGACAGACTTGTGAGATGAGTTAGCACGTGCCAATCTGACTGAGAAAAGTGCACACTAAATCAGAGCTAAAGACTGAGTAGGAGTGGCTGGTTCCTTCCTGCCTTAGGGAAGAACCAAAGAGCAAGAAGGCGAGTTGGCCGAACTCGGTGGAGAAATTCGTTGCATAAATGCAGAACTGATGTTTCCAGAGCTGCTGTGTAAACCTCTTTCCTAAGGTTTAAGTCAATTTAAAAGAGAAAATGCAGTGCCCATGAAAAAGCTTCCCTTTGTTCTGGTCTTCAAATAGGTCTTTTAATTCGGTTGAACCTATTTGCACTGGCTCAAAGCAGTAATTGCTAATGATTCTTTTGCTTCGGTGTTATTCTGGACAAATTATGGCAATTATCTAGATCACAAATATATGTAACAGTCTTTGATACCTTCTGCCTTCTGTAGTTGCCCTTGAAGTTCAAATGCCTGATGTTTGATAAGTAAAGTCAACGGCCGAAGTCCCAGTGACCTCAGTGATGAAGGTTCACACCCTTAGATATGGTTCATATTAGTTGAGAGGGAGATTTGGTTTTCTTTCAATTCACTAGGTGGTAGCAGTGTACAAATTGTGTTGTGTAGGTTTTGGTTATTTTTTTCTAGTTCTAATCAAACTCGCTTCAGAACCTTCCTTCATTTCCTGATCCATTGTTTCTGAGACTTGCACTGGGTTCTTGAGGGGAAAGAAGACAAGAGATTTTAAACACCCTTCTGAAGGAATGCCAAAAATTTGTGCCATCCTCCAGATGTTTTCTTGTGATGGCAGAAGCCAGACTGTGTTGGAAGAGTACAGCTACTGATGTTCAGAGAATGACATCGACATCTAAGGCTGAGCTTAAACACTTTCATCCAACCAACATATGCAGAAAGATGAGAGACATTAAATCTCCATTAGTTCTGTATCCCTTGCACCAGTTTTTCCTGAATTCCCTGTAATGTGTCAGGCAGTGTGATTCAAAGAATGTCCATTATGACAGCAGTCAGTCCTGGGAAAGTCATGGTGTTCAGCAAGGGACAATTGAGTTGACAATAGGCAAGAGGACATGGCCTTCCAAACTACTAGTTTAGGGCAGAGTTCTTGCTCAGTGTAACCTGTTTTCTTCAACAGGGGATGTGCAGATTAATGAGAAACTCATTTGAAACAGTTGTTGCTGTTTTGTGCACTTTTGTCCCACCTAATACACTGCACATTTTAGGGTGAACCTCCTGATCTACTTGTTGCTGCATGAGCATTTACCATTGATTAGGAGAGATGAAGGAAAAATAAAGACAATTTTAGCAGTCTTTCTCCAGCCACAAAAAATTGGTTTCAGACAGGCTGGTTTAACCTGTAACATTTCACTTTTAACACTAGCATGCCCTGTGTTTTCAGTGACAAAGACCAGTCTTGAGTGGTGCTCTCAGGGAGTTGGTGACAGCCAAATGTGCCAATAAAAGGGTATTTCTCCAGAGTCTTTGTCCCTCTGATTCCTCATCTGCTACTCCCTACCTGTTCTCTCAGAGTTTGCTCTACTAATCCAGGTCTTCTGGTGGGTGGGGTTTATTACAGTACTGGATTTAGCCAAAAATTAACTCCAGAGAAGGTGCTGTGCTGTTATGGATTACCTCTAGTTTGGTGTTGCATCTTACCAACCACACAGGTGGCTCTTCTCCAGGGCTGTCTGGTCCTGCCCCATGTTTGAACAATCCTGGCCAAGCAATCTTGACTGCCTCACCTAGGGCAGCAACCTGAAATTAGCTCAGTATTTTTAGAACATATGCAGCTCTAAATTTCATTCCTTATAGTTCTATTACACTAGATTAGAGATGCATGATGGAAATTTGAAGGGGTCTATCAGAGGGACCTGTTTTGCCTAAAAATACACGAAGCTAAATAAGGCAAAGGTATTTATGTACTGATAGATAATGGCCAGAAGTAGCAGAGATATGATGAATACAATCCTCCAGTGAGCAGCTACAACTAACTGTACTTATCCAATATCTCTATCTTATTCTAGTGGGATGCAGATAGGAGCCTTATCACTAACTAAAACAGAGTCCTCCTGACTGAATCAGACAGGCTGACACTGAGATCACTTTGCAGAACTTGCTCTATATAAAGCTTGCAGCAAATGTTATTTTCTGGTGGTACAATGAAATAAATCCAGCACACATTTGCAGGAGAGCTTTCAGAATTCCTCCAGGCAATGACTGTGCAAGAGAGACTGTAATATAAGTACACTCTTGCTTTGTGCAAAGCATGGTGAGATAGGCAGAATTAACATTGACGGCAGAAGGCACGCTCAGGCTTCATCAAGATGTTTAAATATCTGATGTCATTTTGCCAATTTGAGTGGCTGAGTGGCAGGAATACGCTGGGTTTTATATGTTATATTTTGCAGCAAATAAGATACTGAATTTTAAAATGTACACGCAAATGCAAAATAAAAAAATCATCATAAATAGATGTTATACCTTAATGACCTTAAGCCAGCTGCAAGGCTTAATGACTTGTCCATTTTATAAGTCTTTGCATAATACCTTGGGTAATATGAAACAATTTAATAGTCAGGGCCACAAAAATAATCCTAAAATATATGATAGAGATGATGATAAAACAAGACAGTCGAGATCAGATTTCCATTTTCTTTTGGTTCTTGTTTTTTCATAATTGCTAACAAAATGCTCAGAATGAGGGTCTCAGTCTAAAATTTCAGCAAGGAAATGATTCACACCCAGAAAATTGTCTATGCTGAAAATAGCAAAGAAAGTATACCGTTGTATATGTTGGAAGTATGTGAATGAGAGAAAAGCAGGGTGTATGCTGATTCCATGTCATACTAATCCTACAGCTATCAGTTAGGAATTAATAAAACATAGAACATGGCTCTCTTGCAGCTCTATCCCTGCTGGCTGCTGCCCTGGTGATACATTGCAATAATATGCCAGTGATGATATTCCAGTAATAAATGATGGTAATATACCATCACATCGTCATCACTCCGGTGATGTGCTCTTGCCATACATCATCAGGCAATGGAGTTTAAGCATTAGTGCAAGAGGCAAATTTCAATATACATGTACTGAACATGGTGTATGACATAATGCACTCTGTGTGTGTTCAATAGTAGCTGTATGTGGAATGTATACTGCAGATTTGGGGTTTTCTTACTCACCTGAATACTTAAAATCTGAAGGGAATGTCGGTGTACAAATCATCACGGAATAGGATCACAGAATCATTCAGGCTGGAAAAGACCCCTAAGACCAGGGAGTGGTGGAGCTGCTTGGGAATCAGCTCTCTGGGTTTTCACCATCCTGTGAGTGTGTTGGATGATTGTCTCTTGTAGTATTTATACAGCAAAATGATGTGTAGAGCCTTGGCATAATAGGTCAGGGTCAGCAGGCTTTCCATTTAATTTGTGACTGCTTCTCAGCTTGTTCCTCAGACAGTGATTGCTGCTGGAGGGCTCACAAACTATTTCGTGAGTGCCAATCAACTCCTCTGCAATGACGGTGTGATATCACACCTGATAGGCATGCAGATGGACCAAGAAATTGGAGGGGAAAAATCAAAGATCTTTATCATCCTGAATTATTATTCTTTATTTCTTTAATTTGGCAGCTGCCTTCACAGGAAGCTTATACAGATGTAAGGCATCACAGGGGTGACATTTTCTCTGAAGTCTTCTCAGAGTGCATAATTCATGGATTACTCTCCAGTGAGATTTCTGAAGAACTGATGCATCCAAGGCTCCCAAACACTGATGTGAGTTTGGGGAGTCATGCTGAATCACCTGCCTGCAAGTAGGTTTAAACAGAAGGGAAGATTTTACTTTGCAAGCCAGAGTAGTAATACCAAGACCTTAGGGTCAAGAGAAGAGACTCCATTTTGGTTGGTAAAATGCACTTTCAGAGGTTCAGTTTCGATGACAACAGACCAGAGAATTAAGCTATGCACTTTAAAGATTTTTCTTAGCCTTTCTGATACTGAATTTCTCCAGAGGAATTCAGTACCAGCCAGATCTCTGATCAATAAATATGCTATTGATGGAAAGCGAGGGAAGGACTTACAGAATCAATCATTAAAGGTCAGCTGATTTGTCCCTGAAGCTCATATGCTCAGCATCTGTTTACATCTTAAGAGTCACAGATTGAGGCAGTGAAATTCAGCTGGGAAAGAGGTTTGATTTTTATGGTCAGCTGAAATTTGTATCTCCTAACATTGACGAATATTAATTTCTGGGAGCTGGTATGAGTAGCTTGTGCACGAGGAATTAAATTAGTCACTTCTGCTTCCACTGTTCTTTGATGTAAAACAAGTAAGATCGTTCTATTTAAGTTCAAATAAAAAACCCCAAGCCAAGTAAAGCATCGCTCCCAAAGCTTGGAGCACTGCAGTTTCATCACCCAAAATGCTGCTACTGTAAATTTGGTTCAGCTAAAAAGATTGCAACTTTTAGTACATTAGAAATAAACTTTTCGGGGTACCGTTGCAAGAGTCAATGCCACATGCTGGAAAAAAAAGCAATTAGAAGAAAAGAAAGTGAGGAGAGGTGAGGATTTCCAAGGGTAATACACATGTTGTAACCCAACAGAGCATCCAGAGCCACAGGGGCAAACTGCAGGTCCTGCTGGGCTTGGAACATTTTGTCTGCTTTATTAACCTCCAGTAGTGATAGTGGAACTATAGCCTGAGATGAAAAAAAAAAATATCCACCTTTAATATAAAGATTGCTACTGATGAAAACTATCATGACCTTTATTAAATTGTTCTTCTACTTCAGAATCATTACTGTTACCAGCTTGAAACACATGCCTGGAACATACAAAATTTAGGTTGCTTAAAGTTGAAGCAATTTGGGTTTTAGTATGGATTTCCTTGTTCAGCAGAGGTTCCTGTTTTCTGGTGGCTTTTACCTTTCCAGTTACTTACTCTATAGCCAAGTTATTGTGTTCCTTTCTATTCTGTTTGACCTTTTAGTGCACCTATTGATTTATTTTCTTTTAAACTTTCCAAGTCCATAGTTTTATTTTGCCAGCTGTATAGCAGCGTTTTACTGAAGCCTAAGTGTATTTATTAAATGCTCTTCCCATGTGAACCAGGCTAATAATCTCTCTAAGAAGATTAAAGTTACTTTGAGTGCATATATTTTCCATACTTTGTTCATCATCAGCATTAACAGTAGCATGCACCTTACAGTCCCTGTTAATTGAATTAAATGTGAGGTTTTTCTTTGTTGTCCCATACTGAAGTCAGCCTGACAACCTCTGTTATCTCAGCCATCTTGCCCATACTTTTTAATGAACTAACAAGCAACCAGCATTCTTTAAGTTTTCTGGAATTCTCCCATGTCCATGGGTTACTGAGAAATGAACATTAGCTGCCAAAAAAGCTTCTCAGCCAGCTGCCTTAAAATTCCTCAATACAAATTACCCAGAACTTCTGATTTAAGTATGTCTGACTACAGTAGCTGTTGATTAATATCCTCTTTAGTTACAGTAGCAATAGAAAGTATATTACCATCATCATCTAACAAATACATCACCCTTTCTCCCAACTACAGAACAGACATCTTTATTGAATTTTCTTGCATTGTTACTAAATAAAAAAGAAGTATCTGTTGTTTCTGTTTGGGAACAGACCTATTGGTCTGTTTCAAGGGGGTTTTTTCCACTCCAGAAATATTTTGCAAAAACCATTCCCTTATTAATGTTCTCAACTGCATATTTTTGTCTTTCTTGTCAATTATCCTCTTTTACTATCACATTTTTCTTTTTTGCCCTTATTGGTAAGACTTACTTTTATATCTGCATTCACTTCTTACTGCAGAGGTTTTTGATTTATTATGCTGAGCTTATTCTGTTGTGTTTTTACACAGATACAGCCTTCTTTCTCCTGTTAAATAAGATATTCTTAAGAAGTTTTTACAAAGCTCTCATATTTTCTGCCTTATTTCCTTCTTCTAGTTGATCTTGCTCATAATGCTTTTTGGCTTCATAAAGCCAACTTTCTTAAGGCACCAGTGTATTCTGTACTGGTTCAAACTTCATTTTGCTTGTGTAGAGCAATAATAGTTGAATTATTACCACTTGTATGTCAATAATGAAGCCAAGAATGGTACTTGGTGTAGGTCTTTATTCAAGACCACATCAAAGACAAGCAAAAATTACACATTAAACTGATTCATTCACTCCTGATAATGAAGTATTCCCTCCTGGTAAAGCTTCCTCATCTTTCCTACGGGAAAGACCTGGCTGTGGAGTTAAATCAGGAGGAATGCCAGCATCACCAGAGGAGTTTTATAGCTCCCTGTGGGATATGGCAACTCACTCCAGCTGGGCCCAGGCACAAATTCCCCCTCCCTCCTCCTTCCCCCATGGCAGGATTCCCTGGCAGTCCCTGAAATGAGGACAGGCAGCTGTGAAGTGTCCTCTGCCAAGGCAAAGAACATTACCTCTCTTCTTATCACCCATCTGATGGGGTCTGTAGGACTTTTGAAGGAATTAATCAGATCCTGTGGGTTCTACCCCAAAGTTGCCTGGCATCAAGGGGAAAGTTTCCCCAGTTTCCCCAGTGAAACTGCTCTGTGCTGGCTTCCAGACTGTGCTACCCTTGGAGGTAAAGGGTCAGAGCTTGGCTTTTTAGAAGGCTGCATTTTGCAAGCTTCTTTGCAGCACTCTATTCACTCTGCTGCTGGCCAAGAGCATAGGCTGCTTTAAGCATTTGTGTCTATGTGGAGCAGGTTCAGGCTTTCATTGTTTCGAGGGAGAGGATGAGCTGATGTTCCCCTCTGCTCCCTCTCTTCAAGGCCCAGTGTTATGCTCTCAAAAGAATATCCCTGTTCAGTTTGGGGCCCTGGACTAAAATGTCTGCACACTGATTTCCTCACTTGCACTTTACTCAGAGCTGCTGTAATTGAAGCTGGTTAGTGTGCAGTGGCTTTGTTAGGTGGTTAACAGATCCAATTAGGGCCGAGCTCAATATCTGTTCTGCTGCTTTGCAGAGGACAAAACTGGCTGACGTCTTAACTGCAAACCTGATTAGAGAAAAAAAAATCTTTCAGCAGTTCTTTCCCAGTGCATCATCTCTGTCTCTGGAAGTGCTGGGATTTACATGTGTATTTTCAGCAGGTGAACAGCAACATAAACACGCAGAACTGCCAGCAAAGGCAGAGTGCCCTTGTGAGGGACTGCTCTGCACGAACACAGGTTTCATGACAGTGTCCTTAAATCTGCCCCCGAGTCACAGCGTGGCCCAGCTCTGCACTCCCCTCCGTGGGAGTGTGGGATGCTGGAGCAGGGAACCAAGAGGGATCTTTGCCTGCTCACTTTGCACAGCTGGAACGGCCCATCCCACATAAAGTCTGAAGTCAGGCTGAGCATCCAAATACGACTGATGGCGTGGTGTGTCAGATGCATTAACAAAGCTCCTGCGGGGCTGCTCTTCCCCCTCTTCAGCCAAAAAAAGGAACAAAGGATTCTTTCTATTTTGGAGCTTAGGCTGTAGGCTTAAATATTATATCTTAGGCTGTAGGCTTAAGTGGATGAACTTTCAACATGTGATACCGTATTTTATAACACCGTGGCAAAGAAAATATATTGATTGCTTGCCAGATTCCTCCCCCTCAGTCCTTTTCCTGACACAAGGAGCCTGTAGAGCTAGGAATATTCCCTCCCCATAGCTAGGCTTTCACAGTAGCTTGCTTTTGTGATTGCAAGTGAGCCATAAAAAACCCAAAACCAACAAACCAAACAGAACAAAACAAAAAAAAAAAAAAAAAAAGAGTTACAGCAAATTAATAAGTCTCTTCTGCTGAATATGTTATTTCTATTAAAATTTTAAAAGATTTTTAAGTGACAGTAAATGTGGTCTTATTTTAGAATGGTTTCCATAACACTACACAACAGTTGCCAATGGCACTTATGCCTTGTCGTGCATACACACACAGTTATTTAGCTGACAACAGTGTTTAAACCATTAAACAAGATAATATTGCAACTGTTATGCAATGGTGAGGCTTGCTCTTGAAAGAAGTATTTGGGGTTTAAAGCTGAAAGTCGACATTTGTTCCATATTCATTTATATTTGCTTTATTAGAAATGTATAATTTAATGTAATATTCAAGGCCCTCAGGGTATACACTCTGTTACCTATAAAACATTCATGCACACTGAACCCTTTTTTGGTGCCAGTTCTTGGCTTTGTACATCTGCTATACAATACTGAGTATTCTAACTAACAACATGCCTTAATTGAGTTTAGGTGTTTGAGTCATTTATTTAAATTTAGCAGTGTGAATAATTTATTTCAATTTACATTTTAATTATTTTACCCACTTTTTTGGGAGTAACCTCATTTTCTAGCTTCTAAAAAAATAATCGACATATGTTTACTGCAGCAACATTCACACTTACTAAATTCTCTGAGAAGTTTAGTTCCAAACTGAGAAATACTAATGAATTATTCATGCATCAGGCATTAGCTGGAATTGAATTAGGACGTCCAGATCTGAAAGAGAGCTGACCTTCTAGTACCCAAGAGTCCCTAAAGCTCCCCAAGGATTGTTTCTCTGCCGTGGCAAGTTGGACTAAGCTCCATTCAAGTATGGCAAAATATGAATATTTCTGCAGTCAATGTGGGCTTATATGTTTCTTTTTTATTATTATTATGTTATTATTTATTATCTGTAATTGAACAGTTTATTGGGACATCATACATGGCATGGAGTTCCATGCGCTCTTTGCCCAGGAATATTTATAACCCAAAGGAAAGTGATCTTTTTAATTGGTTTTCTTTGCTAAAATGGACTAATCAAGGCCACTTTTTCCTATGCAACTAACAGAAAGTGAAGGTCTAAGACAGGTGTTCCATTTCCAGTGGGTGCTCATTGCATTTAGAGGTCTCCCAGGTGAGGAAGTGGATACACACCCAGAGATGGAAGTTAATTTGCCACCAGTCCTCCATGCAGACATGCCTCTACATGTGCACCTGTGTCTATTGAGTTGTCTTTTTTTCTTTTTTAATGATCTTTTCCAAATACAATGTAAGAATAAGCAAAAATGTATGCATTGGTTTCAACCAGGACGTCTTTATTCCTTGGATTTCTATGTGTACCTATATTCATATTATTCAGCACTGTCTCTTTAGAGTCATGCACACCTTTTCACACACACAAGTGTGCCCTGAGATGTTACAATCTCCTTCACCTGGCGATCTATAGCTACATAAATGTTTCTCTAGGTAATAAATTTCACCACATTTTACTTTAAAATGTAATTTTTTTCAAACTCACTTTTACACCTAAATATAGTACATAATAGCCTGTCCATAAATGAACACCCTGAGAATGGAAAATGGTAAGCTGGAAATATTTTTAATAATAAAAACCTTTAGGTACAACAAACTACATCCATATCTTTGTTTTGAATATCAATTGAGATGCTATTCAAGATGAGCCTTTTTTTTTTCAGCTGTAAAAAACCCCTGCAGCTGAGCAGAAGTTGGGTGCAGAGGAGCCTGCAGAGAAGCAGTGACCCAGGGGGGTTGTGATTCAGATGTGGTGACAATCACCTCAGCTGAAACCATGAACTGCAGCTTTCCAGAGCAAAACCCACAGTCTGCAGCATCAAACAATGTGGTGCCAGTGCTGCTGAGAGCTGTGTTACAGGAGGCTTTGCTGCTGACCAGGTGTCTGCCCCAGAGGGGACACAAAATTCGCTTTGAACCCAGCAAGTTCTCACTTGGGAAGGTTTGATGTTATTTGTTGTGGGGTGCAATGGATGCTGTTTTCTCTGCATCACAGTCTGCAAATTCCAGCTGAAGGAACTGATTAGTTCAGCAGATGGTTAAATACCTTGTTGAACCAGAGCCATATCCGATTGCTGCACACGGGGAAATGACTTGGGGAATGGTTATGACAACCACAAGGCTGAGGGCTTGTGAGAAGTGAGGTGTCCCAGAGCCATGCATGGGCAGTGAGGGGACAGTGCCAGCCTGGATGGGGAGCCCCTGGCCGAGGGTCCAGCTGCCCCGGGCACTGCAGGGAGGAGACCCCCAGAGGGGCTTCACGTGTCCGGGGTGTGAGGCCCATTGGTGCTGGTTTGGCACCAGGAAGCAGCAGAGCAGGAGCATCCTGAGAGACATCACAGCAGGAAATGAGCTATAGGGACCACGAGCTGCTGCTAATTCATGGTGTCACAAAATCTGCTCCACAGTCGTCTTTAAATATTTATTCCTCAGTGTACAGGCTCACTACCACAGGGAGTTTTTTCACTCAGATCCTCACAAACCCCTGTCCTAAAACACTCACAATGGATTTTGTAGTAATGCTGATATGCAATATGAAGCTACAGGTGTGCTGGGGTGAATATGCACTAAACATAGCTTTTCAATATTACAAACCTGAACACAGCCTAGAAGTAATACAGTTAAAATAATTTTTGAACAACATGACCTCTATTTTGAAGGTCACGGGCAAAAGACCTTCCTTGCTAGAGAGAATATTTTGCAAATGACAAGGAGTAATTTCAATAGGAAAACATTCCATCTTAGAGCAAAGAGCTTAATAAAAAACAGAAGCAAAAGGTTGAAAAACAAATTAAAGTAGAAACCTCCTTTGTTTCACACAATATATTTATAATTTATTTTTAAAGTGGTCCAAATCTTTAGGTATTTTGTGGACAACTCTGAGCCTACTAGTTCTTTGTCCCATTGCACTTACTATCCAATACTGCACATATGCAATAAATGTGCAAGAGGTCAGATTGGGAGTGAGGGACATAACTGAAAACACTTTTGGCCTTTTTTGACTGTGAAAGGCTTTTCAGGTGCATGTTTATTTGAGAAAGGGACTAATATGAGAAGGATGTCTTCTTATTTGATGGCTCTGAACCTACCCCCTCTCCTCACCTTTATGCCAGAGGCACAGTGAATATGCTGGGAGAAGTCTCATGCCATACTTTTCCTCTAGGCCTCCACTGCTGGAAACAGGATATTAAATGCTTGGCAATAAAGCAGGTTCTGCTTGTTGTTCAGTAACCTTGTAGCCTTCAGCGCTGCTCGAAAATCTTACAGGAGCTGAGTACCCAAGCAGGAATCACTGATTTGTATCATGGAGGAAGGAGGATACTAAAGATACACCAGAGAAAACAAAAAAAGAGGCCACCCTTGGAGCGGCCAAATGGGTAGAGACCCATCAGTTCAACTCCTAACCCTCATTACTTGTCCCTTCCCGTTGCTGAATTTAATCTTACATGATTCTTGCCAGCCCCTCCTCTGGCACTGCAGGCTGGCTTTTAACTTGATGAGTGGCTTTTGTGCTCAGCCTCTGCTGGGCAAGGAAGGAGACGAGGCAGTGGGGGAAATAGTGCTGCTTCTCCATCTGGGCTGGGCGGGCCCTGGTGCACAAAACCCATCAATCATGGGAAAAGGGCTCCTCAGCACTGCTAGAGCTGAGGAAAGCATATGTTCTTCCCACCTTTGTTATTAGCCCACCCCCTTACTGTGTGCTCACTGGCAGCCCTCTCCTTGTGATGCCCAGGAGGAACTGGGCTGCTGATCCTGATGGGAGAGGGTGAGGGGCAGAGAGAGAGGCCAGGTGAGTGCTGAGCTCCTGAGCCACTGCTCCCCAGAGGCTGCAGGTAATGGTGTCTGCAGATCTCTTGGGTGCTACTGGAGGTGCCAGGCAGGGAGGACAGCACCACTGGGTAGGATTTGAGCAGAGTTTACATATTACTGTGGTCTACATATTCCTCTCTGGCTCAACTGTCAGCTATCAACCACTTCTAGCAGTCCTCCTCTGCCTTCTCTATTCCTTCCTCATCTTTTTATAAAACATGTCCAGACTTCTGTTAAACTTGTAATACCCAGAGAGCTGTCCCTGCAGACTGAGCTCTGTCCCTTGGCCTCTGCTCTTCACGTAATGGTCAAAGCTGCAGCACAGATGTGGCTGATGGCCAGTGAGCTCTCGTTGTACACAACATCCCAGCAGGCTTGGAGATCAATCCTCAAGCAGACAGAACATTTCTCCTTCACATGGGCACAGTTTTCTGTAGATCTTCCTGAGCTGTCTGAACCTGCTTTTACAGGGACTGTCCTTTGAGCAGCCAGGTGAGGTGGGGATTTGGATACCTGGTGGGTCTGTCAGGTGTATTTGGCAAGTGAGGAAGCCTAGGTTGTGAATACAGGAGTCAGAGTGCCTTTCCTGTCCCCTGTGAAGAGGAGGCAGTCAGGTTTGGGACTGCCAGGTGTGCCTGGTGCAGCTGCTCAGGCAGAGGGAGAGCAGCAGGGCTCAGGCTATGGACATTGTGATGGGCTGCTCCAGTTGTAGAACTGCAAGGAAATGAAGTGTGCATGAGTTTTGTTTTCCCTCTGAAGTACACAATCAATTGGGAAGCCTTCAGAGAGTCTTACTGTTTACAAATTCTGGGTTAGGGAAGAATTAACCTGTTTTTTTCTGAATGCAGTGTTTTAAGTGGGTGAGAACAGTTTGGTCAGGAGGACATAAAACCCATGATGCCTTGCTGGAATGACAAAAGAGACCAAGCTGAAAGACTGCAGTTCAAAAGTGGAAGAAGAAAAGATTCAGGACTTCATTCTGGTCTCTGAATGCTGACAGGGGACAGCTGTGACAATTCTGGGCCATGATGATCTGGGGACCACCATGACGCAGAAGCCTAAAGAACTGAATTTGGTCCCAGTTACTGCAGTACAAATCCAGAACAGCCTGTTAAATCTGACCTGTGGTGAAGAACAAATGGGAACATGTCAGTCCTTCATGTGTAGTCACCCTTCCAGCTCCCTGCTGAATCCACTGGGTTAAGCCTTTCCATATGCCTTGCACATGCAGAGCTGCTCCTCAGCCCTTCTGCTGTTGAAGGGCCACCAAAGGCCCCTTGCATGATGGTGGCTCATTCTGCTGTTTGAAACAGAACATCTTTCACTTGCTTCTTAATATTGATCTGGAATTGCTACTCATTCTTGTGTATCACCATAAAATCCATCTGGAATGCTAGATTCATTCCAATTAAATACCAAGCTTCCATATTAGTCCAAGTGTAATATAAGAATCATGAACTAATCCCAAGCATCAACGTTCTCCTGGCTCTAGCAGAAGGCTGAGAGAGAGGCTCAGTGTTTTTAAATCACTCCACTGTGCTCTCTTATGAAATGCCACCGTTTTCAGCCCCATATCGCATTATTGCCATTGCTGTCCTTTAGGGGGTTGATGTTAATGACAACTGAAAGAGCTTAATGAGCATGTGCCTTGGATAAGCTCTTTACACACCTTATAAAATAATTACATTTTATTGAAAATTCCACAGGGCCAAGCTCACGGGAGCAGTGAGGGGTGCCAGTTAATAGGACACAGTACAGTGCTTTACTCAAATAGGGCCAGATCCTTCAGAAGTTCACCTTCATGGCCACAAAGCACAGCAGAATCACACCTGCCCCTGCCAGCGCAGGATACCTGCTGTGCTCCATCCCGAGACACTGAGGGAAGGCAGCTGAGCTTAAGGATCACAAAACACCCTCTAGGACTAGAAGTGGTATTATATGGCAAGAGGAACAGGATTTGCGTTCTAACAGCACAAAGACACCTGGTGATCTCTGATGGAAAGCGACTTAATAGCATGTTAAACATTCTTTAAATAGTGCTCCTTTTTCCACTCGTGTTCCCATTTAGCACAGATCAAAATTGTTGACCTATTAAAAAAAAGGAAGATATTCCCAAGGGAATGCCTTGCCGTGTTTTCTAGGATGCAACGTGGCCTCTGCCTTTAACAACACACAGCAGTGGCTGCTCTTAGCAGGGCTATAGAAACTTCCTAAATAGGAATGAAGGACAAACAAAGATCCTATTGAATCTGGATAGAATAACTTTCTCAAGTAAGCATTTTGTCAGAGGGAAATGGCTGCATGATTCACAGTAGGTAAACTGCTTGTAATACATTTCATTGGAAAATTAAAATTTGGAAATTTATTTTTCATCTTTAAGCAAAATGCTTCCATATCTATCATTGAGGAAATATTCTTTGAGTTGGAAGAGATTAAAAGAAGGACATCCAAAAGAAATACTCTCATAATGGGCTTTGACTGTTATAAAATACATTTTCTGGATGAAATTTAAATCTTTGTGAAAACTTTTTCAGTCAGTGCCAGGTTGTTCTTGTTGTTATTATTATTATTATTATTATGCATATATATTATTATGCAAGAATGCTTAAGGATCTCATAATTACAAGACCAGACTCTTCAACAAAAGGTGCTCTTTTTGCCAATGGGACTATGAAAACTCCTTTCAAAATACTTGTTAACTGTGTGCAAGACCTCTGTATGAGAGCCCACAAGGACCAGTGTGTCAGGGAAGCTCCTTGCCACCCATGTCTCTCAAGGCAGGGAGTCTGCAGCCACTGACAAGATCTGAGCTGCAGCAGCCTGGACCAAAAAACAAGGGAAGCCTTCAGCATCCAGATCCCAAACTCCTTTGTTGGCAAAATTCTGAATTTTGTGTTACCACAAAGTCAACACAGAAAATCACAGGATGCTTTACAAAAGTGAAAATCTGGTGTATTTTTTCCCTGCCTTATGGTTTCTGAGTCCTTACAGTAGATTAGTGTCATGTTTTCAAGTTTTTTCCTTTGCAACTGTGGAGGTTAAAAATGTATCTTTAAATGTCATATGCATGAATAATTATCAATTTCCTACTATTCCCGTGACATTTCCAGGCTCCTGTCCATGGCTGCTCATTCCTACCCAACCAACCACAGCTTCTGAGCCTGCAGCTAAGGAACACTCCCCATGTAATTGCTTTAGCTCTTGGCACAAGCTCAGGGTGGGAAGCAGAGCAGGGAACAGACAGAATTTTCCAGACTGGGTCAGCTTCAAGGAGAACAGAGTGATTTTCAGCCCATGGAGCGTGTACTTCCAGAGGTTTCACCTATCCCTCTCCTGCAGCATGTTATGGGACAATCAGGATTCCCTGCAAGCTTCTCCCCAGCCACAGTGCTGCAGCTGACAGGGGGAATCCACCCCTGATGGGAGAGAAATGTCCAGCACAGTTACAGGTCTTGCTCAGGGCAAGTGCTGGTTGTGCCTACAAGGTAAAATATACGACTGCAGCAGAGAAACTGGCGAGAAGTTAAAAAGGGGAAAAAAATAAAGGGCTGAAAAAAGAAAGAAGGCTGTTTGAGCAAAGCAAGGCACAAGCACTTCCTGTGAATTACTCCTACAGCTTACAACAGGGAGCCAGAACAAACCAAGGGAGGATAGTGAGGGTGTCACCTGTGTGGTCACTGTGTGTACACAGGCACATCTGTGGTGGGCAGTCACTTGTGGGCCACCGAGGCAGAGCTTTGTATGAGCTCAGTTAAACTCTGAACTCTGCAGCCAACCCCTCCAAATGTGGTCCCTGTGTGTGCTCAGTGCCAGGGGTTACACTCAGGTGTCTGTCTGCAGTTTATAATCAGGAGCTCTATGAAATAATTTCATTAGGCAGGTGTGAGGTAAATGTGCAGCGTAATCCTGTATAACACAATCATCATCACAATTTGATTCCCCTGCCCATCACCTTCACATTTATCTTCAGAGACCTCTTAATGAAACAGCTGCTTAGATTTAATTAAACAACAGCATTATATAAACAAGTTCTTTTGTTTTGTGGGCTGAACAGGGTATTCATCTTCAAAAGCTTTTCTGCCAGAGCTGGCCTGGCTGCCCCTTGACTTGTCTCTACTCCAATTACCACTCCAGTTTAGCTGATTAATTTGTAGCCACTGGCAAACATGCACAGTTGGCAGGACATCATTCCATTTCAGTGACAAGCACTATAAAAAGATCATTATTTTCATTAGCATAAATAACTGCATGTTGATAGAACTCTGGTTTCTGAAAATAGGTTAAAGTCTAAACTGTCTTTATTCATTACCCAGATATAATTGGAAGTAAAATTATCACAGAAGTGAACAATAAGCTATCAGTTTATAATGCTTAATGACTGCACTCAGTCCAGTAATAGTCTGGAATGATTTTTTTTCCATAAAATAAGACTTTTTTTGGTAAATGCCCATACAGACACACACTAATTTTTTACAAAGCCATACATATTTGATGGTATAAAAGAAAAGCCAGTGGAAGAAAGAGCCACATGGCAAATAAATATGTTTTCTACTCCATTTCCTGGGGCATACAGATATTATTTTTCCAGTCTCTGGCCCAGGTTGGATGCTTTGAAAGCTCTTCTGGCTGCAGCCTTCTAGTCAATCATTTCCCTAATAGTTTTTCCCCTACTGGGTCTTTAAGAGTTAATATTGCATAACATGGTCCTTTGAGATTAAAGGCTTAAGTTTTCTGCCATTCTCTTTCCTCCACCATGCTGACTCCACACTCTTGGTGTCACTTTTACTCGAGCTTGGAAATGCAACACCTGAGTCATCCCAGTGATAGAATGTCTGTGCCTGCAAAGGAATTGTCCCCAGCGGGACCCTCTCTGTGATGACACCTCCTACATGCCAAGACATCACCAATAATAAAAGAAAGCAGCAATAATAAGAAACAGTGTTTGAAAGGTAGCTGTTTCAAGAGCTTTAGCCCCTTATTTGCAGCTTAGTAGCTCTTCAGATGAACAAGTGTATTAATACACAGGAGGTGACCATCTGGATTGTTTTAACCCACTGTCCTGAAGGGAAAGTTTAAATGAGATTTCTGCTTTTGGCTCTTAGGGAGTATTTGGTTTTATTTCACTCAGAAAACTTTACAAAGTTTCTCTCTCTCTCTCTCTCTATATATATATACATGGAGCTCTGTATATATATATATAAAGAACCCTGTCTCTGTAGCAATGGTCCAGGGTAAACTCCAGCAAATGTTGGAAAAGTATGAATTTGAGTCACTCTACTGCCCACATGGGTTAATGATTCTGAGAAGAACAGCCCTTGAAAGATACCACTGTTGCTTTTTTGCTTAATTCGCTTCTGATGCTATTAGTGGTAAAATAAATTGTCTTTTGTATTATATAGCAAAACAAACAATGGGCACTGGATGGAAGAAAAAGAGAGACTACCTTTACTTTTTTGCCATCAAGAAGCCTTGCCATTGCTTTGAAATGTTGCCCAGAATATTTTCGTGCCCAGCTTGTCTATGTCTCTCTGTCTATGTTGGAAGATGACTTTGAAAATTAGATGGTTTATGTAACAGGGAAGAGCCAAGGGTAATAAATAGGAGAGCAGACCATTGCCTCAGTATTGAATATTTTCCAGGAAAAAATTGTAGAGGAGTGAGAGGTGAAAACAAGATTTAGACTCCTGACATCCACTGGATCCCTGCAGTTCCTCACAGCTGGCCCCAGCCTCTCAGGCAGAGCCTTGCCCATCTCCAGGGGCTGGATGGGGATGCATGGGGAAAGCTGAAGAATCTGTTATGTTGTCAAAGGATAACCAGAATGAAAATGCCCTGCAAAATGCTGTGTGGGGTTTGCTGAAATTTCACACCCAGAGTGGGATGCAGGGGAGACAGAGGAGAGGAGGGTGGAAGGTCTGACAGCACTGGTAAACCTTCAGGTTGGGAATGGAATATGTTTGGAGGCAAAAAGGATTTTTTTTTTCCTTTTGAAATCACTCTTGTGAAATGCTTATTTTGCAACAAATAGCTCATAAAAACAACAAAACATGCACACTGAAACATGTCCTCTGCATGTCCTGCAGCACCAGCACACTCCCTGGGACAATCTGGGACTGGCAAAAGCTACCAAAGGGCAGAGCTGGGGGTCCTGAGAGCAGGACCAACTCTGCCCTGGGCATTGGATGGCAGTGAGCACTGAGAGGGTGGTGGGTGGGGTCCTGCCTGTCACCTGCTCCTGTGAATGGCTGCAAGAACCCCCATCACATTGGGTAAGTGAGAGGTGAGACAGTCCTTGCGACTTCAGCATCCTGTTATGGCAGCAGAGTAATAAGGAAGCATCAGAAGACTCTCCTCAGAAATAAGCAGGAGAATCCTCTGACTTGATCCTGTGGAGCATGAAGAAGTGTGGGAAATGCCTTTCGGGAGCAGTGATTTAGTAAGACACAGTGTTTACCGATGGTAGCAGGAGCCAGAACTGCTGCAAACTGTGGTTACCTTTTGGGGAGGGAAGAAGAGGTTAAGGATTGTTTGCAGTAGACAACAACTTGCAGAAAGGAGCAAACAAACAGGTTTGTTTGTTTGCTTTAAGTTACTGCAAAACATCCTCAGAGGGTCATTGTAAATAGAAAGCATTTTGGATCTGACTACTTGGGGTGTTGCTGAATAGGATGCATTGTATGATCAGGACAAAAGGCATTAATAAGTCAACAGAAGCCAGACATTAAGGTAGAATAAGAGCTTGCCAATTCCATCTGTAGGGAAAAGTGGATATTTCTGATGCAACTGCTGGAAATTCGTGGCATTCTGGAAAATGCTGTTGTAGTTCTGAAAAACCATGAGAGGAAGTAGATACAGTATCAAGGAATGAGTTTGATTTGCTACTGAAGAGTTCACCTGGGCTGAGGTCCCGTTTGGCTGGTGCTGTATGGGCAGGAGAGGAGCTTTGTGCAGAGCAGGGACTGCAGGGTGCCTGCCTGCCAGGTTAGCTCTAAATGTGCTCTACCATCGTTTTGGGAAGTGCTGCTTGCACAGTGGCAGCAAACTTGCAAACAACAGCTTGTCTGAACTTACTTAACAGAATAAAAAGACACTATTTTAGACTGGTAGGCACCTTTGAGTTTTGCTAAACAGGGAAATTCATTTATCTGAACTACCAATCATGAATGGTTTTGTAATACCAACTACCAGCTCTGAGAAAGAAAATGGAGAGAGACCAGAATAGTTTTTTACAAACAATAACAATCATGGTCCTGCAGTTTAAGTGAATTCAAGACCATTTACCTGGAACAGAGGCTGCAATATCTTGTTAAACTCCCTGACTGGCCAACGTGCCCTCAGAAGCACCTGCCTCACTCTGCAGGCACAGTCAGCAGCTGCTTTTGGTTTTGTCTGGTCTATAGCAAGTGACAGTGGAACTTTGTGCTGCGTGCTCAAACACCAGGTGAACATATGTACTACTTGTGCCCATGCCTGAGATGGATTTTCTTCCTTTTAATGATTATTTCTGTTACAATCATCATTATCATACGAATTGTCCAGGAAAGCACAACAAAAGCAGTTTTCTTTCCTCGCAAGAATCAGCTCTGAGGACTCATTCCAATGTCCTAGTCCATAGCTGAGCAGAAAATGCTTGTGCTTGCATTTTCTTCAGCTGTTGCTATCCTGGCTGCCAACATGGCTCAACTCATGATGGATCAGATTCACTGCTGCAAGATGCTTGCTTGGAGCGAAAGATTCAAATGCTTTAAGAGGCATCCATGCTGTTTTCCAAGTATCACCCTATTGGCTGCCCTCCAGTAACCTTATCTGGCTAATATAATGCTGCAGAAACAAAACTGAAGAGATAAAGAAAACCAACGTTCTGACACGTAGACACGGCAGAGTAAAAACACTGATCAGGGAGAACACATTTTTAATGTAATGCAGGTGACCTGGAATATCTTTAATTCCTGTGTCCATTTCCCTATATGTAATACAGCAGATTTAAAACCTTTTTAGCCTTTTGAGCGTGGATTTCTGGGCTGAAGGATCACAATGAAGTTTTATAGCCCTTTCTTATGAAGTGTGGCATTTCTGACATTATTTGATGCGCAAGAGCAACTGCATTAGTCAAAGGCTACGCTTGAATAGTTATCACTTTAAGCCCATGCCCTGGGAGTATTGTATTCAGTTCCCTCATTATTTCCAGCCCTGCAGGTTATACCAAGAGTTGCTATTAGTACATTACAATCATAAAATGAAGGTAGTCACTTTCTATAAGGGTCGAGTTTACTCATAGAAGCAGGCAAACTTCACTCCGCAGCTTGGATGGACTGGTGGTGCCCCTTTCCAAGGTTTTTGGCTGCCTGGTTGTTTTGTGTGCAGCCTTGCTCTACTTGGGTCCAAGACTGGCTTGGACAACTCTGTATCATTCAGCAAAGTCTCACAGTACAGCATCTGTATGATGCAGCCATCAGCCTGTTCATCTCACACAAGCTCCGATGTTTACCAAATATACAGTCCATGGTATCAGAGGAGCGTTTGGGTCAGAGTGTTTGGGTCTTAGTGCTATAAGAGAAAAGCATTCTGAGTGTATTTAGCACTTGATGATTCTAGAGCACAGCAGTTTTCAAGTAGGTTAACATCTTGTGTTTGCTGAGGTCAGTGTGCCTTCCAAGCAGTCTTAGCCTTGGCAGCGTCCTGCTGGGTATCAGGGAATGAAAAAAGGCAGATGGGGTGGTTCAGTGAGCACCAGGCCCTGTGCTTGTCTCCTGTCTGCCAGTGTGGGTGAGCTAGTGAGAGGGGTGTTGGTACTCTGAGGAACCATGGTGATCAAGTCACCAAGTGTGGAGGAAAATATGCAGAAAAGAAAGAGGAACATTCATGACATAGGGGCCCATTCTCCACTTGACAGTGCTGTTCCTTTTCCCAGATCTCCTGATGCAGATTCCCTGGGAGTGACCACATCTGCACGCTGCAGGCAGGGCAGCACACACTGCCCTGAGTGGGAGAGCAGTGCTGGAGGTGTTGGTGACTGCACCTAAGGGAGCAAAACTGCTCCCAGTCTGGCTGGCAGAAAGGTGTCACTTCCCACTGCCTGGCAAAACACTCTTTGGCTGAACACAGCCCTGATGGCAGGAAGGCAGGCAGGTTGCTTGGGCACATCTGAGTGCACATCTGCTGCTGAAAAAGTCCTAATAGATTTTAGGGGTGGAAGGAAAACAGTTGAAATTGAAAAAAATGTTTTCTGTGGGAAAAATTTCCTTGACCCCAGTTCTCTGTGTGTTACAACAAGCAAGATACAGATCCAGGGGACATACAAAATGAAATAGAAAAGAACAAGATGCCCCGTCCTAATCTGAGCCACGTTTGGTGGAGCTCTGTGGCCGTACTATAGCACAGGGCCAGGCTTCCACACCGTGCCTTTCATTTGTTAATCACTTCTTGAAAAGGCAGTGATCTCCCTTTTGCTAAAGCAGTGTTTAGTAGGGGTGCCTCACATCTGATCACCATCAATCAGTGAAATGAAAGCCATCAATTTAACGGTAAGATGATAGGATAAGATCTTAATACATCTCATTGATGGTGCTTTGCCTCAGAGGCACAGGAAAGAGCCTTATTTGGCTGTGTGTTGTCTACATTCAATAGTGCTTTGAAGCCTGGGCATTAAATGTGGCACCTTTCCCTATAAATAACTTCTATTCTTACCTTAATTGCAGTCCTAACCAACACTAGTAAAATTGTAACATCACAACTGCACCCAAAATAATTTTTTGTCATCTTAAATGGTAACAGAATTTTAGCAAAACATAAAAAAGATTTTAATCAGCTATTTTCTTGGAAGTTTTCTGAGGAAACATCAGGCTTCAAGAAACGTCAGTCTGTGGTATGAAATCTTAAAACCACACAATCCTTTTCTGACCTTGCCTTTCCCAAAAAAAGTTGACGGCAGTATATTAAGAAGAAATAAAATATCCGAATTGCAAAATATTCCCCTGTATAATTTTTTTTTTCTGAGAGAATGTTAAAAAAATATGATATGATAGGTGTTAACCACACCACTTGAAGAACTGAAATGCTGTGGTGTTAGTCAGATTATAAGAAGATAAATGGACTATCAGGATTACATATTTAACCTATTTATTTAGAGATCTCTTTCTAAAAGGCATATATAGACTACAGATATGTCTAGTCCACACATAGATAGTCAGTGGAGACACCTCAGGGGTTTTCTTTGTTGTGTTTTGTGTTTGGTAAAGCTTCTTATCAAAGCATAGCCAGATTTTGAACAGTTAAGGCAAGACTCCTAACTTTGATCACTCTCTAAGCTGCTGTTGTAATGGCCAACCAGGTCAACGGGCTGTTTGCCACTGGGCTTATCATCTGTCTGGTGCTGATGTGCTTGTCCTGTCTGGAAGGCGTGTTGTTTATGCTGAGGATATTTATCCCTGCCAGGAATCAGGTTTTCACCCCAATATCACACGTGTGGGTGTAACCGTGATATGAAGTACAATCCTTTCACCACAGGCTATAAAGCCCAGGTTTCAGCAAAGCTGTTCTTCAAAGGCCAAGAATCCCAAAACTGGAGCCTGTATTGATTGGTGCTAACAGCACCAGGAGCAAGAAACGAATGGAGCATCCACAGTTTAAATATTACTTTGGTTGAACTAATTGACTTATGGTGAGAAGAGCTAAACCAGCATGAGGCTCTGCCCCTGCTAACATGTGCGTGGGAGAGGAGAAGCCCAGAACAGCAACACTGCATAACGACCCAGGAGCAGTAAAATGATGTATGAGCACTCTTCTCGTTTTCACAAGGCAGCAGTGGAACACTAACTTGTTTCCATGGCAACCCTGAAAAAGAATTACGGCTTTAAAACTGACTGAATGGTAGCCCCATGAAAAAGTAAAGGGCAGACCATATCTTTCTAAAATATAATTTAGTACTAAGTCACCTGAACAGTATTAGCTAAAAGGATTTCAGCTCTAGACTTGGGAAGTGACCCATTTGGGATACGGAGTGTTAGGTTTTTCTAATGGTGTGCCTGAGATCTGAAGGGCCTGGAGGACACACCATAGTGTACAGCATAAAAAGAGAGGAAAAAACCTTTATGCCTGAAATCCCTTATCAGAAAAACATGAAATTATTGAGGTGAAGGGGAGTGGAATAGTCTGATAGAAAACTGGCACTTTTTGTGAAGACACAGTAACACACATGTTGAGTGCCTAGTACAAAAATACACAGGGAAAGGAAGAGGAATTCAGTGGAAATTAAACAATTCTTGGCGTGAGTAAGGGGAAGCTTCTATATTTATACTGGAAACACGTCCAGTTAGACTAGGAGGCCAGCATCTGCCTCTGGTGTGATGCATTATCCTGCCCTCAGAAGGCAATTGAAATCTAATCCTGTAGTCCCTGAACACTTCAAAAAGTTTTTTGACAGGAAAAACTCCCATTAACTACAGCAAGAGTTGAGAAAAATGCTCAGGATTTGGTCCTTTACGTGAAATCCGAGGGGCTGGGGAGAAGAGAAGGAGAAGTAATTTGTACATACAAGATGGCATTTTTTACATGACAATAGTTAAAAGATCTAATTTATTATGGGTGACAAATTTTGCAAAGTGGGAATTTCTGACCCAAATTTATAGTCAGAGAATTTCCTTTGGAAATAAGAAAATATTAGATCCCAGCAAAGCCCCACATATATTAGTTACAGACTTAGCACTTGCCAACATTTGGAAAGTGTGGTTGGATTAATGTAGGGAGGCAGATCTGTAGCTGTTATAAACTGGCAACAGATAACTGTATGGTTCAGGGCTTGGTCAGCCAAACCTCACTGCAAATTACAGAAATCAGTATTTTACCAAGAAATTTGGCCAATAAAGCACTGAGAACAGTGTAAACCCATGAAAATAGACCTCCACTCAGGAGCAGGGGCTGTTCAGCTCCTCCCACAGTCAAACATCATGGTGTGAGTTGAGCTGAAATCTGGGTGCCCCTGCTCTCTTTCAGTGGTTTACAAAAAGCAGCTGAGTGTAAAACCTCATTAAAAAGTCTTGTTCAAAAAATGAGTACAAGCATTGACCTCGGTTTCTAGAAATGGCCACAAGAAGGAATTATTTCTGTGTTTGGGTAAACGAGGACTTCGATCTGCAGCCTTTTTTTTCTTTTCCCAGCAGAAACCTGCACAGATACTGTTTTCACAAAACCATTGCTTTTGAGCCTTAGCAAAACCAGTGTCCTGATTCTCAAGAACCATCAACACTGTTAATCCCTTAGGCTGGGATTTTCAAAAAAAATCTCAAAAGAAAAAGCTCGGTGAAAGAAATAAGCACCCTTGGCACCCTGGCCATCCCTCTCTGTGGGCCACAGACCTGGCACCCAGCAGCAGAGGAGCCCAGTGCACAGGATACCTTTGCCCTCTTCTGGGAACACTCACTTAAAACATCACATTAAGGTACAGGTTGAAACAAATCACAGGTGTGTTTAATAACGTATAAAACAGCTTAGTAAAATTGTCATGAAAATTTAAAAGCTTGGGCAAAAACCCTACACCTCTGCCATTTATACTGATGACAATGATAATGAAAAAAATAATGATGTTTTAACTCACCCATCAAAAAAATTTATTCACCCTGAGAGAGTAGAAATGTGCAAAGCTGGTGGAAAGATATACTTACCTTGAATTTATAAACTGCTCCTCAGATAAAGAAATACAGGATGAGGAGTCGCCTCATTTACATTCACCCAGTCACCCTTGGCTGTTTTTTCAGCCAAGTGGATGCAAATCCTTTGAAGCCATTGTAAGAGAGAAGCCCTAAACCTGAGCCCAGTTTCACTGCCCACACACCAAGGCAATGATGATTCCCTGTGCACAGCAACTGCCAGAGATGACCCACAGCATTGCTGGGCACCACAGCAGTCTCCAGTCACCACCTGCAGCCCATCAAATGCTCCAAATGTGAGGAAAGGAGTCAGGATCATGAAGAAAGAAACATTTCTCGCCTTACCTAATACTGCTTAATGATCTTTCTGCTTAATATAAGATGAACAATTTTTCCTTACTCCAGTAGCTACGTGGCAGATGACATAATAGAAATTATACTATAATTATTAGTCTGAAAAGGCAATTCCAATGCACTTGTTTCTTGCTGGTTGATGTCCAGAGAAGTTCTACATCCTGAACTAGAGCTTTGCCAGCAACTCGCTCTAAAAAGAAAACAGAAAACAAAAAGGGATTGTTTACTCTAGAAATCACATGCTGAAAGACCCTGAAGGAGCAAAAGGCAACAGGGGAATTGAACAATAAGGGCTGTGGCAAGGAGATCATACGACTTCATAAGGTAGATGTTTCTATTTTGGAATTGTTTCATATCACAGGGGTGATCCAAGCTTGTCAAACTGCCTGGACATGGCAGAGCAGAAGTGATACTTGAGGAGGCCATAAAGAAGAAAGCTTGGCTGAAGAGGGCACTTCTCTTTTATAGGGCCGAGCACAAGGCATTTGCAATCAAAGCACACACATGGGCATTCAGCCTTAGATTTACTGAAGACAGTGGTGTAACAAGAGAAAAAGGAGAGAGGACACACTGAGCTGTGTGTGGCTTTGTTTTGTGGACAGCCACAGCTTAAGGAAATGGAGATATGAGTAAGGACTTTTGGGAAGGTTGCCGTGCTACAAGACATATTCCTCTGAGTGTTTATGCCTGCTCCTCCCTAGCTGTAGATAAAGGAAAATGAAGCAGCTCTTCCATGACCTTGTCTGGCATTAGCCCCCTGACCTCATCTCAGTACCATAAGCATGCTTTAATGTATACAGATACACATATTTAGTGTTTAACCACAACAGGTCTAGATTCCAGCTTTTTATTCCTGTGGAAAATGGCATGGTGAACTTAGGCAATTTGCCATTGCAAAGAATGAGAATCCCACCAGCAAATTGCTCCTTGCAGCGCCCAGCAGCAGACCTTGTAAATGACTATGATTGAATCTATTCTAAATTAATTTGGAAGCGTGTGGGATTTTAAGACAGAAGAACTGATCACTGCACAGTTAATTGGGGCTGCCCTCTTAGCCCTGTGCCCCGTCAGCCCAGCTAAGCAGCTGTCCCAGCAAAGGGACAGGGGACGTCGAGGACGCAAGCGAAGAGCCCTGACAGGAATTTAAATGAAACAAAATAGCCAAATTCTTTGCTCCGTTGGCTTTGTTGGGCTTAGGTCTGCAGAGAGCTTGAACCAAGTGCCAAACACACAATACAAACACAAGAACAAGTGTGATTCACGCGGCATTTCCACTGTGCCCATTTCTGCATGCTCCTGCTCTCGAATCCCTGGGAGGCAGCCAGCAAGTGCTCAGCTCTACACTGCAGAACCTATCTGCTGTTACCTCAGCCTGCAGTTCTCTCAACAACAGGGCTTCGGGGTCCATTTACCCCGCTAGAAATGAGGACTGAACGGGGTTAACACGGCGTGCTCAGCATCCTTCTCTCCCGCGCTCATCCTCAGTCGCGCTCGGTTCCCCCTGCCCGTGCGAGCTGGGGCTGCTCCTCTCGCACAGCGCAGAGCTGGGAGAGAGGTCCCTAATTACAAATAATTACTGCAAATCCCGAATAAGTGCTGGGGTGTGACAGACGGAGTAGCGCCGAGGCGTGCACAGCAGGAAAAGCATCAGGCGTTTGGGGGCTCTGGCTGTCAAAGGGAGAGGCACTCGCAGCCCCCGCGGCTGCTGGGAGGGGGCTCCGCGGGGCTTTATGTGCTCTGCGCTCCTGGATAAGGCTCCCGGTAACGACTGGCCCAGCGGAGCCTTTAAAACAAATTATGGATGATAAAGCAGGAACCCAAGGTAAATTTTCAGAGCTGAAAAAGAGCTCACGTCTTTATAGACCGGCCGAGCACGTTTAGGGGAGAGCCGCCAGGGTGCAATAGGCGTGATTCCACATTATGTCACTTTTAAGAGTAAAACTTCATAATCCCCGGCAACCTCCGCATCCTAAGAAGCAGAGTTTGGAAAGTTACCACACACCGAAACACCTCGTGTCTCCAGGAGGCCATTAGTGCTCAGGTAACTCATCCCTGCAGTGACTTTGTGTGCACAGAGCGAGCTGTGGCAGGTCCGGGGAGCGGGAAGAGGATGAGGTGGGGCTGGATTGAACTGGGGCAGCCGAGCAGCACCCCAGACCTGGCAGGGCTGCCACTCCCACCGCGGGATCCCTGGCTTGGAGGGCACCATAAATGAGCCATGCTTGCATGGGTCTTTGCTACTGATTCACCAGTGTGGCACTTACAGGGACTAAGATCAATTAAATATTCCAGAATTCTTAATTTTTAGGCAGCAGCTCATCCTACACTAATTAGTGCAAATGGGAGGGTGGGGAGAGGGTGGGGAAACCAGAGTTTAAACACTACAGTGACAGATGAATTTTATAGGATTTAATGATTCATTCTGAGGCACAACCATCTTTTCAAATACTATTACAGCTATTGTTCAAGGACTGCGTGTTTTCAGGGCTGTTCATCACAGGGCAGATCCAAACCCTACTGGAGATATTGCAAAGACTTAAATGCTTTTGATGTAGGACAGAGCTGACATGTTAAGAAATAAATCTAATTAAATTCTGTGTAACAGGGATATGTTAATGTGAATGCAGGTACCTGAAATGTTCTGTAAGGTGGATGTGATGTTGGTTCAGACACAGCTGTCTTATGTGACTGTTGATGAGGCATTGGTTTAAGTTTTTGCTTACATTTCCAAATAACCCTTCATACTTTTGGCTACCCTGTCCACTGTGTGAGTTGTTGCAGCAGCTGGTGTGGCAGAGGGTGCTGAACAACCACCTTTTACACACCAGGACACTGTTGTATTTCATAGAGACTTTTCAGACATGAATTTAGCTAAACCCCTTGAATTATTTTTGAGTATTTTAACCAATATTGGTTAACCAAAATTGGTTAACTTCTTACCCATGCTGGTAGTGTAGTAGTGTCACATGAGCTTCTTGCAGACTCTACCAAAACACTCTTGAAGGCACAAAATTCTGATCCTTAGAAAACAGCTACCTTGTAAAATCTGTTGATCAAACAGAGATTTCAGTGCAGGAATCCAGATCTTTCTCAGCCCAGCTATCATCTTTCTTTCTCTGCCTTACCAGGAGCCTGTAGGTGTTTTGCATGCAATACAAAACCAGCCATGATCAAGTTCTGTTTATACAAATTACTACACAGGTTATGTCTTACCCTTTGGGTATCTCAAACATTACTAAGGCTGTATATCAGAGTCCTTCAAAATCCAGAAAGATAATATAGCCAGCACTTGGCTTTAAGTGATACAAAGTTCATCTCTTTCATTCTATTCTTTATAAATGGGCATTCTTAGATGGGATCAGACCCCAAAACCTCTTGTCCAGCTTGCTGTCTCCAAGAATACCAAGAAAGAGGTGAACAGAAGAGAAAGTGAGAGCTGGAGGTCATGGGTATAATGTGTCATCACATAACTCTCCTCATAATTTCCAATAAAAAGACAAAGACTCGAGCCAGCTCTAAGGAAAGCTGCTATTCCACACCATCACACCACAAAAACGAGCATCCTCCCAAAGTGGAAATTCCACATCCAGAGCCTGCCTTGTTTTCCGGGTGGCAGCTGGGCCCAAAACAACCTTTGGCAAATGGAACATAGTGCACGTAAGCTGGTCTTTCCTCCAATTTCATCTGCAGTGATAATTAATGAATCTGACAAGCACCAGACGCTCTCTCTTTGCATCGTCTTTGAATGATTTGCCACACAGAGGGCACATCACTGCCTGAACACCTCGCCTACCACTGTGGTGAATATTTATACAGATTTGTCACCATGAGCTAGCATGATGTTGCAGTAATCATTAATCTGCTATCTAGTGTTTAATTGCTCTTATCTGCTGCTGCAGAGAAAAGGAGCAGTTCATTAGGCAGAAGCAGTTCACTGGCAACATCTCTCCTCTAACTCTGGCCTGGAGCCGGAGGGTGTCGAACCCCACTCCCTCCCTTCTGTGGCTGTAGGGATCCATGGTTTATGGATCACTTCTGCTGGAAATCTGCTGGCTCTGGGGGTGTCTGTGTGGCATCCCCCGTGCCCGGGCTGTGGGCTGTGCTGGCAGGGCTGCCCTGTGCTGAGGTGCTGTCTCTGTGGTGGCAGCAGGGTGCAGGATTCAAGTGCAGCATTGACCATACCCCTCCCCAGCACTCTGGCCAAGCCTTGCCTTTGTCCCAGCCTGCCCAGCCTTGCCTCACCCTCCCCTCTTCTCCCTGAATCCCTTGGCCCCTCAGCCCTCTCTGCTCCAGGACACCACCTGGATGCTTTCCCCCAGTGCCTCACCCTGACACACGTGTCCCCCCCAGGGCCCGGCTTGTGCCAAAAACCAAAACATGAGAGGCTAGTTAATGCAACTGGCTGCCAGCACCTGTTCTGTATGCTAGGAATGTGAAATATGTGCCTGCCAAAAATAACACTACCATATACACAGATACAACTTAGCCATCAGATAGGAAAAACCCAGCAGCTTCCCAGCCAGAGATGCAGATATGGCTCTTCTGGAACAGAAGGAGCAGAGAAATGCAGTACCTACACAACCAAGTTTTCTCTGCTGTGTACTCCAAATGACACCTTTTGCTCAGAGGCCCTTAGGCACAAAGAATCAGGGTGGCTGGGATGGATAAAATAATACGTTTAGTTTTCGGGGTAATAATATGTCTTTCAAATGAGAATAGTCTGTTGCTGCAAGCTTCAAAGAAGCAGTCAGTGCACTTTTTAAAGCCCAAATAGGCATTTTATGATGCAAAGGATAAATCTGTCAGTAAAGATACTCGTAAGTCAAGTAAATACAGCTGTTCTCTTATGTGAAAAGCTAGACATTACTATTGTGGGGAAAATTCTGCCCTCTCTTAACAGTGAGCAAAGAAAGAGGGAAAAGCAGAAAGACAAAAGGTGAGGAGTTTTGTTCTACACCCTGGAGCAGCAAGCTGCAACCAGACATACAGTTAGTGGGCTTGGGCTCTGGCAGCAGCACTTCAGCACCAGTGGGGTGTGTGGTGGGGGAAGAGGATCTGCAAACTGCCACCCCCCTGAAACACAGACTGTTTGCTCCATCTGACCATAGCTGGTCTTTCAGATCAGCCCCTTTGCAAGTTGCTAATTCCTCAGGACTGTGGCAAACTGGGAAACACGGATGTGATATGAGAGTCACCTGTAAGGGGCAATTTAAATAATGTTAGTTAAATAATGGCTGGACAGAATGATTATCGTGGTCCCAACCATGATAATTTCCAAAGCTGAGAAGAAAAGAAGAAAGGGCTCTGGGGCTGGGAATAAGAAGCCAGATGGGGTTCCTGCTGACAGCAGCACAGGAGCCTATGCTAGAGCAGGTGTGTGGTGGAGGAGCAGGTACTCCCATGGTGGCAGCACTTCGGGCATGGGTGTGCAGCTGCCTACAGACACAGACCACTGGCACAGGATGGGAGCTGGTGGAGCTGGTGAAAGCTGGCACACACATACCTGTACAACAGTGAAAGTCTCATGTGCTCAATATTGCCTCTTTTTTTTTTTTTTAAATGAAGATATTGTTTTGGAATTCAATGTCCCAAATGGGACTGTTACATTATTATGGATGAGAAATAAGAAAACTCCCAAGACTCATCTTAGATGGACTGAACTCTGTGGCTTCAAGAGGAGGAATGTACAAAAAGCCACAGGAAACCTTCCTGTTCAATACCAGACTGCAAGATCAGCTATAAAATTGCAGGATCAAAGGTCTGTCTAGCTCAGCAGCCTGCTGCTAGTAGGGGCCAATATGTGATGCAGAAGGCAGGCTGCAAGGGCAGGATGGTCCTGAGCAGTCTCCCTCATGTGCTGTCCCCCTTCTAGACAGTGCTCCTAACTTCTGCTCCCAGTGTTTCAGCATTTTCTGTGCCAATGATTGCCTTCAGACCACAACAGTTCCTAGGCAGTGATACCTGTACCCTTTATGCATGTGTTTAAATTCCATTTGAAGCTGTTTACAAACGGCAGCCCCAGGGAAGGAGTCCCAGAGTTTGGTTGTGTGTTACGCTTCATCAGATGTAATTTCTCCTCTAACCTGTACCAACAGCCTGGTAAGCTCTGAGTTCACAATCAGAGGGCCAAACACAAACAATTAGTCCCCTAGCTGGGNTCCTTGCAGCGCCCAGCAGCAGACCTTGTAAATGACTATGATTGAATCTATTCTAAATTAATTTGGAAGCGTGTGGGATTTTAAGACAGAAGAACTGATCACTGCACAGTTAATTGGGGCTGCCCTCTTAGCCCTGTGCCCCGTCAGCCCAGCTAAGCAGCTGTCCCAGCAAAGGGACAGGGGACGTCGAGGACGCAAGCGAAGAGCCCTGACAGGAATTTAAATGAAACAAAATAGCCAAATTCTTTGCTCCGTTGGCTTTGTTGGGCTTAGGTCTGCAGAGAGCTTGAACCAAGTGCCAAACACACAATACAAACACAAGAACAAGTGTGATTCACGCGGCATTTCCACTGTGCCCATTTCTGCATGCTCCTGCTCTCGAATCCCTGGGAGGCAGCCAGCAAGTGCTCAGCTCTACACTGCAGAACCTATCTGCTGTTACCTCAGCCTGCAGTTCTCTCAACAACAGGGCTTCGGGGTCCATTTACCCCGCTAGAAATGAGGACTGAACGGGGTTAACACGGCGTGCTCAGCATCCTTCTCTCCCGCGCTCATCCTCAGTCGCGCTCGGTTCCCCCTGCCCGTGCGAGCTGGGGCTGCTCCTCTCGCACAGCGCAGAGCTGGGAGAGAGGTCCCTAATTACAAATAATTACTGCAAATCCCGAATAAGTGCTGGGGTGTGACAGACGGAGTAGCGCCGAGGCGTGCACAGCAGGAAAAGCATCAGGCGTTTGGGGGCTCTGGCTGTCAAAGGGAGAGGCACTCGCAGCCCCCGCGGCTGCTGGGAGGGGGCTCCGCGGGGCTTTATGTGCTCTGCGCTCCTGGATAAGGCTCCCGGTAACGACTGGCCCAGCGGAGCCTTTAAAACAAATTATGGATGATAAAGCAGGAACCCAAGGTAAATTTTCAGAGCTGAAAAAGAGCTCACGTCTTTATAGACCGGCCGAGCACGTTTAGGGGAGAGCCGCCAGGGTGCAATAGGCGTGATTCCACATTATGTCACTTTTAAGAGTAAAACTTCATAATCCCCGGCAACCTCCGCATCCTAAGAAGCAGAGTTTGGAAAGTTACCACACACCGAAACACCTCGTGTCTCCAGGAGGCCATTAGTGCTCAGGTAACTCATCCCTGCAGTGACTTTGTGTGCACAGAGCGAGCTGTGGCAGGTCCGGGGAGCGGGAAGAGGATGAGGTGGGGCTGGATTGAACTGGGGCAGCCGAGCAGCACCCCAGACCTGGCAGGGCTGCCACTCCCACCGCGGGATCCCTGGCTTGGAGGGCACCATAAATGAGCCATGCTTGCATGGGTCTTTGCTACTGATTCACCAGTGTGGCACTTACAGGGACTAAGATCAATTAAATATTCCAGAATTCTTAATTTTTAGGCAGCAGCTCATCCTACACTAATTAGTGCAAATGGGAGGGTGGGGAGAGGGTGGGGAAACCAGAGTTTAAACACTACAGTGACAGATGAATTTTATAGGATTTAATGATTCATTCTGAGGCACAACCATCTTTTCAAATACTATTACAGCTATTGTTCAAGGACTGCGTGTTTTCAGGGCTGTTCATCACAGGGCAGATCCAAACCCTACTGGAGATATTGCAAAGACTTAAATGCTTTTGATGTAGGACAGAGCTGACATGTTAAGAAATAAATCTAATTAAATTCTGTGTAACAGGGATATGTTAATGTGAATGCAGGTACCTGAAATGTTCTGTAAGGTGGATGTGATGTTGGTTCAGACACAGCTGTCTTATGTGACTGTTGATGAGGCATTGGTTTAAGTTTTTGCTTACATTTCCAAATAACCCTTCATGCTTTTGGCTACCCTGTCCACTGTGTGAGTTGTTGCAGCAGCTGGTGTGGCAGAGGGTGCTGAACAACCACCTTTTACACACCAGGACACTGTTGTATTTCATAGAGACTTTTCAGACATGAATTTAGCTAAACCCCTTGAATTATTTTTGAGTATTTTAACCAATATTGGTTAACCAAAATTGGTTAACTTCTTACCCATGCTGGTAGTGTAGTAGTGTCACATGAGCTTCTTGCAGACTCTACCAAAACACTCTTGAAGGCACAAAATTCTGATCCTTAGAAAACAGCTACCTTGTAAAATCTGTTGATCAAACAGAGATTTCAGTGCAGGAATCCAGATCTTTCTCAGCCCAGCTATCATCTTTCTTTCTCTGCCTTACCAGGAGCCTGTAGGTGTTTTGCATGCAATACAAAACCAGCCATGATCAAGTTCTGTTTATACAAATTACTACACAGGTTATGTCTTACCCTTTGGGTATCTCAAACATTACTAAGGCTGTATATCAGAGTCCTTCAAAATCCAGAAAGATAATATAGCCAGCACTTGGCTTTAAGTGATACAAAGTTCATCTCTTTCATTCTATTCTTTATAAATGGGCATTCTTAGATGGGATCAGACCCCAAAACCTCTTGTCCAGCTTGCTGTCTCCAAGAATACCAAGAAAGAGGTGAACAGAAGAGAAAGTGAGAGCTGGAGGTCATGGGTATAATGTGTCATCACATAACTCTCCTCATAATTTCCAATAAAAAGACAAAGACTCGAGCCAGCTCTAAGGAAAGCTGCTATTCCACACCATCACACCACAAAAACGAGCATCCTCCCAAAGTGGAAATTCCACATCCAGAGCCTGCCTTGTTTTCCGGGTGGCAGCTGGGCCCAAAACAACCTTTGGCAAATGGAACATAGTGCACGTAAGCTGGTCTTTCCTCCAATTTCATCTGCAGTGATAATTAATGAATCTGACAAGCACCAGACGCTCTCTCTTTGCATCGTCTTTGAATGATTTGCCACACAGAGGGCACATCACTGCCTGAACACCTCGCCTACCACTGTGGTGAATATTTATACAGATTTGTCACCATGAGCTAGCATGATGTTGCAGTAATCATTAATCTGCTATCTAGTGTTTAATTGCTCTTATCTGCTGCTGCAGAGAAAAGGAGCAGTTCATTAGGCAGAAGCAGTTCACTGGCAACATCTCTCCTCTAACTCTGGCCTGGAGCCGGAGGGTGTCGAACCCCACTCCCTCCCTTCTGTGGCTGTAGGGATCCATGGTTTATGGATCACTTCTGCTGGAAATCTGCTGGCTCTGGGGGTGTCTGTGTGGCATCCCCCGTGCCCGGGCTGTGGGCTGTGCTGGCAGGGCTGCCCTGTGCTGAGGTGCTGTCTCTGTGGTGGCAGCAGGGTGCAGGATTCAAGTGCAGCATTGACCATACCCCTCCCCAGCACTCTGGCCAAGCCTTGCCTTTGTCCCAGCCTGCCCAGCCTTGCCTCACCCTCCCCTCTTCTCCCTGAATCCCTTGGCCCCTCAGCCCTCTCTGCTCCAGGACACCACCTGGATGCTTTCCCCCAGTGCCTCACCCTGACACACGTGTCCCCCCCAGGGCCCGGCTTGTGCCAAAAACCAAAACATGAGAGGCTAGTTAATGCAACTGGCTGCCAGCACCTGTTCTGTATGCTAGGAATGTGAAATATGTGCCTGCCAAAAATAACACTACCATATACACAGATACAACTTAGCCATCAGATAGGAAAAACCCAGCAGCTTCCCAGCCAGAGATGCAGATATGGCTCTTCTGGAACAGAAGGAGCAGAGAAATGCAGTACCTACACAACCAAGTTTTCTCTGCTGTGTACTCCAAATGACACCTTTTGCTCAGAGGCCCTTAGGCACAAAGAATCAGGGTGGCTGGGATGGATAAAATAATACGTTTAGTTTTCGGGGTAATAATATGTCTTTCAAATGAGAATAGTCTGTTGCTGCAAGCTTCAAAGAAGCAGTCAGTGCACTTTTTAAAGCCCAAATAGGCATTTTATGATGCAAAGGATAAATCTGTCAGTAAAGATACTCGTAAGTCAAGTAAATACAGCTGTTCTCTTATGTGAAAAGCTAGACATTACTATTGTGGGGAAAATTCTGCCCTCTCTTAACAGTGAGCAAAGAAAGAGGGAAAAGCAGAAAGACAAAAGGTGAGGAGTTTTGTTCTACACCCTGGAGCAGCAAGCTGCAACCAGACATACAGTTAGTGGGCTTGGGCTCTGGCAGCAGCACTTCAGCACCAGTGGGGTGTGTGGTGGGGGAAGAGGATCTGCAAACTGCCACCCCCCTGAAACACAGACTGTTTGCTCCATCTGACCATAGCTGGTCTTTCAGATCAGCCCCTTTGCAAGTTGCTAATTCCTCAGGACTGTGGCAAACTGGGAAACACGGATGTGATATGAGAGTCACCTGTAAGGGGCAATTTAAATAATGTTAGTTAAATAATGGCTGGACAGAATGATTATCGTGGTCCCAACCATGATAATTTCCAAAGCTGAGAAGAAAAGAAGAAAGGGCTCTGGGGCTGGGAATAAGAAGCCAGATGGGGTTCCTGCTGACAGCAGCACAGGAGCCTATGCTAGAGCAGGTGTGTGGTGGAGGAGCAGGTACTCCCATGGTGGCAGCACTTCGGGCATGGGTGTGCAGCTGCCTACAGACACAGACCACTGGCACAGGATGGGAGCTGGTGGAGCTGGTGAAAGCTGGCACACACATACCTGTACAACAGTGAAAGTCTCATGTGCTCAATATTGCCTCTTTTTTTTTTTTTTAAATGAAGATATTGTTTTGGAATTCAATGTCCCAAATGGGACTGTTACATTATTATGGATGAGAAATAAGAAAACTCCCAAGACTCATCTTAGATGGACTGAACTCTGTGGCTTCAAGAGGAGGAATGTACAAAAAGCCACAGGAAACCTTCCTGTTCAATACCAGACTGCAAGATCAGCTATAAAATTGCAGGATCAAAGGTCTGTCTAGCTCAGCAGCCTGCTGCTAGTAGGGGCCAATATGTGATGCAGAAGGCAGGCTGCAAGGGCAGGATGGTCCTGAGCAGTCTCCCTCATGTGCTGTCCCCCTTCTAGACAGTGCTCCTAACTTCTGCTCCCAGTGTTTCAGCATTTTCTGTGCCAATGATTGCCTTCAGACCACAACAGTTCCTAGGCAGTGATACCTGTACCCTTTATGCATGTGTTTAAATTCCATTTGAAGCTGTTTACAAACAGCAGCCCCAGGGAAGGAGTCCCAGAGTTTGGTTGTGTGTTACGAAATCTGAGATGTAATTTCTCCTCTAACCTGTACCAACAGCCTGGTAAGCTCTGAGTTCACAATCAGAGGGCCAAACACAAACAATTAGTCCCCTAGCTGGGCTAGGGGGACCATTACTCCAGCTGGACTCTCCCAAGAGACAGTGTGAGAACAGAGTGGTGGGCTGGCCATTGCTGGCTGCCAACTGCTCTTTCATCCCCTCCTTGACAGGACAGGGGACACAATAAGATGGAAAAGCTTGTAGGTTGAGAAAAAGAAGGGAGATCTCTTACCAATTACTGTCATGGGAAAAACAGATTTGACAGAGAGAATGAAAGTAATTTATTGCCAGTCAAAATAGAGTTGAACAGTAAGAACCAAAGACATAAATCCTTCTTCCCAGTCTCAGCCTCACTCATCCAGAACTGCCCACAAGGTGAGGTTGGTGAAACCCAGACCATTTGCTAATGTCCTGAGACAAGCAGCTGAAGGAACAGAATGGGGATTGGTTTCCCTGAGTTGTGCATAATCTACTTAATCCCTGAACGTGTCCAATGTTTGGTGACCTCCTGCCCTCCTCTCACTGCACTCTTCCCACCAGCTGCCTTTGCTGTGGCTCCCAGCGTAAACACCGGCTCTTCCACTGTGGCCAGGAGGCTTTCTCAGAACAGGCCACTTCCTCTGGCACAGCACATGGGGGATTTACGTTGGATTGCAAAGGAATGATAAAGCGTATCATTATAATTACAGAAACAGGCTTATCCTGTCGATTTTCCCCTCGTACAGCGAGCAGCCAAGAGAGCAGTGCTGTGGGGAGGAACTGCAGTGGCGGCAGCTCTGCCGACTGGCCAGATGGAGTTCAGGCTCTCCATGCAGGGTCAGATGTACCTATCCCCTCCCAATCAGCTACCTCTGTCCCCCCACCCTCCCTGCAGGAGCAGGAGGAGGGAATCAGAGCTGTATGCAGTGCTTCGCTTGTAGAGGGGGTTCTCAGAAATAAGGTTTTTGCACAACTTTATTCAGGATTAGTCTGCCTGTAATTGAATGTGTTTCAGTGCTGCAGGGTTTGTTCCTCCAGAACAACTTTGGAATAATTAAATAATAAGAGAGAGGAGACAAAAAAAGCTGTGGAGTTTAGTGAGCTTTGGATGTGTGCTGCCCCTACTGCTTTTTTGCAGTCCCAGTGCTCCCCAAGCTGGATCTACAACTGCCCAGCCTGCGGCAGCAGGTAGGACACAGTCCTCACTGGAGACCAGTGCTCCCAGATGCTCTGATGTGCTGAGGCTTCAAAAGAAAAGGAGGAGATAATGACAAGTCACTTCCATCAGGAAGCAATTCAGTTCGTGTTGTTCTGAATTGTGTCTGCAACAAAGAAATCCCGTCACAAAGCGGCTTTAAGCACAATGAGCAACAGAGGAGCTGGAGAAATAACGAAACTCTAACTGATCTACTGCAACTCTTTCAGGCATGCTCTGTTAGAGAGAAGCCCAGGTAATAAATTATCATAATTTTGAAATTGAGGTATCTTATAAATATTTACTGGTTACGGTTCTTGCCAGCAAACAAATAGTAGTTAAAATCTCCAATTTCATCTTCTTCGTTTGCTCAGTGGCCTTTCAATTGAACAAATTCCTGCTGGGTTGTACCTCCTGCCATGTAGCTTCCACCCAAAGATAATAATTTCTGAAGAGCTTCAGAGAAATCAGGATATCAGCTTTTGAGTTATGTGAGGGAAGGGAAAAAAATATGCTTTTCCCATATGCTGTGATTGAAATGTTGCATTTGCATAAGTCAAAACCAGCTGTAGCTATAAAATTTTTAACTTAGCTTGATTTACTGCCCTTCTTGAGGAAGGAAAAACAAAAGATGTCTCAAGAACAATCCGTTCAGTGGATTCTGAGTTAGGCTATGAATGGTTACGTCTGCCATGTGTGCAACTGTGGTATTTTCTAGTGGGGTTTTCTCAAAGCTGTTGAACAAGAATGTTTTTGCTTCCATGGCATACACAGATCCAGGAGTCCTAGCTGAGTCTGACAGCATTAAAGGATGCTTAGCATTACTTTATGGTTAGAAATAATATTATTGCTTACCATTGTTTATCCTTACAGTGGTGTTTAAATGCTCCACAGTCATTTGGCTTCAGTGGGACCCCTGGCAGGGTGAGATGGCACTGAAATGGACTCAAAGTACAGCATGACCCCTTGCACATCCTGCCCCAAAGATCTTGAGCTGTTAAAAGCAGGTACCTGGAAGAACATTCCAAATAAGACAGGGAATGGAGACACATACAGGGAACAGAGACACCATTTCCTGTACAAACACAGGAACTGTGTCATGATTTCTGTGAAAGGAGTACACTTTGCTCTCAGATTTTTTTGTGTTTGGTCTTGAGTTTTAGTTCCCTCTACCCTTCTTGTCTTCCATTTTTCATCTTAGATGCAATAAGATAAACTCTGGTGTTCCTTTCCCCTCCTCATGTACTATCAGAGGAGTCACCCTGCACGTAAGAGATTCTATCTTGCTCCTCTCTCCCTGGCATTGCAGTGAGATAGGAAATGAAGCCTTACTGCACAGCAGCTGAGATTTGGTCCTGGCGAAGTAGGAGACAAAAGTTTTCATACATTTTGGTGAGGTGAGCAAATCACACAGAAATATCCAAGTAATTTCATTTGTCTCTGTAGAGTGCTTTGAGTTCCATAGAGAGACTGGTTTATTAGTGCAATTTATGCAGTCATTTACCTGTGCACCAAAAGGTTTGTCTAATGTTTTTCAGCTATGCCACTTGGTCTACAGAAAGATATCATCTCTACCTCTACACCCTGTCCTACCTATGTCCTTAAGATCATTGGGGCTGCAGCAAGATACCAGTTTGTTATCAGTAGGAGTCAAAGGTTGACACTGGGATAATGCTGAAAGTAAGGGCTGAAGAATAAGGTCATTGTCAGCAGGAAGATTATAGAATCAGCACTGGATCTTACTTGAGCAGTTTCAAAGAGGGAAGCAGCCCATCACACAGTTGTTAAAGGCAATATTAGGTTAATGCTGTACTGAATGAAACCACACAGAGCTACCGTGGCTGAAATGAGGTGCACTTGTCCTTGTGGTTGTGTCAGGCTTTGACAGTCCTCGTCACCTTCTTGCCTCAAAGACTTCTTCTGCAAATAAAATCTTGCTGAGGCTTGAAAAGCAATTGGGGTCTGCATGGGAACATTTGGCTGCCCTCGCTGCAGTGGTCAGGGGACACAAGGCACACAAGATTGGTCCTGGGACTGCAGCAGTGAGTGCAACTCTATCTATTTGGCTTTCTCTTCCCCACCCCATGCTCTGCAGGTTTTGCTTTTGCTGGCGAAAGTTGTTTTCTCAGTGTCAAAAAATGAGCCAAAGTCTACAGTGTAAAATGATTTTTTTCACCTCTCTCACCTTTCCGTGGCAATTGGCAGGATTTGCAGGTTTCACATTACGTGTCAAGCTGCTTCCAGAGGCTCCAAACTCCCAGACTCTTAAAAATCAATGAGCTAGACACAGTGAAAGCTCAGGAATTTCTTGCTTTGTCACGTACCACACAGCGTATAACAGTTTTTAAAAGAAACAAAACAACACATGTATACACAAACCTACCCAGAATTACAGGTTCTCTACATTTTGGAGGCCTGAAATTTTGGGGAACCTAACAACGTGTCTGCCTGCATTAAGGCCAGATTTCATCCACACAGAGCTTACCAGATTGGAGCTGTATATGGGGAAGAGGTAGCAAACATACCCCTAATCTTGGAGCTTTCCTCAACATTTCGGATCTGTGGCTTTGTGGAAATGAGGGAATCTGACAGCAATAGTGTGATGCCAGCATAAAGGTTGCTTTGTCAGCAAAGAGGACCCACTTGTCCTGGAGAAGAGTCTTGGGAAGGATCATGGTATCAATGGTGCCAGTGGGAACACACTGAAAGAAAAAAACCATAATAGTATTATGATAAACTGTGAAATAGAGTAAACTCAGCTCAAAATAATCTTAGGGTGATTCAAAACCTGAATTTCATAGAGCAAAAAATTAAATTATGTCCACTTAAATGCTTATTTGGCGTCACTGAGCCTCATGGAGCCCCAGATGTCGAGGGAGCTGGGGTGGAGGGCAGGCAGGTCCTACCCTGCCTGGAGGACACCCCCACTCTGTACCCCACTGGGGAAGGAACTGGGGATTTCCTACCTACCTTTCTCTTCAGATACACAGGAAAGGGACAGCATAATAAGTGTGCAAGTGACTTGAAAAACAACCCCAGTAGCAGGCAGGGAAATGGTTATTCAGTCGCCTAAAAAAGAAAATCTGAGCAACCTATTGCCTATTTCAACAAAGTCTGTTTTCCTCTTGGTGGAGTAATGAATCACTGTTTATTTACATATGGGAAGTAGCACCTTACAGTAAATGGATGGAAATGGGGACTAATTTGGAAGTGTCATTTTGTGAAGGGCACCGGTAACATTTGTGAAGCATTCTAGTTTTTGACCATCTGGCAATGTTGAGGGCTAAGCTAATGTATAAACCTTGAGAGACCCCATTTGTAGCAGGAACTGCTTTAGACTTCAAATTTTAATGGAGTGAGATCTCAAATCAATGCCACCCTAATAACGCAGAATGGATTTGGGCCAGGACACAGAGCCGTTTATACTGGCTTTCTCTGAAAGGCCAGATTACAAATACAGAGACTAAATCTTTCTCTTCTAAATTGAAAAAGATCTGTTAATAATGACTGTAAGCCAAGAGAAAAATCTAGACTTCTCTAGAGACAAAGGAACAGGCAAATGCAACCAGGAGGCCATCAGCTTAAGCTTTGCAATTGCTGTCCAAAGGGGCTTTCTTTCAAACCTGTCAGGAAATTCTTTCAGCTATTCAAAAAGTGTCTGCTCAGACATTGTGAAAGTGGCAGTCAAACCAAAAGAAACAACACGGGGAAGAAGATGTGAAATTGAACAGTGACTCCAAATCCAATGATTTAGTGACTAAGGAAGAATTTGAGGAGGCAGCCAGCCCAGTGGGTGGTGAAGTGGCGTAAGAGATGAGGCTGGAGCTGAATCTCCTGTGCTGGGGCAACTCTGTGCCCTTGCCTGCCTCAGTTTCTCCGCTGCAAAACGGGAACAATGACAGTGACCTTGTGAAGTCTTCCCCTTGACTCCATCACACACCACAGATGGAAAGTGCTTGCAAAGGGAAAGTGCCGCTATTTCGGGCTGAGGGAGGTGAGGCACCGAGCAGCTGAGCGACTTATCTGCAGGCACACAGCGAGTCAGCGGCAGCGCCAGGAATAGCACACGGGTCTCTCGGCTCAACAGGAACAGATAATGCTTAATAAAGAATTTAAACCAGCAATTAAGGGCGCACTTCTACCAACTTTACATTAAATGAGGAATCCCCCGGCCTCCTCGGGAAGTAAATACAGCTCAGAGTGATTTAGAGGCGCAGACCTGGGACCCAGAGAACGGCTTTGGATGAACAGTGTCACTTGAAGGGTTTTTAGCAAGTGAAAACTGAAGTCAGTGCTGAGGATTAAGATTTGAAAGCAAGTGCTGACATACTGAGGTCCTTGGAAATTTTGTCTGTGAGGAAATCTACTGTATAATTAAATTTGCAGTTTCCTTAGTGGGACCATCATTTCCTTCCATGAGCAAAAAGATAAATTTCTTAGATATTCTGTCATGGAGTCTTCTAATGTAACGAGGCTTGACAGACTGAATAAGTAACTCCGCAGCTTTTAAGAATAATCTTTTTGATAGCAGCGATTCCCTGAGATGATAACCTTCCTAAAGACAACTAAGGAGTCTACCAATGAGCTGAGAAGCGTGGTTTCGCCAGCCACAGAGGAATTGCAGTCATGACCTTGTCCAGACTCTCTGACAGGATTTTGGCAACGACTGCAGGAATTGGAGGCTCAGGAGGAAACGTGAACTTCCTGGTCAAAATGCCAGTTGATCAGTAATTCAGCGGGAGTCCCCGGGCCGTGCAGGAGGGGGTGAGGATGCCAGCAGCACATTCAGATGAGATGAGAATAGTGGTATCCTCAGAAAATGTCCCACACCTCAGGCAGCCTCAGAAGAAGACGTTGTTCAGAAAGACCTCCTCTGACATATGGCTGTGACAAAATACCTGTAAATCATTTTCTTCTTTCTGTGATGCAAGTTAGCCAACAACTTTTAAAAATTAACCTATTAGTAGGTTAGAAGATAGGAAAGAATTCTACATTTGCTTCCTCTGGTGTCTCCCATTTGTAGCTGCCATTTATATGGACGGGGCTGCTGCCCTGCAGGCACCAGAGCAATGGTTGCTGTCTTTATGTTTGGGAAAACCTCACTGGAATTTTTAATTTTAATTCCAATTTATTCGGACTGGATAAGCAGCCTTAAGACTTTGAGTAAGAAGATTTAGCAGTCCAGGCTTTTCTTTTACAGGATTTAATTAAAACAAAATTCAGACAACAGGACACAAATCATCTTTATCAGGGGTTATGAAAATATAGGGCAGAGGGTTCCTACCCTGACCTTTTATTTCAGGAGAAATTCATGGCTACAGAGAGAAATCAAACTGCCTGCTCTGCCTCTCCTCTACCTCTCCTATCCCTGACTCACTTCAAGGTCACACCAAGAGGCAAAGCAAAGGGACGAGTATATCCATGTTCCTTCACGTCTAAAGAATCTGGTGGGAAGTATTTTTCTGCAAGCACAAACTAGAAGTATCTATAAAGAAACAAGCTATAAAAAGAAGTCAGTTTATGCCAGATATTAAGCCAGATCATGTCCAGATTCACACATCCTTTAGTTATGCTTAGAGGAGCCTCCTACTCTGAACTGACCTTTGGGTCCAGAGGGGTACCTAGTGCACTTTGGGGCATTTAAATGTGTCTTTGGCAGAAAATGACCATTCAGAGCACTGGGAGAATGTAAAGATTTGTCAAGTTTGAATGCCTCCTCTGCTGTAGCTGGAAATCATGTTTTTACCTGAGTTTCAGTCCTACTAGACCAGGAGGGTGCCCTGCTCACTGTAGACAATATTTGGGTGCAGCCAATCTCTGGTAGTTAATTATCCCACTTCTGATGTTTGCATTTACAGTTCAGGGCACAAGGAACCATACAGGAATGACTTTTTTTTTTTTTCTACTGCATTTCTCTTAGTCTGCCTGTCCTGGAGTAAAGAAGACAGAGTTTCCTGCACCACAATTTCTTTCCCCTTTAGAGCAAAATCAACCCTAAATTGGCCTGCACAGAACAATTGACTACAGCCTGATCCATGCAACCTTGCATCAGAAATGCTCCATACTGTAACCAGAACAGACTTTCTGGAGAGCTGATACCCAGCTCCTCAGCAGGCATTTTAGCATCTGGATCCTGCTGACATTAAAAGGAGCCCATCCCCAGATACATTTTAAAAGCTGAGTCTGAAGTCTTATGGAGCTGCCTGTGTAAAGCAGTTGGATATTGAGAAAATGTGTCGTTCTCTTGTGAAAGGAAGCTGGCTTGAATATCTGTCCAGTTTTTTAAACATCTGAATGGGTGCTACATGTATGACAAACACTTCCAAAGCAGGTTTTCCCCTTTCGGCATCTGTTTGGTAGCCTGTATGAAATAAACCATGACTTTTTTCTGTTAATTGAGTTCACGTAACAAATTTTTGTTAAAATGGAATTCCTTCAGCGAAATGAACGAATGAATGAAGTTACCTGCATGAGCTACATGGCTGAATCCCAGGAGAAAATACTTTGTTACAATCTGAATAGCGTTTTCTGACAGCCTGCAGTGGTGCATTCTCTTGGCAGAGGTCCCTCCATAAATCACCAACTACAGAGTGTAAAAAAATGAATGTTTGGTGTGTTACCATGAGACTCCTTGGCAAATCTACACGTGAGAGAGCTACTTCCTCTGCCTTGGCAGCTACCTAGTGATAAAGAATGAAAGATAGGTTCACAACAAGGGCCCTCGGGAACTTCAGAGGGACAAATGGTCCTCTGATCACTGTGAAGCTACTTAGGGGTAAGAAAAAAAATTGTCAGCAAATTTCTGTAAGCCAAAAATACATTCCAAGAGAATCTGAAACATTTCTGACATTTCTGTACCCACATCCTGCCAGAGTGTGAAGGATTCAGATTTAAGCCTGAATGCCCCAAAACAAATAAGAGTGAATTTGAACTGAAAGCAACCTCAGGGCTGTGGAAAGGGGCACGTGACATTAAAAAAGGAAACTGTATGATCCTTCCTGCTGTCTGTCCATAGCTGGAGAGCAGGAAGTGTGATCATCAAACAGAAAGGAGAACATTTCTAGCAGCCACCAGCAAACGTGGTCACTGTGAGAAAACCTTTCCTGTGGTCACTGCCTTCCTGTGCCTCAGCCAGAGGGAGAAGGCAGGGTTAGAAGGACTGTTCAAACTATCCAAAGGGCTGCTTTTGCCCTCAGGAGGAACCTAATCCCAGTATGTGACCTCCAGGTGCAGTGCTCCCCACAGCTGGGTGGTTGCAGTGACATGTTTTCTCCAGCGTCATTCCAAGCCAGCACCGTTGCTCCCACTAAGGAATTTCATCATGGTTAGGAGTGAATAATGTGCTGTTATTGTACCACAGAGTAAGTGTGTGCCACGGCACACCAGATGTTAATGGTGCTGTTGCATGGGAATATATGGGAGCACAACAGCACCTCTCTGGCTCCACCAGCAGTTGGCTGCCCATATGGTGGTGGCACACACCCCACACTGATGGATGCTCAGCAGATGCTCTTCAAGAGCTAAATAATGCAAAGAGAGGCTGGTGTGAGCAATATACAGCCCTCATAGTTCAGGCACTGCTCACAGGCAACAAATGCAGTAAATTGGAGGGGGAAGGGGGTGCAGTTAAAAAAAAAACAGGCCATTTAACCTTTCAGCATGTTAAAAAAGTAGTTCCAGGGGCTGCTGAAGAGAGAGTTTTACTTTATTAACAAGCTTCTGCACCTTCATTGAAAATACTTATTTTGGAGAAATTTCTGGTTTAATTAAATGATTTTTTGGCCTTCAGAAATCTATATTTGTCTATCTGTATCTGGGATTGTCCTCAAGACATCCATGCATGTGTGTGCTTAAGCAGTCATAAAGTGCTTATAGTCTCCTCTGAAAACATTGGGTCCCTCAAGACCAGGAACCTCCACCTGAGTGAATATATTCCTCAGTTCATCTGCAGTGCTTACATGGTTATATGTAACTATCAGGATGTGGATCTTCCTAGGATAATACTAGACATTTTTATTGTCATGGTTAAAGAAAGATAACCTCTCTGCTCATATCAATATTTTAGAGCATCTTCAGTGGTTGAAATTAGGTCAGGCACAGCAAAACTGCTGGTAGTTGAGGTGAAAAAAAGATCAATAAGGTTACCTGATACAGAGACAGCACAGCCAGCAGCAATCACAATATTAGCACAATATGCATCAAAATCCACTTATATGTGGGAGTCTCAAGAAATGGAAACAAATACTAAAGCCCACACAGAAGACATAAGCTATGATTCATGGGATGAGACAGGAATGCAATTTGCAGAAGAAACACCACTGAAAACAAAACAATCTAAAGGAAAATGCATTAGGTATCAGCCCATTTGAAGGAAAAAGGCATCAGAGCTGCCAACATTGCCCTGTACCTCCTCCATTTTGATACCACAAGCAGCCGCAGGGAAATAAAAGTTAGAACTTAATATCCAAGGTCATTAGTGCTCTCGATAACAGATTATCCCCCAAAACACATTCAAGAAGGAAATTGTTTAAAATATAAAATTGGAATAAGCCTAAATTAGCCCATGAACTTGAAATTAAAAAAAAAAAAGTCTTCTATGCATTGCTAACACTTGTAAAAAAGAGTAAAAACTGTAAGGGGTTTAATGCTTAATGTGAATTAACTCAGCCACGTGTATTACACAGCCAAAGACACAGAAATGGCCATCTAAATTGATTCTGGAACTGGTAGGCCTGCAGCAGATTCGCAAATGATAATGCATATATTAATAGATACTTTCACTAATTTCACTAATGACCAATTTTAACGAGAAATTTGGATTTGTAGATGAAGAGAAACATTCCCATTCCATCATTTGTACACGTGCAAAGAATTCCACATCCCAGGCCAGAAACTGAGCCAACCACAACATGGACTTATCTCTCCAAACCCACATCCAGAGCAGCACAACGGGTCACTCGCTCCCCTCATGAAGTTGACCCTCTCCTTGAGCACCTTTGAGACTCATGTCTTCCAAAATGATGCTTGGCTCCAGAAAATGCCTCCCTGTCAGTTTTTAGGACTAGGTAACTAATGATGTGGGCTTGTGGAGCTGCTGAGTAAAGAGTCACACTCTAACCTGGCTAATTCAGGCTGCCCAAAGCCCTGCAGGGATCAGCCTCTGAGCTGCACCCACCTTGAGAGCTGTGCAGGCACAGCAGTGTCCTGCTCCCTGCACCCCTGGGACAGTCCTGCTGCACTGGACTCTGCCTTGCCGGGGGGAAAGAACTTCCAAGTCCCGTGGTGAGGCTGAGTCTGGTTTATTAAGGTGGCAGAGTGAGGGATGAGCTGAGTCAGGACAAAGCTCCTCAGGCCCTGATTCCACCGGCTGAGGTTCATCCCTTTTACATTCCAGTGGGTGAGGACATGCAGACCTCTGACAACCCACCCAATCAGGGTCCAGAGGACAGACATCAGAAATACTCTGGGGGCTTCTGAAAAGAGCAGCCTGGTGCACTGGAACACAGTGATCCTGCATTCCTACAAGGCACTGTTAAGAAAAATCCCAAACCACTTCCAGTGTCCAAGACTGGTTTTCCCAGTACCCCACAGCCAGACAAATATCCTGGCTGATGTCCTTTACCGCCATTTTAGTCTGGTCTTCCACCACCACAAAGGCTCTGTGGGCCCCCAACATCCGAGTGAATGGAGAAATTATTTCAAATGCAACATTAACTCTAGGGCTTAAAGTTTTTTTTTTCCTAAATTTAATTTATCTTGCAACTAAAACAGCTTAACAGTCAACACATGCAGAGACTCATTATCTCTGCCTCTGGCTTCAAAAGGCTCTTGGACCCATTCAAAACCTCTTCCACTTTCAAGTGCCATCAAACATTCACTAACAGTAACATGAATATCCAGACACATTCTGTGTCTGGTCTTTGTGGCCACCAAATTGTTACTTCCTTTCTCTCCCCATCCTCTATATTGTATTTTTATGTGTTGATTTTTTAGGGGGGTTTTTTGGTTCTTTTTATGTCTCTGCTTTCACATTTCCTTCTAATTAGGATGTTTTTTGTGTCCAGCCTAACTTTGTACATGTTTGAATAACTGTGCCTTCCTGGCCATTCGATAAACCTTCTCTGATAATGTCCAGTTTTTATTACATCAGTGTCCGGAATGCTGACAACCACTGCAAGCTCTGAAGAAAAAAAGAGTAAATAGATAGAATTTTAGAATAATTCAGGTTGGAAGGGACAACAAGAGGCCATCTAATCCGACCTTACACTGAAAAGAGGGTCAACGAGGGGTCAGCATATTCATCCCTAAGTGTGCTTTGTTCTGTGTGCATGGAGGAAAAGTTCAGATTATGAATACCCAGGCAGCAGCTACCACATTGAGTAACTCCTCTTGTCCCTCAGGAAGAAGTTCAATATTTCTCTCTCCAGTGGAAGGTTTTCTCCCAACAATACTTTCTCCCCATGCTGGAGCTCCCTGAACTAAACACGTAGCCAGGCTTGAAATGACACATGGTGACTTTTTCTCCCCATTCTTTGCAGAAAGCTACTCAAGGAGCACCAAGCAGCACATCCTCCTTCACAAGATGAAAATTTAACCTAATCCATCAGGTTAGACTTGAAGTGGAGGAAATCTGCTAACAGTTCATAGTGTCTCTGATACAAAATAACCTGTCATTGCCTCTTCCCCACATTGTACTCATACAAAACCCATTTTACCACATTTCTGTTTTTCACATCCAAGTCCACATACAATTCTTCAAATTATTTAGACACTGACATTACCCTACAGATAGCCAAAGCTGAGTCTTTTACATTTCCATTTGTGTTTGAATTCATCATACCCCCAATGTTTAGTTTGTGAAACACTGGTAAAGCCAGCTACTGATCAGGCTTTCACAAAAACACAGGTCATGGTGCAAGCTTTCAAAAAGGAACCGTGTGGGAAAGATACTTCAGAGAGATGATGGGGTCTCCCCTCTTCATTCTTCCCACATCCATCCTAGAGATCATTCACATAACTATGAAGCACAATCCTATAAACCAGCAGAGAATTTAGGCTTGACAGCTGTGCCATCTTTTTTTATGTATTACCTTCAGACACTTTCAGCTAATTTCACTTTTATAAAAAAACAAAAAAAATTCTTTACAATCTTCATATATTGACTTTGTCACTTACATATATCTTTGCTTTCTTGGTATGCTGTGGTCTTGCTTTCCTCCTTCCCTGTGTAATAGGTCAGTATCTAATTTTCTTTTAAGAGAAAATTTTACTTCATACACCCAGCGTGATGTCCAAGTGGGACACACACATACATGTATGTGCACACACATTCATGCACACACACACACACAGAGGGGTGTCTTAAATCACAAGCAATCCAAACACTACAGAGTAGTTCATGTGCACAAGCAAAAGACTGAAGTTTCCCTCTAACATGATCTTCATCAATTTTTCTCTGGAACTCCTGGGTTCCAGAGAAACCATCCTATTGGTTTCTGAGGCTGCTGCCCCCACCACAGCTGGTGATCCCCTGGGAAAGTCTTGTACCTTGTTCTTAATCACTGGACATGAATTTAAATCAAAGCTATCTGGGACTGAACTACATTCACTTGCCTGTCAAGGCTGCAAAGGAATGGGTTCCTTCTGTTTATCTGCATGGACAGCCCATATTCCCAGACCAACCCCATGACAGAAATTCAATCATACAGTCCCTTTCAAGATTGCAAGCAATTTCTACAGAGTTGAAAAATATTTATAATAAACTGCTTAAAGAGGAAATATTGAAAATCATAAGGGATAACAAGCATGCTCTAGATGCAAGTTTACACATCAGAAAGTTCAAGCTGTACTGGCTCCTGTTGCTGCGAGGAGATTTAGATAAGGGTGACTTTTATGGCACTAGTGCCAGAGTCAAATGTACGTGACATAAAAGAGAATTTGGCTAAAAGATACCACAGAGTCTGCACTCCGAGATAGTTAGAATTGTAACCTGTGGATGATGGAAGTGTACAGAAAAATAACTCTAACAAATACAATGATTGAGATCAGAAGAGATGTGCTGTGCTGGAAGATCTGACAGCATCGGATGGATGCCAAAACCCCCTCTAAAATAATCTATAACAGGAAACCAGGCAGGGTGCAGGTAGCCCTGGAGAGGCTCTAGCAGACTGCTGTTCAATGAATTCTGTTGCACAGATGTTCCTTTGTAGTTCTCAAAAACCTTTAAGGCTCCTGGTCAGTAAAGAAGTTTGGAAAAGATTCAAACTTCAGCTCTGCAGTGTCAGCACATATTCCTATCTGTGCTAACTAAAGCACAGTGCTGGCAAAAAAAAGCAATTCTGTAAAACAATGGCATGGAATTCTACTTTCATTCTCTCTGTATGATTTCCAGACCAAGCACTTAATCTCATCCCCAAAACCTACCTCTAAGTGTCCCTTACTGGTGCCAGTTGTCTGGGAGCTGTTTATAGCAACAACAGAGACCCAAAGGTTGATTCGTGTGAAAGGGATGAAAACTTTCAAGTAAAAAATACACTTAAGAAGGGTGAAGAGGGGATAAGGACCAAAGGATTACCAACAAGGAGTCCTTAGCTCTGGAAAGACCTTAAAACCCAGACTGGCCTTTCCAGCTGTCTGACTCAATGGGATGTAACATTTGCACCAAGGTCTGACTGCTTGGCTTGGTTCATTTAAACCAGACTGGAAAGGAGAAGTGAAATCTTCCTCCTTGCTCGCTCAGGGGAGGGTGGTATTGCCTGTACAAAAAATTAAACTTGGATTAAAAAATAAACAACCCTAAACCTGCAAACTGCTAGCAACACTGAAAGTATAACAGCACCTTGTCATTCCTGCTGCCAGTTCTTTGATTTGGGATGTTTCTGTTGTCTCACCAAAAGCTGTCCTTGGCTACATGTACAATTTTCACTCACTTTTCTGTAAGTGGTATTTGTATGTCAGAGCCACTGCTTCTCAGCTGAGTATTAAATCAGAGCTAAAAAAAATTGACATCCTGAAACAGGAGCTAAAGAAACCCAAACTGCCTTGGTTCCCCCCTGTACCCTCCCAAATGACAGCAAGATCACATTGTTTAAGGCACCTGAAAAGAAACAGTGAATATTCAAACACGGGCAGCAAAGGCAAACCGAGAGAGGAAAAGCTCAGAGGGATGAAAATAGTGGCAATAAAAATCTTACAAAGTTTGGAGACCCAAAGCATGACCCCCTTTCTTTCCCACACAACTTCCTGGTGAAATAACTGTGCCTTACAAGCCTTTCCAACAGATACGGGAACAGTCTTCAGGATGTTCTATGGTCTTTTATAATCTTAATCTATTTTTCACTTTAGAGATGTCAAGTAGTATATACCAACATATAGTTACCTCATAATTGCTGTACCTCATGAGTAAATCAATATAACATTTAATTGCTATTTTTTGCTTATATTAGAACTAGTAAACAGAAACTGTTTGAAAGAGGTAAAAGCATATCCAGAAATGCATACAACACAGAGATGTTTGGCAGACATGGAAGAGGAGATCAGACATGCAGGAAAAGGGAAGGCATCTGAAGTCAGAGATTTGTATTGGATCAATTATTCCCAACTCCCTTTGACTATATCAAAAGGGAGAGGAATACAGCCAAATAATGGACAAAGGTTTCTTAAAATTCAAAGTCTGTCTTGATTTGTGTCTTATTTAGAATTTCTATATCCCAGCACAATCCCTGTTATGTTGCAGGACTTTACAATTAGCAGCTTGCAAATGGAGATAAGTCCTTGCTCCATCAATGCTCACATGTGCTGGTGTTGTGGGGAGAGTAATGCAGTGTTTCAGTTGAGTTTTTCATCACTCTATGAAAATCCAAACCGTTGTGAAATAGCAAAGCAGAATTAAATGGCACTAATTTCTGCACTCCCATCGCACACAGCAAGTACTGAAGGCCAAGAGTTTAGTACGGTTTGGAGAGCTGGGAATGCAGCAAACAGAATTTCCACTGTCTTCACGAGAAGCACTAGTCAAGTGGGGTTTAGAGTTAATTTGATTTCCACCCATTAAAATTATATGTTCCACACAGAAGAGTCATAAAACGCCCATAAAAGTGAGAGCACTTGCACACTGAATAACTTTGGCAGTGGGGTTGGCTCAGGGGTGAGAAGCAGCAGGAACAAGGGCAGCACAGAGAGTCTTCCTGACCTGTGGCACGAGGGCTGTGGGGTGTGCAGGTTCCCCAAGATTCACCCCTGCTCTGCTGTTTCACATTAGCTGAGCAAAGCAACACACAGAACAGGACACAAAGCATGACAAAAAGCGAGGCTGCTTGCCCTTCTTCACCGAGCATTACCTGATCTCAACAGCCCAGGGGTGGGTTTTTGGGATAAGATGTGCTGTAAATGCTATAAATGGCACAGGAACTGCCATGTTCCAAAAAAGCAGGCTGCTGCAACACGCCAAGGACCATGTCTTCAGATGATGTAAATCTGCTCAGCTTCATTGAGCCATGGTAATTTACACCAGCTGAGGGATGGACCAAAGGCATTTATTAAGGCTGCAGTGTATTTAAGAACAAGCACAGATCAATAGTCCAACAAATATTCATTTCACATCACTGCTTTTCAGAAGAGAGGTCAAATGGATCCTTACACATTTTTATTTTCTAAAATTTCAAGCTGAGAGCGGTGAAAGTTGGTAATTAAATCCCCTTTGAAGGAAGCACTGGCAATGAGGAACAGGCAAGAGCTGGTACTGCACAGAAGCTGCAGTTCTGGCTCACAGGTGGCATTAAGGGCTCTGAGAGAGCATGACTTATCCCTTGAACTGTCTTCTGGGAAGCCTGCTATCTCATCAGTGACAGGCCAGTTGGAATGAATGTAACAAATGAACAGCTCAGTATGTAGGTCCCAAAATAAACCAAACTCTGGACATGTAGAAATCAGTACCTTTGCCTGGTTATTTTTCATTTTAATGTACATGAATTCAGTGAGCTTTGTATTGGTATTGCTCTCTGCCTGGTTATAAGGAAGAAATATAAGTGGCATCACAGGGAAAAATATTCTCAAGAGATTTCCATCCTAATTATGCAAACCCAAGACAACGTTAAGATTTTAATGAAACTTCCAAAGCGTATTGACATTTTCAAATACAACATGACAAGCCTGGCTTTGGAAAGGGATGCAGTGCTTCCCGGGGAGAGAGCACACACAGCCTACAACTGAGCAATCATGCCAGACCTTGGGACAACTTTTATCAACAATCTGCCTCATCAGAATGACAGGAGGAATTGTGTAATCAAAATGCCTCCCTCAGTGAAAGAAAAAGAGAAGAAAGAGCGTCATATGTCAGATACTAAAAATGGTAATTTCCTGAAGCTATAGCGACCATGTGAATGGAAATTTTAGGTCAGGCTGCACTGCAAAATATGGAAAATTATTTGTCTTGCAGGTTGATTTTAAATTAATCCATATCACCAGCAGACCACTCTGATTTGCTCTATGTTGGTCTGTTCTCTCCATCCCTTTCAGAGTAGAGCCCTGGCAGCTCTCCTTACGACTTTACAGCAGGGAAAAAAAAAGCCATAGGGCTTTAAATTTTTAAGTCTGTGTTTTGAAAATACTGCTGTATGTATTAGGTTTCTCTTGTTTTAGAGGCCCTTTCCTGGAGAGTCTTCCAACAGGAATATCATTTACATCAGCAAGGCTTTTTGGCAGTTTTTCTTTTTTTCCTTTTTATAACCATGTTGCAGTGAGACATCAGTTTAGGCAGCCAGCTCTGCAATAAAACTGACAACAGGTTTATTCTCCTTCTCCTCATGGGACCAATAGGAATTTTAGAAAAGAAAGCAGGAGGGAAGGAACATCAACAACATGTGTGTATGATCTGCTTTGTCCCAGCACACCAATTCTGCTGCTTTCAGAGTGGTTCTCATTTTAAAATCCAGTGTTTTTCTTATGTTTCATTAGATGTTATACCTAGAGCACATTATAGAGGACATCATATCTAGAGCAGAGGTATTAGGAGGTCCTATCAACTTCAAAACTGCCAGGATTTTACCTTTGGGGTGAAACTGTCCCTCTTCTTGTTCTTGTCACGATTATGCAAATCGCTGTGAAACACCAGTGCCATGGAACTTTTCTGCCAGAGGGAATCCCCACAAAAGCATGGAAAAGTTTTAAAAAAGAAAGGCAAATGAAACCCAGTCTCTTTAGGTCATTGTGGAAGAAACTTATTTCAAAAGGAAATTCCTGAAACTGCCCTGGCTGCTGTGCCTGAAGTCACACGAGTTCCATCTCTACTCATTTCCCAGGAAGAAGGAGTGGCACTGGCAGCAAAGATAATTTTTTTTAGCACTGGATGCACAAAGGATCATTTTTCAGTCACAGAAGGATGGTCTTCTCTTCCTCACCACCAGATAAATGACTGAAACTCCTGAGCAAGCAATGGTGGTTTGGGTTTCCACTTAACCCTGTTTCATTCTCCAACAAATACTGGTGAAAAACTCAGTGAGCACAACACACAAGAGGCAAGAAGTTGAACCAAGAGCCTGGGAAGGTCTCATGGCCTGGAGCCAGGGGGTTGTATCTCACAGATTAGCTGCCTGTGGTGCAGACCAGCATGCTTGGAATAGACATGCTGATAGATTAGAAATTCCATCCCAATTTAATGGATTTAGTCCCAACAGTCTAGGACATAATTAAATCTTTTAAAAAAGATTAATCCACCTTTACTACCTACCATTTATCATCTCTAAACACTCATAGATAGAGTGTGTGTGTTGGGGGGCTACAGACACACACATTTATTTAGAGAAAAATGCTGTTTTGTTAGTAGGAACAATTTGCAGATTTGTCTGGGCTCAGAAAATTTCGTAATCTCTCGGGCAACTCCATTTATTCCAGCTGCAAACAGAGGCTGTGCCCAGATGATGGCGCCTACAAATCACGGATCCCTCGTCCATAATCATTAGGTAATTCGTTCTACCGGGTTATGCATCGTGGGCTTTAGGGTTTATTGCAGAGGAAAATAGAAGTCTCATTGTATTGCAACCCCTCAACCACCAAACCCCCAAAACATTGCAACCCCTGTCTCCCTGTCCCCAGAAACCACGGACTGTGTTATGGTGCTGTGTTAAATTAGCTTTTACAGCTACCTTCCATTTAGGGAGAAACAGCACCAGAATAAGATATAAGAAAATACAAAGGGTTTAGACTAAAGGTTCTTCATCCCATGGGAAATGCATAATTCAAGGTATTTGTAAATGTATTTGTGATGTGCTGAAAAGCTGAACTGGAACAAAATAAATAAACCCAAGCAGCCAGACCTGAGAATCCCAATCCTTGATGGAAATCAGACAGGCAGGTTTAGATGTATTTTTGAGGGGATTGTGGGATTAGGGTCGACTCACTGAAAGGCTGCCCTGGTCAGCAATAGCCTCACACCAGAATGCAGCTCTGAGTGCTGGGCAGTGACTTCCTTTTATACAGCATAGCTTATGTTCACTTTGGAGGGGAGAAGGAAATAAAGCTATTGAGGAAATAACAGTGTGGAGGGAGACAAGATTAATTCTAAGTGAATCACACATGTTTCAGGGATTCAGGGTCTGCACAGAGAGTAAAAATAAAAAGCTTCAGACCTAGTGAATGAAAATCAGCTCAGCAAAGCATTTGAGTTTGGATGTTTATCTGGGAGTGGTGTTTTCAGAAATAGAGTTCTCTCTGCAGATTATCTCAAATAGATGGGGATACCAGAATGGAAACAAATTGGTGAGAAAGTCCTGTTTCCTAATATGAAAATGTTTTATTTGAATTTTGTGATCATTGCTAATAGAGGTTCAGGTTTAACACACCATTTCCTCCAAATATATGTGTTCAGATACATAAATGTTAATTCTGACCTTTGTCTACTAAGTACATCTAATGTTCCTCACATATTTCATTCATCTATAATAAATTACCCATTCCTTCCAATTCTGTATGTTCAATGTCCTTCTAAAGATGCCCAGAAGAGGGAAAAAAAAAAAGCTGAGGACCAGAGATATGCCAAATTGATTTCAGATTTGGGAGCAGTCCCACGTAGTCTAGAATGTTCCTTTAGGAAAAAAAACCCCTCCAAACCCAAAACCAGAAAAATAATAAAACACCCTAAAACCAAACTTGTGAGCTTTTTCTTTTTGGCAGGGAGGATTTTTCCAGCAGCTTTCAGGTTTGCTATTTGCTGGCCCACAGAAGCATCACTTTTCCTAGGTCTTGTTCAGCGTTGGGAAATCAGTGAATCCCCTGAAGCTGAAACATCCCAAGCCTTCAACTAGAAACTTGGCAAAAAGAAACAAGCACCTAACCATTAATAAAACTCCTGGCAAGAGCTGAAGCTCAAAACTTCTCTGAGTTGTGCATGGCCAAGAAAACAGGGCACTCTTTTGCTCTCCGTGTACCTCCTCATCTGCACCTTTCTGCACTCCACAGGATGGTCGGACTGCTGGGCTGTCTGCCTTGGGAGAACACTCCTTGCCTTCCTTTGGGACCATGGTGGGGGCCTCATGGGCACCTTCCATGCTCCCTGCTGCAGCAGCCAAGTGCTCCCAGCTCCACACTGCATCCTCACCTCCACACTGCATCCTCACCTCCCTGCTGAGTGGGACATGCCGTGAGGGAAAGGCCATCACACCGGTCCCGCTGAGCCTGGCTTTGTGTTACAGCCCTGCAAACACTTAGCCAGGAGTTATTGCTCCTCAGAGACTGCAGGTAACACATGTCAAGTGAGGCAAATTCACACTGTCTTGTCCTCAGATGATTTCCAGTCTAAATTCTAAAGAATCTGATTTCTTTCTCAGCACAGCCGGTATCTGGTGGCTGATAGAGCTTCACTCAGGCTGGCAGCAGAGAAAGTGTTTCCCAGCTTTGCTGGTTGGGTTGCAAATAGCATTTGTGCTAAATATGGTTTTGGTTTCAAGATTTGGAGAATTTTCTTCGTATGCTTAAAATCAAGAGTAGTATGAACACAGTACCTGATTTTAAGCATTCATGACCAACAAGAGAGACAGCACAGAAGGTTTCATTAGGAATGACAAACCCAGGAGTATTTCCAGCTATCTTGTGTGATGTTTGATTAAGTATTACAGATATCTTTGGCTAAAGAAACGCAGTGCCTAAAGATTAACATATTTTTGTCCTAACAGTGACAAATGTGTACATGCCTTGTCTGTGGTGCAGGGAAGTCAATACATGTGCAGTGCAGAGTGTCAGGAGTTTGGTGTTTACTGACACACCACCTACAAGCCAAGCATCCAAATTACCAAGCAGGTGATTTGGTGTTTTTTGATTCTTGGTTTTCCCAGGGCCATTTCAAGTGCCGCGAACATGGTTGCTGAGGGTTTAAAGATAAAAATAAAAAGCCTCCAGGAATGCACAGTTTAAAGCCACAATCCTGCAAATACCTTACTGTGAATTTCTTTTGCTAACACAGATGATAGATGTACTAAGTAAGTTGTTTTCTGGTAAAATGATAAGAATAGTTTAGTCCCAAAATGGCATCTTTGACTTATTTAAACATTTCTCTCTTTCTGTCTAAGTGTTGGGGATGTACTTTTACTGAAGAAAAAAAAAATGGTAAGTTATTTCAGCAACTAGAAAAATTACTATTTGGGTTTAAAATTAATTCTGAAAGAAAAATTTAACCAAAGTGACTTAAGAGGTGGAATCAGAGGCCTGTTTGAAAGACTATGATGAATGTCTGAGACTTGTGCCAAAGACTGTTTTCCATCAGCTCAGTGTGGATCCAAATCCCCTGGGCACTCCAGAAGAAAGATGATCTGGTCGATCAGCAAAAGAAATGGAGAAATCCTGCTTGTTATTTGTTGGTGTCTCTTGGATGACCTTTTAAATAAATAAATAAAAAAACCTCAACAAAGTTACACTGAGGTTTTAACTGTCATAAAATTCATTAGGCTGGGGAGGATATGAGGGGATCATTAAGTCCATGCCAAAGCAAACTTTGGAAGTTATTAGGACAAATACTGGGAATGCTTGAACACTAATCTCTTGCATCTGGCTGACTATTTTCAGGAAAACATATAGAAATTTAATTATCTTTTTCTTTTAAGACTTCATTATAGACTTTCATAGATTGAGTTTAACTCTGTAGGTAGGCTTAGAAATTTCTAATAGAGGAATAACACACACACACAGATGAAGTAATCTGTAGAAATTAAGTGAGCATTCCTATAGCAAACCAAACCATAAAATTCCAAGAATTTGCCGGAAGCAGTCACATATTTTTTAGAGTCCAGCAAAAAGGTTCTTAAAATATTTCCAAAGACTCAGTTCCCAGTACTTTGTAATAGTTGGGCTTCTTTAGTCCTGTCACCACAATCACCAGTCACTGAGAACATCAATGCTGTCTGGAGAGCTGAGCACTCCCTGGAGCTAATGCATCCCTACCACTGCTGCCAGCAGTGCTGATGGCAATGCACAACCAAAGCAAGACTAGAAACTCAGGTCTAAATAAAAATACTGGCATTAATAGAGGGGGATACCTTAATTCTATTCTGCCTACACAGAAAATCGGCATTACTGGACTCTACAAGCCAGTCAGACATTGCATGTACTGTACTGCCTTGCAGCACCTAAAATACCTGAAATGCTGTCACTGGGCACAAAGCCATGATATAGCTTAGCATCCCTTGGCTGGAATATTAATGAAATTAAAATAGGTGATATGAGTGAGATATTTAATTTTTCAGAAGCTCTGGCATTCCCCAAATTAATGAAACACGCTTCAGGATGTGCTAAGGTAAATACAGACCCAAACACAGACTTCAGGGTTAGCAAACCAGAAATGTCTCTCTAACTCCCCAAACGTGCTACAAGAGGGTATGTGTTTATTCATATCCTGTTAGAGGCTCACATAAGATATTCCGATTTTCTGGAATTGGTGACTTATTTGTGAACTGAGGATTAATATATTCTTAAGAATGAAGAAAAAAACCCTCTAAAGTCCTCAAGGTTTTATTTGCTTTACAGTAATCCTGTTCTTGCCAATCACTGTGTTCAAACAAACTTCAAACATCTAACAAACAAACAAAAAAGCAACACTCCCCCACCTGGACCAGCAACCTTTCTCTGCTTTTTGAAATCTGACAGTGAACCCATTTTCAACTGCAATGGATGGTAAGAGAGAGCAGGTAAAGGATCAGGCATTTCCTATCCACAGCAAAAGGGAGCAGCCAGTCCAGCAGTGATCCTCCATAAGAGCAGAAAGACAGAAATTCTGCTATTAGAAAGTTTCTCAGCTGTAAAAGTTAAGAGGGACAACATATGTATTTTTGCCCCAAATGGTTCCTCTGAGGAAATCTGGGAATGCAGAAACTAAGAACAAAAGAATAAAACAGAAAGAAAAAAGCCCCACAAACTAAACCAGTAAAATACGCATTGACTATCAGGAAAGAGCTTCATAGGAAGAACCTAAAAGTCTGTAGGATGTTCCATGAAGAGGAGGTTTTTGGTGTGGAAAATCTCAGTGTTACAAACAAATAAAGCTGGAACTGGATGAGACAATGCCCTTGAAATTCTAACTGTAAGAAAGGCTCATGCTTACTTTTTCTCAGCTGTGCCGGTGCCACTGAGGTAGGGTGCCACGCAGGCAAGGATGAGTCAGGTCTGCAAGAACTGAGATAATGATCCTCATATTTGCATGGCAAAAATGCTAAAGCTTCAAGATTTCTCTTGTTCAGAAAGCTCTTATTAGTATTGGTAATGAAGCATGAGCCAGGAAAAGCACAGCTTGACGACAAGATCCCAAGCTGAGCTTGTGGATAGGCAGGGGAATCCCTTCTCCTTACACCTAAACCAGCAAAAAACTTCCCACTAAAACCTTGTGGAAGAAACTAAACACTGCGGTGCAGAATGGCACTTTTTCAAAATCCCTTTCCCAAGGTGAACTGTGTTTCAGCAGTCCAGCAACAGCACGAGCTCAGCAATGCTCAGGAACAGCTTCAGCTACTTGCACAGCTGGAGGGTTCGGCCTCCAGGCTTGGACTGATGGACGTGGAGGGGGCTCAGTCCTGCCACTGCTGCCCAGTGCACGGAGGGGAATTCCATGGGGTATTCCATGTGCCACTGGTGGACAGGATGGGTGCCTGCACCCATCTATTCCATGTGCAGGGCAGCCCTGCAGGCACCAGTGGTGCAGGGAGAGCCACTGGAGAGGCTGTGCTGTGATGCCCACCCGAGGCACGGGGCAGGGACCTCCATGGCAATGGCAGCATCCTGCTGGCAGGAGACACGGCATTTCAGAGTGAAATGGATGGGGAAATGTGAGGGAAATTAGTTAAATTTGCAGCAATGGGCTGACTCTTTATGTGAGAGATGTTTCTTTTCTGGTAGTAAAAGTTGCTCCTACAGAATTCTACTCTTTCTTTTTTTTTTCCATTACAGCTGCTGCTTCTTAATGGGGCGACAGACTATGCTGTCTGTATTAGTCAGCAGTCGAGGTAAGAGAGTAGCTTTGCCTGGTGATGCCAAGCCTCAGTGTAATTTCTGCAGACATCCTCATCTGAAAACACCTCGGGTGACAGTTTGGCAGGCACGCTGGCATTTCCAGCTGAGTCCCTGCTCCTCCTCATTGAACTTCAGCACTGCCTAAAGTCACTAAATGAGACAGAACCCCCTCTGCAGTAGGAAGGGTAAAAACTGTGTGAGAACTATTCTGCATCTGTATGTCTAGATAAAGCAAATGAACTAAATGTGGGAGGGGAAAAGGAGATACAGAAAGTGTAGCCAGGGGTCACAGCTCTGTCCATGGCAGGACACACCTTTCTGACACCCTCTGCCCAGGGCACACGTGTCCTCATGGCTGCTCCGGGGCAAACCCCACAACCCTGAGGTAACATCTGGGCTGGGATGAGCCCTTGTCTCTGCTCTGTTGTTCAGGTACCTCTCATCAGCATTGCACCTGCTGAGCTCAAAGGAGAGGAAACACACTGCTCTCACACATTCCTGTGAGTTTTGCTCTCTTGGCCCCATCAGTGTGCAGCCACTGCAGCAGGGATTTTGCTTTAGAGACCTGACAGCCCAAGTCAGGCCTCTTTCTAATCTCACTATTCCCCTTGAAAAGCAAACACGTTTCTTTTGAGACCACAGAGAGCACTCACTCCAGCCTCTTGGCTTTCACTTGCTGCAGATACTTTGAAAGACTAACTCCTGTTAATTAGAAAAAGATAAACAAACTCAGACCTTGCAAGTGCAGGTCTTGCACCGGCCGGTTCCAGAGGGGAAGAGGCTTTGGAAGTTGGTTTACCAGACACGTTTCTGAACCGTCACTTGAATTAAACCAGACCCCATTTATTTTCCATGCCTTCTGAAAGCTACATTCCCAGTGAAAAGAAAGTAACATATTGATAACAGCATGCTCTGCCACAGGAGAGGATCGAGAATCACCCACGCGTTGCCTTGAAAACAAACAACCCCCAAACAATTGATCAGTCACTGCTAGTACAGAGGCAGTCTATTATGGATAAAAATACAGGTGGAAAAAATTCATCAGGGATGTGCAAATACCTCCATTTAAATTCAAGCACAGTAAAGCAAGCTTTACTCCTATAAACAGGAGCAGTGGATTATGGATGCATCTCTCTCAAGTCCTGGCAGACGGGGAATGCACTTCCAGGCGAGGGGAACCAGAAAACCGAGTGATTTCCCTGTTGAGGCTGGGATTTCTGAGGTGGCTTAACCTGACTGCCAGGAAAGGTGGAAGTGCACCACAGGCTGCTGTATAAATTGCTGGTTTGACTCCCTGTGTGTGATCTGAACACAGCCCCAAAGCTGAGCTCTGTATCTGCATGCCCAGCAGCACTGCAATGCCTCTGCCCAAACATCAGCTCCCCTGGGGCAGCAGCACAGTGCCAATGGCACAACTGGCCATAGTCACCCTGGGAATCTCTCACTGGATACGCGAAAGGTTTATTTAATTAAAAATTTTAAAAAATTGACAGAGCAGTCCATGGAAAAGGCACCAGGAAGGCTGTGAAAGACCATCTATGTACCCTGGGGGGGTTTGTGTGCACATGTGTGCACGTGTGACAGAGACAGTGAGGGCAAGACCACTTCAGCTCCTCACCTCAGCTTCTACTAATTCCTTCCCCACCCTTTGCTGTAGCTGCCCATGTGGATGAGGCACTTCTCAAAGGAAAGGCTGACACTTATGTTGACACACTAAGCCTGACTCAATATCGTCCTAGGCTCAAGCAGAACTTGTCTTGAATGAAGAAAGATATTAGCCAGAGTTTTAAATCCAGAGCTAAGGAAAATGCTGGCTGAGAGTGGCCCCAATAACTTTTGGTTTTTAATTTTAGCTTCCCTCTCCAGCTATGGGCACACAGTGCAGTGTCCAATTTTAGTTTATTCTGTCCACTGCTCACCTTCATTTTCACAGCATTGCTTTGGAAGTCTTCATGGCTTTCTCAGCAGAACTGTAAACTTCAAACAGCAAAACCAGACCACAGCTGTAGAGCTCTGCCACTTTCCTGCTGACATTTCTGCCTAGGAGAGAAAATACCACAAACTGTCTCAAACAGAAAAGGAACAATGACAGGAATTCACTCATTTCCTTGCAATAGAAAACTTGAATTTTGAAAATTCAGGTAAACAACAATAACTAAAAGCACTAAATATGATTTCACCCTCAGCTTAGGAAAGTGAAAGAAAAATTTCAGCATTCTGAGTTTTCTTCTCCACCATGACCATGCAGAGTTACCCATCTGTGCTGGGTTGACCTTGGCTGGTTTCCAGCCATCCACCCAGCTGTTCTCCTACCCCCCACTCCTCAATAGGAGATTTCGTAGTCCATCTACAGAACAAATGGTTTAGACAGCTTGTAATGCCTGGTAGTACCCAAATTATAAATTTTGTGAAAAACTTTTATAAAAATAGGGTTACCATAAAATATCATCTGTTCATATATGGTCAAACCACCTTCCCTGTGTCTAGTCTGGGGATTATGACCCTAACTTCTGCATAAATGATTCCTCTCTGGACAATATGGTGGTCTTGCATTAGAGCTTGACACATAATTAGTTCATATGAGAGGGAAAATATAATCTATTTCTCAAAGTGTGGCTGGTTTCAGAATATATAAATTCTATGTAGATAGAAATTATGGAATTTACATAGAGAGGGAACAAATTCAATGTGGAGAATGAGAAGAGTTACCTGAAATTTTGCTGCTCAGAAGACCATTCACAGAGTGCAGTGGGTTCTCTTGTAACCCTAAATTATTTGGAGTTGAATTTTTTTTTTCTAAGAACAGTAAATCAATATAAAACAAGACTATGCCTATAAATGGAACCAAAAGAAATTTATCACCTTCCATTCAATCAGGAAAAGAAACACAGTCTGCCAGTTTTTTATCCTTACTATTTTTCAGTCCTAGAGATTTTTCCAGCAACATCAACGTCATCGAGCAATATATGGCATCAGCTGGTGACTGTTTATACTTCAGTGCAGGTAGATGATATACCTCCACTTTCCTTGCTTGAACTCCATTTCATCTCCCCTCTGCAATATCAGAAACAGGAAAGTCCAAAAAGTTATTGCATTAAAAGTTAATATAAGGAAAAAGAAGGTTATTCACTTTAACTGAGAGAACGGGGTTCCTGATGAGAAATAAAAAGTCAGCAAATTCCGGGATGGCTTCCAAAGGCACAAATAGGTGCTAAGGCTCATAACCATGCAAAGTCAAAGGTAGTCAATGGCTTGATTGCACTACTCTTTAAATAGTGACAGTCCCACTGAGCTGAATTACTGCTCAAGCTGGAGAGGCTGGGAGTCATTTTCCCTCTTCAGTATCTCTACCATCATCTGTTCCTCCAAATACATGAATACTGTAGAGCTCCTCAGTCTTAGAGCTACACCGTGTCTTCTCCTGGTCTTGCAGAACAAGTTGTTCCTTCAGTGGGGTAAACAGTTGCTGCAGGCAGCGTGGGCTGTGTGACAGCCAACCTGGAGCAGGAACACCAGAAAAGTGGGACAGGGAGACAGGGAGGTGTCAACACCACGAGTCTGTCTGTTGAGGGTGCACAGAGACTGCAAGGATAGCTTTTTGCAAAAAACTCCAATATTAATTGTTTGAAAACAGGATTTTAAAATAATGGATGGGGAAAGCAAACAAAAACCACCATAAAAAAATAATAAAAAGCTCTTTCTCCCTGCCAAATCAGCCATGCTTGGCTTACAGAGAGGTCATTCTTTGTTTTGGTTCAGACAAATTCTTTTCCAAAAGCTATACTTTACAAAGAGAGGCTTCATTCAAATATGCAATTAAATATTGCTTTCCTGAACAGAAGTGGCCACACAGAGCATGCTGTCAACACATCCCTGCAAGATTTCTCCAAGAGTTCAGCAGAATAATTAGCTTTGGTGCCGTTGCACAGTAGTTTTTATCTATCAGAGTTTTATCTTGCCTTCTCTCAGTGGTGAGTCTGAGAGAAATTCTGAACGTTTGCCTCATGGGTCTAATCATCTTATTGATGCTCAAAGCGTTTAAATGTGATCTGCAGCCCCTTCACTCTTTGACATTCCAGTTCTTAAAAAAAAGTCAGATATTTTGGCAGGTGCTTAGCTCAGACTTGTTCTTTAGGCTATAAGGCTTTTGCCTGTCTAATTAGCTGTGGCAAAAAGCTGAGAATGTTGACAATCTGGGGATGTGAGGTAATAAAAAATAGATTATTTACCAGCAGCAAATTAAGCCCTCTAAGAACCAGTGTGATGAGTTGTGCCCCTCTGACAATTCCCTGTAGCAGACAGATACCACTGTCTCCATCTGTCTATCTTGTGCACAGTGTACCTGACGGCGTGTTTCTAATCTATTTTACCATGCAAAAGAATTGATCCACCAAAGCCTTCTGAGACTATAGAAAGTAACCTTTCTGGTGACAAGAAGCAAAATCTGTCTGCTTCCAAAGATGATTTTTCCCGGTTTCCTTTGGGGCAGTGCAAATAATTGGCCAAAATGACCAAACGCTGCTCGTTACTAGAGGAGCGGCGCAGTTGTGCTTCCAGTGTGGACTGGCAGATGATGGCATGGGAGAAAAGGCAAGTATGGATGATGGATGAGGTCTGGCTCTTCAGAAACAAGGAGAGCCATTACTCAATATGCTGCCTGCTCTGCTCCATGGCAGTGTCTGCCTGGCTCTGGCTGTGAGGGAGCTGATGCTGCCGAGGGGCCCGGGGGGACAAACAGCAGCCCAAACTTGAACACAGAAAAATCCACATCATAAAAAGTTAGGAACGGAGGTGACATGACTTCTTGCCTAAGCACATGATCAGCAAGGCAGAGGGGCACACAGGTGCTACAGAACATTTTCCCCCTTTTTAAAACCAGTTTCAGAAGGCGGCCAATAAAAACAATGGCTCCTTGGAGTCCTTTTATTTCCCTCAGCCAATTTACCCCAACTGTCTTGGTTTTACTCTTTTTTTAGACCACACTACTTTTCAAATTCCTCTCTCAAATTGTGTTTTAAGGAATGAGGTTCTGGAAGGCTTTTTGGTTTACTCAGACCAGGGTGTATGGATGTGAGACAATAGTATATACAGCATATACTATTCTCTCACCCATATTTCTTTAGAAATGCATTAGCCACACTTTCCTGTATGTTTTCACCACTACCTTGTTAGCACAAAGCATTAGATAACCCTTTGGGTCCTGTAGAGCCAGTGCAGTTGTCTGATGACAAAGGAATGACAGTAAAACTTCTCTAGGTTACAACACTTGCTTTTATAATCTTCCTTCCTCCACAAAATGCTGGATTGGCCTAATGTCTGGTCACGGATCTCAGATTATGTGCTGCAAGGGATCCTAAAAGTCCGATTCTTTGTCAATGTGTTGATATTGTAAGAACATTATTCTTTTTCCTAGGGAACTTGTTAATCAGTATGGATAGAGTATATGATGTTGTAAAGCTCATGCACTTCATTTTTACAGGAAGCAGAGGTGACATCAGACCTTCCCTTTGGAGTGGTCACACCAAGGTTAATACAGCACCTCAGTAAAGGATATATGGATATGGATATTTTGCCTTTTGAGCAAAGACTCCAAACTGTGTAGCATTTTCAGATACACCAACTCCCTCATGTTTTGGCTTGTCTCATCATCCACAAAAGCTAAATACGATGTCAAGGTTTATTGAGAAGATCACAAAGCAGTATATGCATTTTATAACAGCGAGGGAATGTCTGAATGAGCTGAACAAACTGACACAGACAAGTTAAAACCCCTTTCACACATCTATGCTAAATTCCAACAGAATTTTCTCCAAGCTTTGGTCTGAAAGTTATACAGCTAAATCCTTACAGAGATGGACAAGAAAGCAAACTGCAGTTTCTCCCACCCGTGTAAAAGGCTGGAAGTATCAGGAATCTCATGAGTGTGATTATTGCCAAGAGGTTGTCGGTTCAATTTTAGAGATCAAAGATGATACAGAAACATTCTGTAACTCTGTTTTTTTAAGCAATGTGCAGGGAACAGGTAGGTATAATTTAGCTTAGCAGGTTTCAGAAAGGGATTGAACATTTTAGTGGAACAGAACATCTATAATAATAAATAAGACCACATAGAAAAAGCCATGAGTGAACTGTGGGTGCAAACCCACATAAATTAATGGAAGGATTTCTGTTGACTTGACTAAGCTTTGGGTTGGGTGCTAATGGGTATCAATTAAGATGAAGATTTCTTTAGAGGTAAGTTATCCATAATTTCCTACTATTAAAGGTTGTTGCTCCTCAAATTACTTTGACCTTTTTAACAAAGGACCTCATGACAAACAAATTTTGATCCGTAGATCAATTTTGAGTAGAAAATAACCAGCATTCTATCTAATAATATATGGTACTTTGTAAGATATTTGCTGAAATAAATTTCACTGAATCCACTGTCTCACTGGTGATCACAGTTGATAGTAACCATTAAAAGCACAGACAACGTGAGCACACAAATTCCTGTTTGATTTTTGGTTTATCCTTCCTGAGAATATTAGAAAAGACTCAAAAAACTCACTTTTTGATATTACAATTAATTTGAGAGGAACTTAAGGAGCTGCCCGTGTATTGTAAGGCTTTTAAAACAGATACTGATAATGAACTTGGCAGATTTTTAGAAAGCTTCAACATAGTGAAAGAAAAAATAAATTAAAAGAAGCCTGTGCAGTTTAGTAAGAGAAAGAAAGTGTATTCCATTATATCTCTTTCTCCTTCCAATATCCGACACGACGTTACACTGCACTGAAACCAAATACTGAAGCAAATTACCTGTCAAGGGGGTTTTATCAATAAATAATTGAATTCAGTTTTCAAGGAGGGCCAAGGCTGTTACATTTCCCCCTACAATTGCAAAGGTGTCCTGTTTGTGCACTATGACTGGTACTGCAGCACCAAACACCCTTCAGGGAGGCAAAGACTTGGGTGTGGAACACATTTGGAACTAAGACAAAAAAACCCCAAACAACAGAGGAGAAAGAAGTTGTATTTTTATTCTTTCTTCTTGAAGTTCCACTGTGAATGCTCAGCTGTTCCTGGCACCTTCTGAACATACTAACTAGTCTGATCTGCATTCAAGAGGCTCATGGCTATCAAATCAAGTCTACTCAGTCCCCAGTTTCCACTGAGGAAAGAGATCTTGCTAAGGGGAAAACTACAGCCTGACACACCATTTACTAGACACAAAGAGTTCCTACACCAGGGGAAGGCATAGAGGGTGCGCAGAAAGGAGAGAGAGCAATAAAAGCTTGAGAAGGAGCTGGCATCGTCCTGGACACCAGGGAATCCAACCAATGAGATATAAATCTATTGAAAAGCAGGCTCCATTAGTTGCACTGCTCATGGAGCTGCATGTTTACAATTTGGGAGGAAATGGTCTGAAGCTGAAGTGTCAAAGCAAAAAAAATGATGGTTTAATGCAGGGTTTGTAATGGGTTCATAAAAAATAGAGCTTCTTAAAGGTCCTGGATACAATTACAGTCATCATGCATTTAATGCAGTGAGTATTCACTGATCAGGATGCACAGAGCAGCCAAACTAAAGGGTACAGTGGTTTAAATTGCACCAGGGTGATTAAGTTTACCTGTAGGGAAAAACTGTCTGGAGGGCACTGCCTGGGCTGGCTGTGAAGGTGCAGCACAGATGCTTCTGAAAAGCTCAGACAAGTTTCTGGAAAGTCACAGGCAGGGCTGAGCTGCTGTTGAGGCAGGGGACCTTTGAGTCCAGCAAAAGGCAAGTGGGAATAACTTCATTATATGGGCTCTTATTACATTTAGGCAAATTGTAAACAGTTTTTCCTATCTCAAATAAGCTGCATGATCATTTCACCAGGTGCCTTTCCTACCTGCTTGACAGGAAGCAATGAGGAAGAAAGTAGCTCCTGAAGAGGTTTTTGTGACTCAGCAGGACCTAAAAGGTTGTCTTTATAAGAAGCTTGAACAGAAGAACAGTACCTGCCCAGACAAACCAACAGGTTACAGACTGCAGACTACACTATATATCAAAAAGTGAAACACATTGGTGGAGGTTTTTGGGTGTGGTGCTCTGGAATCCCTTCAGATTTTGTGTTATGAGGCACATTGCTACTCCTTTTTTTTAATATATTTTTCTTTCTTTTTTTTTTTTTAATCTTGTTAGCTGTTTAATCTGACTGATGGCCTTCTTTCCATTTAGCATGAACAGTTTTGGACAGAGTCTTTCCAGCTGGTGTGTTTGTGAACTGGATCCATGTACCCAAAAATTGCATTCACATTCCTGTTTTTGTGAGGGTGTTTTGCTGTCCCTTTGCCAAGGGTGGGCTGTGCTGGCACAGTAGGTGTGACATTTCGGATATGTGCCCTATGGAAACAAAGACACCCTTTAAACCTAAATGAAGACAAAATCCTCCAGACTAAGTTTTCAGCTAGTCTCAGAGATCCACTGCAGCAGAATTTATTAATTTTTAAAGCGATTGCTTTTAATATATGTAACACATCTTAAAAGAAGTTGGACACTTACATAATTAACCTTAAAACATATATAGATTTGAAAAGCTAATGGTTACACTAACAGCCGAAATCAGAAAGAAATAAAAAAAAATCTCAACTAATTTAGGATGCTTCAAGGCTCAAGCTCTATAGCACAATTTCTAGTAAATGCAAAATATTTTTTCTTGTGTGTAGGTTTTTCCAAAATGGTTTTTATGGAGTCTCTTTCAGCTCTTAGTACAGGCCAGTGCCACAAACTTAATTTCTGAGCCAAACAGGCCACTAACATCATATAGCAAGGCTACTCTGACCTACGAAAATCTGAATTTCTAACAGCATATAGGTCACCCAGTCATCTCTTACAAATCCAGCATTTGAAACAAATTCTCCAAACAGCCATCAGTTACGGTGCAGAGGACAGGTCACCACAACACACCTGTTTCCACGAGCTTGTATTGTACAGGCAGAGTAGAAAGCAAGGATCATGTGGAAAAGCAACGCCTCATTTCTTGCCTTGGGCCACGAGAACGGGTAGAAAGCACCACTGTCTTAAGAGGGTTGAAAGAAGTGATACACCTTTGGCTCTGTAAGCACTGGCCCTGGTACCAAGCCAGGAGTGAGCCCTGACTGCAGCTCCCTGGGGGATCCCAGCTGGATGTCCTGGGACATCACACCTTTCCTGCCACTGAGCTCTGGCACACAGACATCAACAGGTCCAGTGGTGCAGGAGCCCCTGTGGCACAGTGTGGCATGAATTAGTACCCTATTTCAGGCAGGAGAGGGGTCAAGAAACAGGCAGAAGAACAGCTGATAATAACAGTAACCAAATTAGTCAGCAGGAGAGGAAGATGCCACCTTAAACCTTGGGAAATTTTTTCACTCTCCCGCGTGCTTAGAGGCAGGAGAACACCTGAAGTCAGTGTCTCATGGGGCACAGAGGATTTTTAAAGCACTTTTGAGCAGCACTGTGTGATGCTACAAACAGCAAATGCAATGCACAGCATTACCATTCTCCCACTCCTTTTCCTCTTTGCCCTTTTGGGAAACATTAAGTAGCAGCACAAAGAATTTCTATATGACTGAAGTGAAGCACTGGTTAAAGAACAACTACAAAAACACCAAGACATTCTGCTGAAAAGGATTTTGAAAGAAAGATCCTTAATTTGAATGGAAAATATCTCTAAATCCTTTAAGCTGCTTTGAAAATCTCAGCCTCCATGATATGGTTTAAATCTTAGATAACAGTGTTATTCTGAAATTAGACAGAACATAACCTTACTTAAAAGAAAGAGAGGTAGAAAAAGCCAAATTTCCCCTGAAGTGTGCTTGTTTGTGTATTTTTTTTTTTATTTTTAAAGAGTTGATTTATTTAGAGGGTAAAGTGAAAATCTGAGCCTGTGCTTTCAGTGTAGGAACCACTTTGGAGCAGCAGCATCAGGCCACAGGCAGATAAGCACCACAACAAAGGGGCTGTTCTTGGGGAGCAAAGGTCATAGCAGAGTTTTAAGCTGGGCTCAAAGGAGTGGTTGAGATAGTTTGAAGCACCTGCAACCACATAGGAGGCCCTGGATTTGGAAAGAAATTTTATTGTCAGAAGATTATGTCGCTACCTAAAACAATTTAAGGCAAACTAAGTGCTGCAGCAGGGATTCAAAGGCTAAAAAAGAAATCACATGAGTTTATTTATACAGATGCCTGCTGGACTGGCACTGTGAGGTACAGTGCTCTCACATCATATGCTGGAATGTAGCACATACACATATATATCTACCTATAGCTCTTTTTATCTTAAACTCTACTTATTTATGTACCTAATTCTCCTGGCAAGAAAACTTCAACTTAAAATTCACTGTTCTTTAAAAAAGGGGGTAAAATGAAAGGTGGACAAGTGTTATGCAGAGGGTGATATTGAAGATGTGCTTATAAGTAGCATGGACTGTGAAATAACCAGGGTGGTTGGTATTAAAGTTCCTTAGAGAGGATAGAAAACAGTACAAAGAGAGATTTAAGCTTCACTTGTGTTGGAGGATTTATTAGTTCTTGAAAAGGAAGATTTCAAAGAAACTAGTAATGAATGAGGGAGTAATTACATACTGATTTTGCAGGGAATAAACTAATTATAAAAATATGGTATGTTGTAGGCCATCTGCCCCCCCAAAAAAGAACTGAATTGTCAAATTACTGAGCCAGAGATGACACATTATAATTATACTGTTACTATGCAAGATATAATACAAAAATCCAACAACATTTTGCAATAACAACCATTTCTCTTTCTTGTTTGAAAATGAGAGTCATTACGTGCTATCATGAGATCTGACGTTTCTTGTCAGCATCCCAATGTGTCGGGATAACTGCATTACCTATCCTTTTGGAGGGAGGAAAAAAGCCAGTGACAAACCCAATGGAGGCGTAACTTGGGAAATTCCAGTGCTAACTGGGGAAATGAGTGAGTTTCCCCATCAAAAAGTCACTTAATAGTCTCAGCCAAATTATTTAATTTTTGCATAGAAGTTTAACAGAATGCATCAGGCTGGCTGAGTGTTCCAAACTTTTGCCTTGCCTTTGGACTTTCTTTTATTAATTAGTCTGTATTTCCCTTCAATCTGTCTGTTGTTAGAGTACTTCCTTTGAGACTACTCACTGAAAAGGCAATTTAAAACCTAGTTTTGGTACAAACATAATAAACCTCACCATTCTGGCTGCTTTAAGACCACGAGCCCCTCCTGGCAGTAAAGATTCTTAGAATCTGGAGTCCACTTTCATTAGGAGGAAGCAGTGGTGGAGTTTCATAGGTAGGAATCAAAGAGTGAAGGCTTCATTTTATATTGAACTAGGTTTGGCTGTTACTTACAGGTCTTTTTTCACCTTTATGAAGCTCTGCAGAGTAATTTCATAAACTTCGCAAGACCCAGCGCACAAGATCATCCTACATATGATTCAATTCTGCTGTATTCAGTGGCTCTTTGGGCTTTCAGTCTCAGGAGACTTTCAGTTCCTACTGATGAATTTTGTCTTCCCTGAAAAAACACACAGAGGATAATCAAATAATCAGCAACAATTGCTATTGTGAAAAATGAAGGGGCAGAGGGAAAAGGTACAGAAAAGCCAAAATGCAAGTGCTCATGCTGTGACTGTAGGCACGGAACCTTCTTAAACACAACTGTGATTTTGCTTTGAAACCTTGCACAGACAAGAGCCTGTGACCTTCCCAGAGCAGTTTTTCATGAGTCATTCACGTTTTTCCCCAGACTAGTAACTCTTTTTGCTTCAGGTGAGCAAGGAATCCTATCGAAGACAAGAGGAATCTTGTGGTCTTAGAGCACAGTTGCTCATGTGCCTTCTTAGCTTCAAACACCCAAAAAAAGGCACCTAAATTCTGAAACATGAAGAAAATAAAAACCACTTTTGGTGCCTTGAAAGTCCAAGTCCACAAATTTATTTGGTGCCAAATACCACTGGGAGAATATTTCCATTGGCTTTATTGCTCTTTAGATAAGAACCAACTCTTGGCAAGCGCAAGTAGGAATGAGAGGTGAGGATTTTTCTTAAACAGTGTATTTCTAACCCTAAACTACTTCCTACTACACCTAAGCAGGAACTACTTCTACTGCTACACCTGCTTCATCCTTCCTCTCTCTCTCCAGTGCCTAAAAGCTGTAATTTCTATTCCTATGATGCATCTGTAGCAACAACCAAAATTGTTTACAAAGGAGAGAAACTCACGCATATTGAAAAGAGTTTTAGGTCATACTTTCAATTCTTGATATACTAAAGCACAAGAAAAAAATTTTAATTCATGCATAATGCCTTGATATATTAAGAAAACCCCTCCAAGCTCACAAAACTCAGAAGAGAAAGAGGGATAAAAAGGCAGAACATTCAAAGTTTTTGATTTTTTTGTCACAGTGCCCATCAGGCCTAAGAAGTCCCTGCATGATTATTGTTTCCTCTTTGCCCAGAAGAGTCTAGATCAAGATTCAGTTCTCCAGCATCACTAACTGTGGGCAGGGAAAGCAGCAGAAAACCTGGTCTCTCAGTTCTACCCAGTTGAAACTCAGCCACTGATACCTACAGCTTCTCATGCACTTTTTCTATCATCTTGGAGACATTAAGCTTTGAGCTGAGTTTGCATCAATTCATACAGTTAATGCTTGCTAACATTAAAAGTGGTTCAGCTTGTGATTAAAATTTGCAGTTTAATGAGTAATTACAGTGTTCCAGCAGTCCAGTGTGCTGCACTTTTCTGCCCACAGCACTGACATGCACACAAAAACAGTGAATCCACTCCTGCTGATGTCTTCAGAGTATGCTCTGCTTTTATTTGCACCCCCCCAAATTAAACATTGAAGAGACAGTTAATAAAACTAACAGTTAGATTAGACACATTAAATAGAATTTCCAAAGAATGTATTAAAATTTAGTATTAGGATAATTATAAACCGAGTTACATTTTCTTCCACTTATTTTGGTTCCAAAGAATTTTTACAGGACTCTAGCATTTAGCTAAATCTAAAACAATAGCTATATTTCCAGTACAATGAATTAAATTGGCATATTCCTGGTCACATTTTCAATGACATGAAGATGTGAGGCTTCCACTGTCTTCAAAGAGAGAAAATTCCCCAGAAGTTTAAGGCATTCAGGCTGGCTTTGCTCATTCAGCTCATCTCCCAGGTAGGAAAGCAGACCATATCTGAACAGATCTAAATAATAAAAAAAAAATTACATTTATCCTGTATATCCAGCTTATTAAGTTAAATTCATACACTAATTTTTCCTCACAACTAATATATATGTAGCCCTGCACAGGCCCTAAGTGACACTCTGTTCAGTTGACCCTGTGGTCCCTGAGCTGTGCCATCATTGTTAGATGCAGTCAGACAGTAATTCTGCTTTTAAACTGCTAAAGTTGTCCACTGAAAAGTATTTTTTCGCCATCAGGTGAACAGTCATATAAAATTAGTGTCCAATAACACAGCCACATGTGTGTTTTTGGAGCTGATGCCAAGTCTAAATGGCCACTACCCAGAAAAATTCTTCCTTTGGTTTTCATCTTGCCCTCAGCACATTTTGCACGGAGCACGTGCCACGTCTGCACTTTTGCACGTGTGAAAAGCAAACCAATGTCATCAACTGAGCACAGCCCTCGCTGAGATTAATTGAAAAGCAAACAACCAACCAGAAAAACCCTGAAGAGAGATTTTCCCCATCTCAGTATATTAGAAGAGGGATTACTCCTGACAGCAACTTGAGAGAAGAAGAAATAAAGGACAGTGAAAGGGGAAGTAGTTTGCAGCATTCAATCAGTATGCAGCATCAGGCTCTTCATTTGCAAAAAGCTCTGCTGTAGAGACATTCCAGCATCGCTGAGAGCCACTTTGCTTCCAATGACTGTAGCTACTGCAGATAAAGCCTAACGACTCCTGTAGTTGTGGAAAGATTTCCCCGAGTGAAGGTGCACGTTAAAACTTTGTTTCCCCGCTCGTAGGTCAGTAAGACAGAGCACAGACACACACACAGGGCAATCCATTCCTATGATTTTTCCTATGGACATGTCCTCTTGGTTAATCTACAGCTTATATTTAGCTTGGCTCAATTAGCTTTACCTCTCTTGGTGTGAGGAAAGGCACAATAACTTCAATTGTGTTGTTACCTCCATGTCTGAGCAACTCCCCCTGAGTCACCTGTGAGGTACCATGACTCAGACACAACCCTTTCCCTCCTCATTGCTCCAGCCCCAGTAGCAGGAGTGTAATATTGTCTCCCACTGAGCTGTATTAGCTGAAGCTTGGTAGGGAAGGAGGTTTGTATGGGATCAAAGCTGTAGCCTGCACTTATCCACCTGCTTCTGGTCAAAAAAGGAGGTCACCTGGCTGTACTTTATAAACTCAGGATCTAGTTAGCCTGTGGTAGCCCAGGGAATATTTTAATTTCCTTTCACAGAAACAGAGTAGGTCCTGCTGACCTCCGGGAAAAAACAAAAACCAGTAACAACTGTATTAACACAATTTAAAGTAATCTTCTGAATTTCCAATAAGACAATATAAAGTAAGGTGAAAAGTCTCCCAACAAGTTTACTCAATACAGACTCAATTACAGACCTACTAAAAATGACCAAGTCCTGAAAGCATCTTGGTAGTAAAACAGGAGGTGAAAGCAGGCAATGAATGCCACCCACTGCAGACAGACACCAGTACAATGTTAATAATAAACAGACATAATACATATCCAGACCCCATGCTCTGTACCTTCCCTGTGCATGGTGAAAGCACTGTGGCGTGAACTGAACCCCAGGTCACTGGATTTCTTCCTCCTGTTCTGCCCCAGTGGGTTTAACAAGTGTTTCCTTTGTTGTTAATGCCAAGCAACTGCTACCAGTATCACTTCAACCTTGAAATGTCTGCTTAAAATGCTGCTCTTCCTCTAAGTAAAATCATTTTGATCAGATTCTGTCCTCTGCGCTTCTCATCTCTCCCCTAAACTGAAATGTGAAACATTTAAAACAATAAAAATCACTGTACTGGAAAGCTGCACTGTTTATTTTTCGCACACTGCATGCAAGTGTACAGCAGACCTTTAAGAGTTCTAAATTCATCCTGACCTTCTTCATCGGTTATTTACTTTGGGCCTTGAGGAAATGCTTAGCTTAAATGGCCTTTTTCCCTTTCAGAAATCTAATCTTCCAGAAAAATTCCACTGGACAGCAGGTTTTGTAATGGAATTACTGTAGTTAATTCCTATCACAGCAGTTCCTTAATGAAAGGCTGGAAGAAAGTCAACAGGTACTGTATTCTGCAAAAGGTGCTGTAAATACAAGTGTCGTAGTTCAGAAAGGTGTGTCATCGCCCCATCAAGATAATTAATGGTCTCTCCAGTCAGACAATTAAAGGTTGCAATAATAATCTATAAGATAGCTCTCTTTGTTTCCCAATTAAAACTTTTCAGACTAATTAAAACCCTGATTGTGTCATGCAGTGTGGTGGTTTCCAACCGGGGCAATAAAATAATGGGTCTCAGCCAGAGAAGATAAACGCTTGAAAAATATTACCCATTTAAGCACCATCTTATGTCAACATTGATCTATGAAGTTTTGCTTCACATAGTGGAGGAAACCATCTTCTCTTTAAGGTAATCTGCAGTCATTTTCATAAGAGCTGAGAGTCTTGGCTTTTATTAGTTCTCGTCAGGGAAACCTTTATCCATTAAAGACCTGTAACCAGGAGCAAAGTGCTTGGGTTCCACAGAACAAATGAGCCCAATGTAATGTCAATTATATGAAAAAAAAAGAGAAAGATTAATTAAAACTCTTCAGAAATCTCTTCAATATCGTTGTCTGACATGCTTGCTATCAGCAGAGCATGTCTTCCATCTGGCAGCTTTAACAATATAACACTTTTAGACTGTTCTTAAGGTAATTATGTCAAATATACTGAACGTGATAGGAAGCAATTGGTGTTAGTTTCAGATTAATCTCTGCACATTCTGGCACTCCAGTTCAGTCTCCAAAGACTGAAATTGCTTTTACTGTGTTGCTGGACAATAGGGTTTTTCCCTTTCTGGTTGGATTTTTGTCCTGCTAGCTGGGATTACATGGGATCTCCGTGTTAGAGCACCACTGGGGTTCTGCCAGAGGAATCAAAGGGGCAGGACACAGTACTGTGACCTGGTCTCTGAGACAAGAAAAAAGGATGGACCCCATTACCTACACCCTCAAGGACCTCCTGTAGCCTTTTCTGGCATTAGTATAATCATTTTTAGACTTAAACTCCTCTTTGCCCACCACAGAGATCTGGGGATTTATTGTTCTTGTGGAACATTGGTGGAGTACAGCAAAATCACCTCACTCAGCAGTTATACCCTAAATGACTTCTGTCTCCATTTCTATCCCTGATCTCACCACTCAATTAGTGTTAGCTAATTACTGGGAATAGCCTTGCATCTTTAACTAAATGAATGTGTGCAATTCCTCTCTGTTTTCCTATTAGAAAAAGAAAGGGGGTTGGTGGTATCACACAGATAAATACGCTGCATGGGAATACCTACCTGGAAATCACAAGGAATTTGTTCCCATCTCTGCTGTGCTCCCATCTTCTGGAGTCACGGGTCAGAAGCTCTGGGACCCTGGGCAAAGCCTTTCCCTTCAAGATCACAAGCAGCATTTCCATACCTGATGAGCCACCAGTAATGAGATCCTGTCATTCTGTGTGTAGATGCACGTCATTCTCTCCAACCAGCTCACATTTCACTGAAAAATTATAAACTTCGCATGATTTACACAGAAAACACTCCAGCTTTGTCCCTGTTTAAGGCTTTCTTACACCTTATCCCTGTCCACTCTTCAGGTCACCCTGGCTCCTTAGCCAGCAAGGGTGTTTGGGGGTGTCACTACCTTCCTGACACTGTCATCAGAGGTCTCCAGGTGCAGTACTGATGGTCTCAGCTTCTGCCACCACTCTCCTTACAGAACTCTGCTATAGGTCTACTTGTCAATTGTCAGGCTTCCTGAATTTTACCTTCCTAAAAAGAAAGATTTCCAACATAACCCGAGATTTGCATCAGTGCTGTTATAAAACAAAAAAATGCATCAAATCTGGAGAGAATTTTCCTGTGTCAGATTCACCAGGAAAGTGTATTCTTGATATGAATTAAAATCATATCACTGTATAAAAATGCATTTGTTCTTGCTCCAGGAATATGATCTTCATAAAGGAGTCTGACTAGAATTACACATGTGATTCTCAGTTTGTGGTTTTGTGTGTGTATGACACTAAGTCTCTGAGCCACTCTGAGTGAAGACAGGTTTTGGTTACTTAGATCAGAATTAGTTACTACCAACTGCAGTCAAATGGGCAAGTTCAGCCTATCCTCCTTTTCTCTTCTGGCACTGTGCAAACAGCAAACTTCCTCTTGTAGGAAGAAAAAATGAAAAATGAAAAATGGAAGACTTGAGAGAAGGCATCTCAATGGTTCTTTCGAGAAGGCAGACATTTCTTTTAATTGAGAGCTATAGTAGATCAAAGAGACAAAGTTTACCCAAGGGTAAAGTCTTTCACACCAAACCATGTTTACATATAATTTTATCGCTGAATCTGTGAACAAGAATGAGGTTCACTTCCAACATTTGACTCTACACGAGAAAGCTATGAGCTTACTAGCTTGATCAATTGTTTCTATTAGATACTGCTTCTAACACACTGATGAGATCTTTGGCAAATCAGGAATTTCTCATTTAAAGTGCAGACAACTGAGCCTGACAACTGCACTGACATTATGAGGACTGGATCAAGCTTGAGGTCTTGAAGGATAAACAAGGCAAGTTTGTCCACTGCAGTCATTATTTACACAAACTCAGGCATACATTGCTGCAGATGTCAGTTTGGTTCCTGTTTTGAAGGTCATTTCTGTAGCCTAAAGATCAAGTTTAACTACATGCTTAGGAAAAACCCAAGCTTCTGAATGAGAAGCGTCTCCTAGAGAAGTTGTCTTGCCCATGTCCCCATCTCCAGTTAACTGTCCCTAGTGCCAATCAATCACTGAAGGGAAAGCTTTGGAGAGGTCCTGAGTATCTGAATCTTTTACTTTCTATGCAGTTCTGATTCCTGTTTTGGCTGTAAAAAAGGAGATAAAGTTTTCTGTTTATACGACATACCTGATTAAAGGAGCTGGGGGGCTAAACGTGCACACAAAACCAATGAAGACAGGGTTTCATGTCAGAGCCCTTACATTCAAATCCCCTCGTGCTCTGGGAAAACAGAGACGTCAAAAAGATCCGCACAGCTCAAAATCATATGGAACAAATCAGTCATAAAGCTGGACAGGAGGTCAAGATGCTCTGTTATGGAGCAGTTTCACCTTTACTAGTGCCCACGTAGGAAGCTTGGGAATAGTCTGGTTTGGGAAGACATGACACAGACCTGCAATTATATGGTCAACCACAGATTTTCTAAAGCAATGAAATAATAAGGGCACAGGACAATCTGCTTTGAACACCAGAGTCTTCTGGGATTCAAGGCCATAACTTCTTTTATTTCCCTCCTAAAATGTTATTTCAAATGTGCAACTAAGTAAGTGCCAAAACAACTTGTAAAACTTTTAGTAACCCCACATTGACAGAAAACTAGTATTGCAGAATGTGCTTCATTCCCTTTGATCTATGATTTATTGATGCACAGTATGAAATATTCATTAAAACAGACTGCTGTTTCCCGTTGATTTGTCATGTTTTTAATTCATATTTTAACACATTAATAAAACTGACACTATTAATTATTTTTTGAAATACCAAATATATTTGAGATGTAAAACTGGCATGGGTTATGCTTGATATTAAAATATCAGGAGGAATTAGTTCAAGCAAAATATGATCTGCAAGTGCTTGTAATGATACTCTATATTCTATCGCCCCAAACAACTCCCTAGTTCCCTTCACTGCTTTGAAACAACTTTAAATTACAAATGCAAACTGCACTTAGAAGCAGTTGTAACATTAAGCTCATGCTGCTTTGGCATTTCATACAAATATGTACATTCATCAGTCTTTGCTTTGGTTCTAACATATAAATGTATTGGAGGGGCACAGGAACCTGTTTTTCTGAAGTCATTACTGATCTTGGTCTTCAGTGGTGTTTTTTTCTTAGCAACATTTTGGTTTAACAATCCACAGGGCAGCTCTGTTCTGCCACTCCATCTGCTGTGTAGTAATAATAGGAAGGCTTATGCATTTTTAAGGGAAACATAGGCTGTCTTGTGAAAGGCAGGCTCATAATTACAGTTTCTGACTTGGAGAAGGACATATTGAAATGTGCCCATGAAAAATTAAAGTTCTCATATTGGGCAGGAAAACACTACTGAGGTACATCCATTTATGTCACCCAATTATTTGGCCCTCAGAGATGAACTGTAAAGTGTTGCTCCAAATCAGAACAATCATCTTTTAGGACTGTGCTGTTAAACTGGTGGCATTTGAGATCTGGCCATTTCTACTTAAGAAGATCTTATTTTCTAGAACTCAAAGAGATTTATTAATTCACTCATTTGAAGAAAATTAAAATTCCAAATAAATAAACTCTTTTAAATAGCACATCATATTATCAGTTTCTCATTTCTCAGTGAATTTTTTTGAGAGCTTATAGCTAGAGAGAAAGGTAGAAAAATATTACTGATCCAAGACCACTCAAATGGCTCAAGCAGCTTCCCCCTTATTGTTGCCAAAATTATGCAGTTAAAATAACTACAATCTTTTGGTTTTCACTGGAGCCAGACTTGCATGGTTTCTTTAATGTAAATTCTGAAATCTGAGAGGGACATAGCTGGGCATAAAATATTAAGGTGCACAACTAGGGCATAAAAGTATATCTTTAGCTCCATGAGACACATTACAGAATCTTAGATTTAATCAAAATGCAAAATAGACTCTAACTTCTCCCCGAACCTGAAGAGTCCCAGTAAGACAGCAGTTTTCAGGGATGGGGAATATGGCATCATTGAGCAGGAGCTGGGAACCCAGAGGGTACAAGAGCAGGAGGTTCCTGGCTGTTTGTGTGTCTGCCCAGGAGTAAACCAGCCCCCTGCTTCTGGTGCAACCTCAGAGGAGCAACACTTTGGGATGACCAGACCTCACCAACAGCCCAGGCTGCTTCCTCTGGTTTGCCAGGATGTTTTAAAAAAGACAAGTCCAGCACAGATTAAGGACTGGAAAACTTGTCTAGGCATCACTAAAAGATTTGTACCTGTGTCATCAGCATCTTTCTCACATGGCAGAAAACCAGCAAACAAGAGCTTGCCTGGAGATTTTGAGAAAGGAAAGCCCACGTGTGCTGCTTTGGGATCCTCCTTATCTGGAGAATTGCAAAGGCAGCTTTTGCAATTCTTTACCCAATGGTCAAAGGGACATTTGACCCTTAGGTACCAACTCAGGCCTCCTTGCAAACTGAGAGCTGGGTGGGAAGGAGTGCCCTTGAGGTCTCCTGCTGCTCTAGCTTTGGCAAAGAAAGGAAGAAATGACTTCCACTCATTACACACATACATTAGCTGTCAGTCTCAAATCCAAGTGTTTTCTACTGGCAATGTGGAAGTTCAAATTTTTCAACCTTTTTTCTTTTTCCCCCCCTTTTTTTTTTCTGTGTATTTATTGATTTGCTTTATAGCAAATCAGCATTTCACCTGACCTTTAAAATTGAAGTATCCATGGTTCAGCAGCTCCCAAAGCCTTTGCCATCACGTAATTATGGAACTGTGATTCAGGTCTGTTTAGCAGACAACCTCAGGTGGGAAGTTTTGCAAGTATATTGTAGTTGTTTCTCTATTAATTGTCAGCAAGTTCAGCTACTGGAGTTCAAAAGCCACCAATATTCCAAAGAAACATTAAGTGCTGACTGAAAATAAGAAAGTGATTGTACAACAAAAGGTCAGAGACCTGCAGATCATTCCACAGGGGTGTGCCCATATGATTCCTGATGTTGCACTTCCCATGTTGTGCATACAATCACAGGGTCCAGTCCAACAAAGAGACTGCATAAACATCACTTTCAACATGTTAATGACACTGGAAAGCACTTACTGATCCAGAAAAAGCATCTCTTTCTCTATTGTACTTCTCTATTGTACTTCTCTATTGTGGAGAAGGCTTGAAATGCAAGTAAGACCAGATCCTATATTGGGATGGAACAGATGCTGGTGAATTATCCTGTCAATTATCCTTGTCTCTGCACTAGAACTGAATAAAAATATAACAGAAAAACCCTCAAGATGTGTGTAAACTTTATTATTTGAAATGTCATTTCAGTTGGAAAACAATCCTTAATCTAGTAAAACTGTTTTTGCAGCTGCATGCACACATGGTGTGGTGTAAGGGCATCTGAGTACGTTACAGCAAACAACTGCAGCAAGAGATAGGGACAGAAATTATAAGTCAGCTATAAGTACATATACATATAGTTCCAGTTGTGGTGTAGCTGGTTTTTGGGGCTGTGCTTGTGTCCACACCCAGGTATTTGCACCACTGATTCTCTGGGTGAACTGGGAAGGCCCAGCCAGTCTCGGCACAGATGGGATGAGGGACTGGCTTGAGACAACAGGACAGCTGGAAAGGAGGTGATTGACTGAACCATCACAATTAAATGTTGGAATTATTGTTATAGAAGCTCTCTGGGAGGGAATTTTGGACAGTTGCAGAAGTTGCCCCAGGCACCTCCTGCTGTGTTAAGCCCAGACTGAATGTCTAAACATGTTAGTTAACATTCTGGGTGGAGAATCTGGCCCTGCCCTCAAGAGATTCCCCTTGGTGACTTCTGCTGCTGAAGGGATCAAGCTGTGCATCACTATTTGTAAATAGTTAATAGAAACTGGTGCTGCAAAAATGCTATGTGGGAAATAATTTGTATGTAGTTAAGCTATTTAAGAGGTGTTTTGTCTTTAGTTAAGTTATACCAATAGCAATGAATTAAACATGCTGGAGCAATCCCCTAGGATCACAGGCCAACTGACTTAGAATAATTCAGCAGCACAGCAGTTTGGAGAGTCTCACCTAAAGCAGCTGAAGACACTTCTGCAAGGACACTTACAACAGAGACTCCCATCTCTGCCCAGGAAACAACCACCCATTCTTTTTGGGAGACTGGATTCTCCATGTGATCATTACCTTATGCAAAGATCCCCCAGATCACCTCCCTTTTAAAAACCCTCTCAGGGATTACCTGTGCAATGCCACCCAGCCACAAACAGATGGGCCCTCCAGATGTGCTCCTGCACCCTCCTGAAAGGACAGGGTGCCACAGCTATTCTGCTTTCAGGACCCATAAGACCACTCACAAAGCTTGTTTGGATAACACCATTTGCCTTAGCATGTACACATCCCACAGGAGCTGTGATGAGCACTGGCCAGATTCAGAGAGGTCTGGCTGACCCTGCAAAAATTATTGGGCTGTTTACTTTGTATATGCCTCATTTTCCCTCTCTGTAAAAGGGGGTGATATACAGCACTTGGAATTTGTGGATGATTTAGGAGCTACACATTATTTTTACTCTTCTTGTCTAGTTTCGACAACCAGCGATGTCAGGTCAAAAGCAAAGCAAGCTTTCATTAATGAAACATGAATCCTTCCCTAATACAGTGGGACTGAGCAGTCTGTAGGATGATTTTGTTGTCTGATATCGTTACCCTTTATGATCTCATATTTTATGGTAGTTAATGCCATTGGAGGAAAACATGATTAGAGCAGAAAGCAGCTTCAAAGCAGCCATTGCTCAGTGCATTCATCACACTTGCCGCAGAGCTGGATTTTTCCTCTCTATAAATATAATCAATCAGTGCAGGTAAAGAGTTAGTTGCAAATAGAAGCACTTTATGTGAACTAGTGTGTATCCTGTTTTTATCAGTGTGCTGGGAAGTGTAGTTAGAGTGGGATAAGTTATGGGGTGTGGGCTTAGGCATTAATGAATATGAGAAACTAAATTATTGAATTTTGCAATGCAAATTATTTTTTGAGCACAAATTCTTCACTTTTGAATGTTAAGGGCTCATAAAAAATGTCAATGGTTTATGAATTAGGCCATTAGCATGCAATTTGTGATTCAAACAGTACCACAGCCTCATGTAATAAGTGACTGAATAAAGAGCAGCATTCCTCTCTACACTTGCAAAATAGTTTGTCTGAAATTTCTGAAGGCAAATGCAGGGAGATGTCACACAAGGGACTCATTCCCTCCCTCTGGGAATGCACAGTTAGACTGCAGAGGGGTCCTGTGTCTATCCCTGAGTACAGTGCCTGGAAATGCTGTATTTTTGTGGTCTGTGCAATCATGGCAACAGGCAGAGCATCTGTACACATCAAACAAGCCCAGTGCTCTCCAGTCACCTGCTCGTGGAGGTGTGGGCACCTGCACAGCTGGGCCTTTTGCCAGAGGTACCAACGAGTTTAACTGCAAAATCTCTTGACACTTCAATAAAAATAAGATCTACTCATGGTGGGATGAACATTGAACATTTTTGAATGCATGAATACATCTCGATTGAAAAGAAAATCTGTGCTAAGGAAGTGTATCTCAGAGGTGGGGTGCCCTGTATGGGACTGGGCAGCACAAGGTAACCTGAAGGTGTCCCAAAGACAAACACGTGCTCAAACTGCAGGGACAGAACTGTTGTCTTGGTGGGAAGTTCCCAACTTGAACAGTACTACTCTTCTGTTCCCCGGCTAGTGCTTACAAAGGTAACAAAAAATGCACAACTATTACAGATATAAAAATTTACACTTGCCCAGGATGAGAGCAATTTTGGAAGGAAAACACTAAACATGAGAAATCTCTGTGGCAGGTTGAATATTGCTATTCTCTAAAAGATCCCTGCAGCTGCTCAGTGTTTCAGAATCTGTGGTGGGGTAGAAAAATTAACCAGAAAGGAGAAGAGGCAGAAGAATGGATTATATATCTAAATGCTTTAGATATATAACATACACTCTTAAAATAGTATTGTATGCATTATACACTATACTATGGCATATGAAACCCCCGAAGGGAAGGGCACTACCAATTTGAAAATGGAGTTCTCTAATTTGTGCCCGTGGCATCAATGATCCTCCCTTTCTCTGAGTGCAAATCAGTGGCATGAAGGCTGGAGCTGATTCCATTCCAGAGGCTGACCTTTGGTATGGTCTCTAATGAGGCAGAAGGTATCAATTCCAGGGACCTCAGTAGGGGTTGAGCACTTCCTACAGCTCCTTACAATAGAGCAGCATTCATCACAGGGCTTGTAGCAAAAATGGAGAGGGGCTGAGCAGCTGGTGGCAAAATAGAGGAATGGAAAGAAACCTTTGATTCAGAATCAGAAACTACAAGGATTTTTGGCTGCCCCTGCTGCTGGCTGTGGTTAGCACTTAAGGCAGTGCATCTTTTCTGTCTGCCTATCTTAGCTGTGTAACAGAACTTGCCATGGGCCATATCCCAGAGTCTCTGACCTGCCTTTCAAGGCTAGAGCAACTCATGTCCTGGATTTTTTTCTCTCTCCCTTCTTGCAACTGAATACACACACATACTCTGCATGTATATGTGTGTGTACCTACCGGGCAATTAAGAGATTGATGTGATGGATGTGTTTGAAAGACTGATAGATCAGGCCAGTTTCAAAATTCAGAAAACCATTAGATTACCATTCACTAAAAATATAGGTTGCCAGTGGTTAATTATTGGTCTTAATGAATAATTAGCATTACATATGCAAATCATTTAAGAATCTTATTCTAAATTAGCTGTGAGTCTGCAGCAACCATGAAATCGGTGCAGGTAGTTAATGCTGATACAGGGTGGCCCAGTCACCTTTCCTAAAGCAGCTTCAATCTGTTTCTGACCATTTATTTTTTTCGTGGGGACCAGAACTTGTTCTGGTTTCACCAGACATCTTGTTTCCTTATTCTGTCTGTTGTATACACACACACAAGTATGTACAGAAAACATACATGTTTCTTTTTGTTTCACTATCCAACATTCCCACCTGTTCTATACCCTCTTTTCCTGCAGATTTTACCACGTACACACTTTTTCCAGTACCCCCCTTTGTGCAAGTTTACAATTCCCCATTCACCACTTTGCTGCTACACATTATTTCTATATTTCTGCTTAGATTTGCATGTTTGCAGCTTACTTTATTTGTGGTGTTACAACACCAGGGCATACTTACACACTGTCACCAGATATGCTGTATTAGCATGCTTATATCCAGGTTAATAATATTGTGCTTAATATGCTTACACTCCACAGGTGCAGCAGCCCTTGCTTTGGCTACACTCTCTCATGTTCTGTGGAATTATTTTGTGGTTTTCTCCAACCAAAGTCTTGCTACTGATTAAACTGTAAGAAAGGATAATGCTTTTCCCTCTGCTTGTTTCGCCCACCTGATGGAACATTTGCTGTCTTGAGACTACTCACTAATGTCCTGCCCTCCGTAGTTATGATGTAGCTGTCTGTGAGTGGTCCTTGTCCCTTTTAATGTAAGATTTAAACAAGTGTCCTTCAGCCCTCATGCTTTATTGGGCTGGTTGTCATCATCACAAGCAGAGAGCCTGGGCCAGTGATTAGCAGCCAAAATCAGTGACGTACAAAATGTGTTAAAAAAAAAAAAAAGAATGCTGATTTATGGCTGTTTTCTGTTACCCCACCACAACCACATGATCCTGTTCAGTATTACAAAAGGCTGTGTACCTGCCAGCACCTGTCAACTCCTATGACCAATGTCAGCATCAGAGCACTTCAAGGTCTTCCTTTACAGCTCACCACAATACCAGATGCTAATACAGACCATATCCCTTGCTCATGGCAGGAAGCAAGGGACCGAGGAGACCAGGGGCTCTCAAGTGTGAAACGTTAACACTTAGTACCTCAAAGTGCTGTCAGACTGCTCATGCCCTGGGGGCAGGCACCTCTCTTCTGGCCAGCTGTTGATGCTCAAGTATTGCAAAGGTCAGAAATCATTAAAGGAAACCTTAGAGGGGGTGTTTAGTGATTTTGAATTATCAAAAACAAAAAAAAAAAAGGCATTTTTAAATTATCCCCGTGGCTCTGGATTTTAGTGTCGTGGCCAGGTTTGCATAGCAATGCTGTGTTCAGAGCACAGCAGGGCCCCTCTCCCCTGAGCTGAGAAGAGAGGGAATCCTGCCAAACAAGAGTTTTATTGGTCTGTATCAGACTGGGGTGGCCCCCTCAGGGTGGGGGTCCCAGCGGATGGGCTGGTGAGGGGATCTGAGACAGAGCCCAAAGCATGAGACTGACACTCTGAAAAATGAGAACTTGGAGCTGTTTGTGCTGTAACTAACCACAGAGGCACAGAGTTATACTCTACCAATATTATCTCAAATTTAGGTCAATACCAGGTTTTAAACTAATAAATTTTGGGGGAAAGGTTGCTTTTTCAATAAAAGACAAAGAAATAAACCCCAACCCATGGCCCTTACCATGATTAATCCTGGTCAGAGGGCTGTGCTCGTGCTCCAGCTGACCAGAACACGTTTGATTCAGTGCAGCTGAGTGGGTTTACATAACTCACGGAGATGTGGCAGTCATTTTTAAATTATCCTTGGGGCTTTGGATTTTAGTGTCATGACCAGGTTTGCATATCATGCCAGTCATCTCCTAATATGGCAGGCAAGCATTTTATTTCTTATTGTATTATCCCACAGTAATATACAATATGTTCCAGTCAAATTCCTGTTTATGGTTAAAGAGGACACACACTGTTTTGCATGGCTTTTTACTGACCACTAGTGAATTGTTTACAGCTGCTGTGTCTCCAATGTCAAGCCTGCACCCCATCTCTCATATTCCATGTCTACACTCCTCCCTGCTGCATCCTGCCCTCCTTCTCGTTGTCCCCGTTGTTCCTACCAAGCCTGTATTTCTCCACACTGCATCATTATGCTGGAGACATAAGTATCCCATTCTACTCACAACACCTGCTTGTTACTGCTGTCTATATAAAAGTGCAGATCTCCATTGCAGACAAACGAAAGTAAACCAGAGACAGACCCCTGATCAGTTATAGAAATTGCCATCCCAGCTAAACCAAGTAAAAATAAGGCAGATCAAGAAGACTTCAGAGAAGGTGGGCCTGACGTGCTTCTATCCCGAGGTCTGGGAAACTCAGGACAAAGCTTAGGGACTATTACCTGCAAAGACAGTGCTGTATTACTTCACTGTTTCAAAGAAAGAACTAACTGCTGTTTTGTCCCACTGTGTTTATTTATTGTGGACTGGGAAGAACTTGCTTGCAAAGCCCTGTAGAGCTGTGCTGTCCTGCTTTGCTCTGGGTGGGTGGCTGCGGTCACAGTGAACCACGTGGAAAACTTGTACCTGACCTTGAAAACTTATATTTCCAACTAGATCAGCTTTTAATTTATGAGAATGAATTTGTAATCATAAGAAAAAAAGAAGCAACTACAAAAAAAAAAAGAAAAATATCACAGCTAGAGTGCACACACAGAAAGAGAATCTGAAAAAGTGGTCCAAAGAGCAGGAGTGCTCTCTCTGGAAGCCCATGTATGAAAGTGTAGTTTGGGTGATTAGTCACTGAGTACAGTGCAAGAACTCCTTTCTTCCAATACCCACCACCCCAGCACCCTGGCCTTTCAAAACTGCAGTCACATACTCTTTCCTAGAAATGAATGATGGTTGCCTTGTGTAATAAAATATTCAACTTCACAACAACGCTTTATAAAGAAGGAGGTTCATGAATTTTTAAAATTATTTTGTAAATCACTCTGAAAGCTGACAAGGAAGGCTAACACCTCTGCTGGTGTACAAGTGCCAAGTTATCCTCCTCGCATCCAGCCTGACACTGGGATTTTTGGGAATCTTCCCCACTGATATGTCAGAAACTCTCTCCTTTACCTGCTGCAAGCATTACCCCCACACTCAGTGCAGTAACCCAACCCACGCACTGAGAGTTGCTCAGGCACTCGAGGGCAATTCTGTCAGGAGAAGATGATTTGAGAGTTACCTGATGGAAAGTGCCTCCCTATGCATCAGGGAAGCACGGGTAGCAAAGCTCATCATCTACTTCTTGACATTTTCCAGACAAGAAACAGGAAGTTTGGAGTGTATTTGTTTTGCAGTCCTCATGACTGCCTCTCTTCTTGAAAAGAAACTAGTGGCTGGCTTAGTTTTTTTCTATAACCATTACCAGCAGTGTCCAGATCACTTTTTGTGGAATCACGGAAATCCCCAGCACCAATGACTAGAGAAAACTTCCCTCTGGAAGATGAAAATCTCTGCAAAGCACTAGAGACAGGACTGCACCGTGTAGGAGGAAGGGCAATGCTTTTCACACTCCCCTTCTCACTCCATACTTTCCATGCAGCTGCCCATTCTTAGGCAGCCTGGTGATGGCTGTTCAGAAGTGCAGCCAGAAAGGAGGAGGAACCCATCAGCAGAGCTAAAAACAGTCATGAAGGTGAGCAACAGCACCTGCAGGAAGGTGGGAAACATTCACACATCATCAACACTTTCAGAAAAAAATTAGTTACTGCGGTTGCACCTGTGAAAGGAAAAAAAAACCCATTCCTGCTAAATGTCAGGAAAGGGTTGTCTGGAGACATGTTTTGCTGTGACTGCACTAGACAACAAACAGGCCAAATTTTTATTGCATGGTGCTACTTAAGTGAGAAACTCCTCCTTCCCCATCACCAGCAGGGAAGCAGCACAAGTGAGAGCGGGTTTATTGTGATGGTTCTCCCCGGGCTGCTGCAGAAAGGGCTGACAGCCCCCCGGTGCTTGCAGCAGGGCACGCTCTGGGTTCAAACCCTGCTGGTGACCCAGATGGAGGAGTTGTTACACAATGTTCTTTAATTGGCAATTTTCTGCTCTGTTCTCTTCTGCATCTGTTATTTATGTATCACAGCTTTCCTGCATGCTGGTAGACAACAAGGAGCTACAGCAGTGGTATCCCCTCATATTTAAAACATTTAGACAGGCAAACCCCCAAAATTCGCATAACAGAATGGTTCATTACACTCAAAGGAAATTTTGTTGCCTTACAAAACATTTCTCTGAGATGATAAAGCCCACATGGCTGCTGCACAACAACTACTGAGCAACAGAGGAAGAACAAAGAATAAACCAAACAGCAAGATGCTTCAGCAAAGATGCTGACCCAATATAGCAGCTTCCAGCGTGCAGAGCTGCAACCACAGCACTGCCTTGGAGTTAAGTGCCGATGAGCTTGGTGTTATGCCAACAAAATCATCAAGAAGCTGGATCTCTCCTTGTTATTAAATTGGGCGAGCAAACAAATGAAAGGAATCAAAGCAATAACAAAGGGCAGATAACCCCTGGGCTGTCTCGTAAGCAGTGGCTGACAGATGTGGATTACTGAAAAAGTAAAGAGCTTGCCACTTGTATGTAATAAAGCCACAGGGATTTCAGCAATACCCTTTTTGTTTTAAAGAAGAGCAAAGGCATATATTGTCAAAACCATAAAGCTTGCCACAGTGCACTGCTGCACTATATAAAGACATCACAGGCTTACGGTTTTGAAAGGAGTGACAGCTATTACATGCTGAAATTTTTCAGTGAGGCACTGCATGGAGTAACTAAGGATCATGCAGGGAAGCATCATCTATTTGTTCCTTGACAAGAACACCTGGATGACCCCTCTGAATTGGTCAGTTGGACTTACTGGCCTGGACATTTATCACTGCTGCTGGTTTGCTTTTTTTTTTTTTTCTTTATTTTTTTCCCCCAAACAAACTCTAGGAAAGCACTATTTTAGCTTCCTAAAGAACCCAGTGGTAGAAAAAAAGGTTGTCATGCTTGTTTTCAGTCCTTGTGCTGACCAGGTATAATTTGTCATCTGAGGATGCAAGCTGCCATTTGAACTAGAAGTTGCCTGAATTTTGGCACAATTTCTAGTAGAGCTGTAAAAGCCCCGCCTGTCACCGTTTTCACTACCTAATCACCTTACAGTGTTAAGGAAGTGTTAAAGGTGCCTTGTACTGGCCTTGGAAGTGCTGGGGGAATGGCTGGGCTGGATGATCTTAGAGGTCTTTTCCAGCCTGAACTGTTCTATGATTCTATGATGACCTCCTGCCTTTGTTGCTGTTGTAATAGTCGTTAAGACCTTCCCTTTCAAACTCAAACATACACTGTATTTTTTTTAAGACCGAGACACTCCTGTCTTATTTAATGCCTCATTTCAGTTTGTAATTGCTATTTTTCTGTGGAAAACTGGCTGTGATGGGCATTGTACAGCAGCATAACAGGTACCTTTTTTTCATACAACATATATGCAGTCATTTGATACACACACACACTCGATACAACACAGAGAAAACCTACCTGAGGAACAATATGCTCCTCTGTTCATCTATTTCCATTACATCTCCCTCTAAAAGCTTCAATGAAAAACAGGGGAATATCATCTTTAACAACCTGACACATCTTAAAACTTCCCATATGGCACAGAGCAGATTTCTCTCCGTTCCTTCAAAGTATTGTTGTTCAGTCTTTCATTTCACAACCCCTCGGTGTCACCACCGGGAATTTTCAGCAGGGCTGATTCCCAGCAATGTGATGCACAAAACTTGATTCTAACCCAGAAAAGTCCCATGATGTCCAACTTAACATCTCCCCGTGGATAGTTCTGGATCTTCTGCTGCGATGATTTGCAGGACATATTAAATTCAGCAGCGCAACTTGTGGCTCCAAATGTCCCTAAGGTTTGCTTTTACATGATATAAATCATCATCCCATAGCTCCATATAAGGTCCTACTGCATCACAGTGAAGAACATGGAAAATAGAAATATAATATGAATTTAATAGTCTAATTATTTAAAAAATATATTTCTGTTGTGCTAGTGTACTTAGGGCCCAAGGAATTTCTTGGCACTTATTTGGGATGACAGCCTTTAAAGAATTGCCAGAATGGGTCAGTCTGTCCAAGCTGACCTGGTGACTTCATTAGTGGTGACTGTGGAAGGTGTTCAGAGAAAGGCAGCAAAGCAGGTTTTCACTTATGGGTATTCTCTCTCTGAGTATTATCAATATCCAACCATTCAAAATCCAGACTAGCACAACCTTAAACCAAACTGTAGTGATATGTATACTATTTCTACAGGCATTATTTCAACTCTCTTACATTTTGTCATCCTCCTTTTCTTGTATGCCATGCCTAAATGGCATGAGATGCCATTTCTGCACTGGAACATGAACAAACAGCAATTCAGTTCTAATAAAATCAAGCAGATCAGGTTCTGCTAATAAGAAGCTAAAGGTTTAGAATTAAAACATTATTAAGTAGAAATCAAGGAAAGATTTTCCCCTATATATATATATTAAGATTTTTCAAGATATGAGAGCAAAAAGCCAATCAAACAAAAAAAAAGATATAAGAAAATAGAAAACCATGGAGTAATTTCAATACATAAAGAAAAATGCTACAGCATAATTTATAGAACCTCTGAATACGTGAATAGTGAAACAGGTAGTCAGAAACCCAGACATTTTTATTAATTTTAAAATAAATTTACAGCAACTATTTATAAAAATTGGCTCTTGGGGAAAGAGTGACTATACTTGAAAATATTGACATTAACTAACTTCAAAATATCTGAAATTATCAAATAAAACAAGTATTACAGTCACTTTAATAGGCAAAGTCTCCTGGTCCTCCAGCCACCACATGATAAATCTCAGCCCACACATCAATTTGTTAGAAGGCAAGTCAGAACAATAACAAAGACAAACAGCCATTAGTGGACAAGACAGTTTCATCAAGCAAGATCTTGCAAATAATATATTGTTGTTTGTCATCAAGACACTTTTAATACACCAGAGTCCTTTCCAAAAGCACCTATAATCAATTCCTTCTAATTTACAAACTCAGACTACGAGAGTGATAGTAATTTCATATTTTACACACCCACAGAGGTTACGACAATTGATTCAGTTCAGCAAAGTACCGTAATGACTTTGAATGCACTTGAAAGATTTTTGCATTTGTTTTCTGGAGCTGTAAAAAAAGTAATTCAAACTCTGCCACATGGGTACAATTTGTAAAGGTTGTACATGAAAAGTATGGATTCGGTTCTGACAAAGACAGCTCTCATCTTATTATAACCCATCTGCAAGGCATGCTGGTCGCTGCACTAAAACACTTGGCTTCCCTTTGTTTGTACTTTATGCGATCTGAATGGATTTCAGAATTTCCACGGGAAAAAAAAGAGGGGGGATGAAAAATGGGTGATACTTAAAACCGCTTCAGAACAACTGGTTTTTAGTCAATTCTTTTCAACAATGCATAAGGTAAGGATATGCAACCTCTGCCCTTAGATTAACAACCTCCATAAAGATGAAAGCAATCAGAACCCTCCGTAGCTCAATGCAAGATTTCCACCCATAAAACAAGACGAATGGCTACGTGGCCTGCCTTTCACTGCCTCTCACCAGCCAAATGTAACTAGCAATGAAACAGCAGCCCTGCTATTTCTGCCCTCAGAATAATATGAAACAGCTCAATTTACAAGATCATCAGATAAGTGAGTTGTTTTTTTTTTCTTTTTGGCACTTTTTGAAAAGGTTTAGTGACCAAAGTCGTAGCTTCTGAGGGGTTATGGCCTCAGAGAAAAAAAGATGTCAGTGACTCCAGGCTGCAAGAGGAACCAAGAGCTGAATAGAAAGAGATTTTTATTGTTTTTTTCAGCGCTTTAGATGAGCCTTGCCAGATCCCAGCTAAGCAGACAAGACCAGAGAAACCCCATCTGGTCTTAGTGACAAAGAAAGGACTTAGGCCATCAGTGCTTGTTAGAGAAGAAAGGAAAGAGAAAGGTACTCAGATATCATAATACTGCAATGTGAGACTTTAAATAGCACTTTTAACATGTGGGGGACTCTCCTGGGTGCTTAGCCCTACTTTAGGAACCATCTCTGTTTCTTCTCCCAATCACAGAGAAAGATCAGTAGATCACTGCAAACGTGGGCTGCTCCCGTACCTGGTGCTTCAAGCAGCAGAAGCCTTCACAGGGTCCTCTTGCCATCAAAAGAGGTTTGTTGTGTGTGTGTGCATTCCTTCTCCTGTGGTAGCTTAAGGGATGTTGCAAGCTTAACTTTGGGGACAGGTGCTTACTTTTATTTCCAGCGCTTGCTATGAGAACACAGGATGCACATTGGAGCAAGCCCTGCTTTGTGGGCAGCCTTCCTTTTGATGTGCACCATCCTCTCCAAGGCCAGGGGGGAGGTCATTCCCCTGCAGTGCCCCACACACCTGCTAAGGAAGGGATACCCCACAGCACCTGAGCAGTTCCACTGTGAAATGAAAAGATGTGCAGGTTATATTGTATTCAGCCAAAGTAATTCTTTGTTAGTCCACTGATATCAAAGGAACTATGCTCAGTATGCTGAAGAGCTGACTCACAACTTCAAATGAAACTTTTTCATTCATACTTAGGCAGTTTTGACTTAAAGATTAAGTCACTGGAGAACTCTGTGCTGTTGAGAAGACACTCAGCAGCAGGAACTTGAAAACAGTAACACAGCACTACTTTTCTGATGCTCCTTGTCAGTCTGTCCTGCCCATCTGAAAAGTCTTTCAGGTAGGTCCTGTTTTGATACTGAGAGATGGTGCAGCTTCTGCCAGTGTGCATAGGGATCTCATTGGAGGCTTTTATGCTAAAATTGGATGCTACAAGAAAGCTGTAAGAACAAAAAAAACCCCAACCCTATTTAGATTAATGCTTTAGAATATGAAATCTTTGGTTCGGGGAAGGCTATGGCAATTCTACTGTGTTCAGCAGATCTAGAATTTCAAGTACAGTGTTTGGGGGTTTAAAAGCTTGCCTGGTTAGATAGCTGATGAAGTGAGAAGCAGAAATTGCTGCTTTCCTCCAGACCAAGGGAATCAGTGTCATGGAAGACAGTGTAGTAGCAAAGAGATGGCACTGGTACGGTAACACACTTGAATGATTTTGTGATTTATATTCTCCTCCTTATCTGTGACAATATCCATTCTCTGAAGATGAAACAGGAAATATACAGCTGCTGCATATATATTTATTTTCATTGTGTTCTAGCTTTCAGAACAGTGCCAAGGTCCATGGAAATAATAACCTAAGGCAGCAAGAAGAAAAAGATGTGGCTGCACTCGACCTGCCAGGTGTTCTCCTTGCAGCTCTGTCAGAACACACACTGCTGAGCAGGGAGTGCCTCGTTGCTGCCAGCTACCTGTGCATCTCCAGAGCAAGTACAGGTTCACTTGTGCAATAAAATGTGCCATTATTTGCTCTTTGACCTTATTAAAATGACTTGTATCTTTACATTTTATCCCTTACAAAGTTTGCTAAGAGCAGGTGCTGAAAAAGCGAAATTGCCTGCCCGGAGTCTTAACAAAAAAGAGGATAAAGCATCATAGTAAATCTAACAAAAGCCAGGAAACAAATTTAGAAGCCTAACTTCCTTCTGTTGGAGAAGAGATACTAATTCCTTTCTGAAGGCATGGCTTGAAACCCTATGCATGTTAAGTACTTTGATACAGATGCAACCAGGTCCAAGGAACAAAGTCACCATGATGGTTAATTCAAAACATGTGCCCCCATTTTGACACACAGACTTCAAACAATCCAAGGTAGTTGATGGTAAATTTAGTTTACAATACAAATCCAAACCCATTATTATTCTTTTTCTGTGTGGCTAGGTCGAATATTAAAATAATTACAGTCTATGATTAGATACAAAAAATATGAACTTGCTTTGAAATGAGGCTAAACTACTCATTTTCCCCCAAAACTCCTACAAACAAGTACATTAGTGCAAAGTTGGCCTATGTGGGTCCCAGTACAGAATCCCAAGTCTTAAAAAAAACATACTGAGAATAATGAAAATTTTCTTCCCTCTTTCCCCAAGATACATGTGATACTCACAAGTCTGTTTTAAACCTTTCTATCTTGGAAACCTTCAGAAATGCTCTGATAAATGAAGAACTCTAGATATTTCTTGAAGATCATGATATACTCACTGAGTGAGTTCCCAGTCTGGTTTTAGTTCCAAAGATATTGCAGTGGCTGGAAAGTGGTAAATGATTTTTTATTAGCCATAGACAAAAATCAAATTTGTGCCTCAATCTCCATCAATCTTAGTAAGACTCTGATGCAGTGATACTGTTTTATTGGGTGGACTGATGAAGACTGGAGTCAGTTCCTTTGTCCTCAGTTGGTTAAAAAAGTTATTCAGGTCCTGCTGCCAGTATTTCAGAGCTAATGATCTGATTTCTGCCACCACATTGACTCCTGAGAGAATTCCACTAATACTTTCTTTTTCTTTAGTAACAGGTATTCCTTTACACAGAACACAAATGAATGAATTGCTAAAGCTTCCCTGTGGCAGCATCACTGAGCCTGTTTTTGCTAAAGCTGAGTGTGCATCATTTGACTGTCTTGCCATTCTGTCTTCTGGACTCAGCTGGGGCTGGACTTGCAAGAAGCAGTAACAGCCAAGAGAAGAAAATTGCTGTCCTCAGCCTCCTCAAACACAACACAAGCCATTGAGGGTGATCTACCTGAACCTACTTTATTTCTTATTAAAAGAGCAGGTGCTGGTGCATCATTAGTCACTAAAATTCATTGGAAGAGCAGTAACTTATAGCAAAGGTGATGGTGACTTCTTAGTGGCTGGGACTCAAGCCCTTTGCTTGAAGGTCATTTGTTATTTACAAAATGAAGCCCTTTCCACAAAGGCTCTGTTCATAGTCCCATATCTCAGACTGGATGGATATCCTCTTCTTTTCAGGGTGTTTCAGAACAGCAGTATAAATGATGACATGTTAATTCTCCCTTTGGGCTTTCAACCAAAGATACTGCTACACAGAATACTCAAAATAATGAATGGAGAGGCTGAAAAATGTCATATAGAGTAAAAAAAAAATCTCCTAAGCATTAAACTCACCACTTCCTCCAGTAACAGATATCATGTGATTATTAGTTTACCAAGAGATCACAACTTTTGCAAATTAATTACTGTATTTTTGATTATTTGAGGAATAATTTTTCAAACCTATTATAACTGATTTGTAAGCATTGGTTTTACATATTTAAATCTGAGCTGTCAAGTTTTGCAAAGCTCATATGTTGTGCTCAGAGGCTGGTAGACACAACTTTTAGAGACTTGTATAGGGGAATGATTATAAACTATAGGATGCTGTCTGCACATAAGGATAAGGGTGATAATTAATAATGCTTGTGTGATGTTAACCATACACAAGGGGTTTATATTAAAAAACCAAGCTTAAAATATGTACTCAAAAAAATCAACCTAGGATAGTAACCTTCCCTGCTTTCCCCCCTGCTTTTGAATGGTGACATTTAGGGTTCAATTTCTTGCACTGAGAAAGTGAAGCCTGAGGAAAATTTTAAACACCACCCAGACTGTCTATTGTTCTCTCTTTAATAAAAAAAAATTAATTCAATGAATGAAAATATTCTTCCCTCCACATAGGCTCAGTGTAACAAATCCCACTTTTAGCCATAGCTTAAAGTAAGTTTCCTAAAAATACCTGGAAGTGTTAGATTTGCTTCCAGTGGGGATTCTGATGGCCATTTCTTAATACCTGCTCATTTCATTATCTCTCTCCATCCCAACTCAGCATGCTTTGAATGTCCAAAACTAATGTTCTTTAACAACTTATTATGAAAGAGCATATGCATTGCTCTCTGTAGACAAGTGCAGGTTGCCTTACTTTGGGAACATTACTTCAGCCTTCCAGTACCTAACAGAGGCCTCCAGGAAAGCTGGAGAGGGACTTTTGACAAGGACATGTAGTGATAGGACAGGGGGCAATGGCTTTAAGCCGGCAGAGGGTGGGTTTAGGTTGGATATCAGGGAGAAATTCTGCCCTGTGAGGGTGGTGAGGCCCTGGCACAGGTTGCCCAGAGAAGCTGTGGCTGCCCCTGGATCCCTGGAAGTGTCCAAGGCCAGGTTGGATGGGGCTTGGAGCAACCTGGGCTAGTAGAAAGTGTCCCTGCCTATGGCAGGGAGTTGCAACTAGATTATCTTTAAGGTCCCTTCCAACCCAAACCATTCTATAATTCTACAAACTTTACTTCCTTGCAGAGCAATGTGTGTTGCCTCTCTTTCACACAGTACCAGGATCTTTGCAGCAGAGCAAGGTAGTCACCAGAAATGGATTTCAACAAAAATGTCTCAGCTTACCCACAGACTACGAAGGTTTTCCTCGGTCTCTGACTAAGACTCCTTTTTAAACAGTCTAATATTCCAATAAGACCAATGTTTCTGAATGCTTGAGGAGGGAAAATATGCCTTGGTTGCAAGATATTAAAGGCTTCTCACCAAACTTAATTCACAACAGCAAAACTCGAATAACCTGGCTGAAGTACAGGCTGGTCACTGTTGCACAGACAGCAAAAAAATTGAAGTAAAACTGTGGTAAGACATTGTTTGTGTGTGATAAATTCACAACTGGACTATTGGCTGTTTGTCCCAGAAGCTGCCCCTGGGAATCCTGACCGACAAGAGTTCATACAGCTTTGGGGTTTTTGTAGCCTGCTGCATTTCCAGCATCAGACAGCTCCTTTGCTCTGCTCAGAGTGGTGCCCAACAAAACCCCTGGTCCTGCATTGTTATTTCCAATCACTTTAAAGATAGACCTTCCATCCTTCTTTGCAGTAATTTATGTGCCAATTCTTTACCAGCACTTAAATCACTACTAACTACTTCTAACCAACCATTTTTTTGCCTTGAGATGTTTAATTATTACAGGATAAATGGTACTAGTGAGGGATTCATGGGGAAACAGTAATTAGCAGTTCCATCTATCTCAATAAAAGAAAATATTATTATTAATTAATATCCATACAAGGAAGCAGAAGGAGTTTTTAAAAATCTACAATAGAGATATCTACAGGGGCCACATTTGCTCAGAGTGTCTCTTTGACAGGTGCCCATTTATTATTTTAACAAGCTGAGATTGTCTGCATCTTCAATCACAGGAGGTCAATCCTTCATTCCTGTCAAATCTTTGATAACTAAAGTGTCTGTATTAATAACTAAAAACTGGAGAGAACAAGCTCAGATAGCTACAGTATGGGGTCACATTGCTTGAAATTGCCAAAAGGCAGTCAGCCTGGAAAAGGAAAGGGTTTATCACAGTGTGCCATGGTGGTGATTAGTTTAGACATGCTTTGGCACAACTTGGCTGCCAAGCAGCCCTTGATGTCCAAGCAGCCTCTTTCCTACCACAGCAGTTTCCTTCTGCAGAGGAAGCTGCAACTACATCTGTGAAGGGAAAGGAGAGGGATTTTTAAATGCCCAAATGATACTTGACCCGTTGCAAATATTTGACATGCGGAAAATAATCGTACATCAGACAGCTTAAATAATGTAATGTAACAACCAAAAGTCACAGGCTCTCCTGGAGGAGCAGGTGAATATTTTAACCAGATTGTTAAGATATTAGATTGTATCACAAGGGGACAGTTTGAAACTGCCCCAGAAGGACTAAAAGAGTGGCAAATACGTGGATTTTCTATGCCCTTAATAAGAAATTTTCTTACTTTCAAGAAAATGGTGTGTGAGTTTCCTACTCCCTGACTGGTTTGGGAGTTGATAGCTTTGAAAGAAAATTTCTGGATGTATGTGGGAGGGCAGGGGTTTGTCATGGACAGAGCTCAGGACCAAACCTGAGGCTACAAGCACTTGGAGAACTTTGTGTACTCACAGGTTCTCCAGACTGACTTGTCACACTCATCACCCCCATGGTAACATAATTGGTGTGTCTAAAAAATTTAAAATAATGTACCAGAAAAAGGGACCAGACTCTGGTGCTTTCAATTTATAGAACACAGCCTGAACATCTCGCTCTCGCAGACACCCTCTCCTCCTCATGACACAAACTCGTGGCGTCAAAAATGATGTAAAAAAAATTACAGCATCCTCTCTCAAACTTACAAATTAATTTGATTCTCCAACTTGACTTCCAGGGCTTTTTCTAAACCTTGAAAATTGTCTGCTGTTCTCCATCTTTACAAGCACCACACTTTTCTCATCCATCTAAACAAAATAGGAAGGATTTTGGGTTTTTAGAACCCAACCAGTGGCTGCCCTCGGTTATGGGGTGTACAAATGAAGCTCATTAACCTCAGCCCTGGCACAGCTACAGCTGCTGGGGGACTGCAGGGTCCCCAAACTCACTGCTCTCTCAGATGCTCAGCAGTACCAGAAGATATAGAATAAAATAAATAAGCCAGCAGCTTCTGAAGAGATAGAATAAAAATAATCTAATGCCTGTAACAGTATAAGATAGGAGGAAGCTAGGTGCCTCATGTGAGCTTAGTTATGAAGTCCTCTGGGCTACTTGCTCTGACCTTCTAGGAATGCAGAATTTAATAGTGGTGGAGACTTCTTTATTGCCCCATTAGTCATCAGCAGGATGGAGTTTAGCAGTGGGCATGTTGACTGAGTTGATGTTGGCAGTACAAAGATGTAAGACAGAAGACAGACACACAGCACAATAAACTGTATAGATACAAATGTGGTGAAAATTAGAAGTGAACTTGAAAAATCTTGGGTGTGTCTACGCAGGTAAAGCCTTAGGTTTTGTTCCTGACTTGTCTGGTGGGCAGCCAAGTTTCTGCGTCTGACTTGGTTTCCTCCTTTGCTCTGTACAGCAGCAGTAACAGTGCTGAGCTCTTCTGCCAGGCATTACATGACAATTATTTGCTCTGTAGGATACTGCTTCATCACAGCTACAGATTTCTTTTTAATGGTATTGAAATATGGTAAATATTGTACAAACACATAAAGAGATACAGTCCTAAACCTGAATTAATAAAGTGGCAATCTGATACAGAGGCAAAGTTTATTCCTAAACTTGCCTCAGCCTTAAATTACAAGAGGAGAAGCATGAGTCTGTGCTCAAAGTGTGTGGATAACTTCATGTAATCACCCCTATTTCTTTATCTTACAGATTTCAGAAACCTCCTGAAATAAAATCTTCTGGAGTGTTTGACAAGATTTCCAGATTTTTGGATATACATAAGTTTTAATTAAAAAGTAAATTGGTTTTCACTGAGGTTATTTAAATGAGTGTAACCCAACAAGGAATGTCAACTGTTCTATTGCAGGGGAAAGAAAACAAAGAAAATGCCCTTGCTCTTACACTGCTCAGGAGGGTTTTGTCCTTCTCACATCTCCCATTTTACCTACTCTTCTCATTTCCATATTTTTGTTTTCTCCTTTGCTTTGCTCCATGGCAGAAAATAATGCTGAATATTGCCGTAGTTGTATTCATTCATTCATTTACAGATCATTTCTCTGAGCATCACACACAAGCACTCAGCTTTTCCAAACACAAATCAAAGCTGGTTACCTTAATTACTCATGGATTTCTGTGGTGCACAGGTGAGATGGGCTTTCATTACCCTCCCTATGTTAGAGGAAGTAGCTAAATCTACATACTCTTTCAATGACTGCTCAGTGCACAGTACTAGCACAGATGAATCCTTGTCAGAAATAATTCAGTTTGCCTGAACAAGGAGTTTCAGGGGGTGACATTACTTTTAAGTCAGCAGATGAATAATAATCCAACTGATTGCTTTGGGAGGAACACAATAAAAGGAAATCCAGTGACTTTTTCACCCAATTTACTGTTTCTGGGAGTATCAAAACAAAATTTAGACATGTTATCATAAAAAAAATTTAGGCATGTTATCTGTAAAAAGAGGCTCTGGCTTCTCTTTCAAGTAAATTGGTAGCACAGTATTAACAAAAAAAAATTCTCCAAGCAAAATGGAAATGCTAGCAATGCAGCAGTGCTTAAATTTTATGGGAGTTAGATTATCACTAGGTACATAAAAATGAGCGGGAAATCTGCAGTCGACAAGAGCTTGGTGCATAATTACTTTTCCTCTCTCACCAAATGGCTCCAGGTCGGAACACTTCATTTAAACAGAAAGACAGTGACAAAAATGCTGACTTGAGGTAAATGTGTGCAACACAAGCAGATTTAACACTGCTAAAGAAGTTAAAAGAGATGTGAGACTGTAGGGGTGCTTTTTACAAAAAAAAAAAAAAAGAAAGTTTCAACACATAATAAGTTTTGTCAGAAAGGATTGCTGGAGATCACTCCTACTCCCTGCTCAGGTGAGGCAGGTGCAGGTAGAGCAGGTAGTCTGGGGTACCTCCAAGGACGGAGAGACCATAGCCTCCCCAGGCTCCTCACTCATCAGCTACATGGGGAAAAAAGTCCTACATATGTCTGGATAGTGTTTCCCAAGTCCACCTTGTGCTTGTTGCCTCTCGACCTTCCACTGTGCTCCTCTGAGAGGAGCCTGGTCCCATCCTGTTAGGCAGCTGTAACCCCCTCCCTGGCTTTCCTCTCCTCTGGGCTGAACAGCAGCCTCAGCCTCTCCCCCGGCCCCCTCGGCAACTCCCTGCTGGGTTTGCTCCAGTTTGTAAATGTCTGTTTGTAGCCACCACAGCTCACACAGCTCCAGATGTCCTGTCACCAGTGCCAAACGGAGGGGAAGGATCACTTCCCTCACCTGGCTGGCTCCACTCCTGCAAACACAGAGCCCAGGAAGCTGCTGGCCCTGCCTGCTGCAAAAGCACACCGCTGCCATGTGTCCTGCTTGTCCCTCAGGTCCTCTGACAATATTGCAGCTTAATTAAAAAGAACTGCTGTTGTCAGAGAGGAAAAGCAAGTTCATGATTGTTCCAGCTCAAAAGACTGGCTCACTATTCCCTCCATCCAAGATTGGTTTGCTGTTCCCCGCACCTGAGATCTCTGAAGAGCAGCGCACACTTTATAGTGTTGCGAGGTCCATTTTGATGTTTTTGTAAAATGGGCTTGTCTGAGAAACAAACTAGATTCTCCCCCACACTTCGTTTCCAGACAGAAAGGAGATACTGTTGTTTCCATTAGTCTGAACAGAACAGTATTTGAAATTCCAAATAAACAACTCCCTTCAGTGCACATCTCATTGTAAGCAAATGCTTAAGTCCAGCCTGATTCAGCAAAGCTTTAAAGTTTGTATCTAAGTGTCATTGCCTTCAGAATGAAAGTTAAGTGTGTGCTGCTATGCTTTGCTGAATTTTGGCCACATGCTATAAGAAAAGGATAATTTGGCTCATTATATTTCGTGAATGACACAATGCCCCTGAACATTAAAGTTTATATCTATTTGCATATATATGTGCAGCATTAGGTTTGGCTCTCAACTCTGTAGAGATCAAAGTACACATAGATCCTTAGAGACTATCAGACAGCAATTACACTGCAAAATAAATTATAGGCAGTCTCCCTCTACATCTCACTGTGTCCAGCTGCACATTTCCTTGGGTTCCTTTACTGCCCTTGAATGTGTCTTAGTTTCATTTATTGCATAAGACACTCTTAGATGAGGGCTTATGAAACAACCATTTCACTCCCGGTGGTGAAACAAAGCTCACTTTTAACAAGAATATTTTCTGGAAGTTGGAAAAAAAAAAGGAAAAGAAAATTATTTTCTCGTGGGTTATGCCCAGCTGTTTTTCCAAAGGTCTTGTTAGGGATTTTAAATAACTTTCTGCAGAGGACAAACAGAGGCTGAGGGGGGTGATGGTGGTCTCCGAACAAAGCATTTCTTCGCATTTCTGGGCAGATTTGATGCCTTTCTGCAGTTCTCAATTGCCGTGAGTGTTAATTTATTTTGAAACTCTCTGTGTTACTGCTCAAAGCACTCCTGTCACAGCCACAGCACGCACTGGGTGCACATTTCCACTTTCACTCACAGAAAGTGCTTGTGACTGGAAGTGCGAGAAAGTCAAGCCGGAGTTACTCCACTGCAATGCCTAATTGAGGAACATCTCTGCATAAGGACTCTTGCCTGGCACGCTGATGGGCTCTGACATTCTTTTTCTCTGTCAATGTCAAATGGTTATTTGTGACTTTAATGATAAATTACCAGTATTGGCATCATGATTATATCTGACTGCGCTTGGGATGGAAATTTAAGAACAGATTGAGGAACCGAGATATTCGGCTCCTTTCATCCATCTTTATGAGGTGAAACCCAGCATTTGAAAACTCTGGGCTCGACTGATCGTGATATTTAGTTGATTTTTTTAAAAGTGAATTGTTAGTCTGTGATAGTGATCCCAGAAAATTGAAACCATCTTTTCATCTGCTGAAAGATATTGACCAGGAAAGAAATGGCCCCCTTCCCCGATCCCATATGCACACAGCAGATCCAGAATAACAGGTGGTGGCAGCTGGGAACAGCAAAGTTTTTGACCCACCTGGAAAGGCACTCCACAAATATACTGTTTTTCCCAGCGTTTTGAACATTTTCCTCCACCCACCAAGCTCACACCACACAGGCACTGAAGATGCCAGACCTGCACTATGATTCCTGGCCTCAGAAGCTTCCAGCTGGCAGGTCAGTTGTTGTAGGCAGAGCAGCCAGTTGTGGACAGAGCAGAATGATGAGGTGGCAAAATAGCTATGGTTAACTTGCTTATTTTGCCTAGCTAAGAACCCTGGAAAGTCTGAGCCCTCGGCAGGGAAGTCCAGAGCAGTACATGCTGTGACAGGGATTAGGAGCCCTGGTTGACAGCAGAGCAGTCACTGACCCTGCTTTTCTCATGCTGCAGTGGCAGCAGGAGCAGCAAACCCTGCTCTCCATCCCAGCTCCATCCCAAATACATTCCTGGTACAAGACACCCAAAGCAAGGGCCAGTCCTGCACACTGCTTAGGTAGTCTTAGGAAACTCAGTCTCTGAAATCTAACCTCTTGTTAAACCATGTAATCCTCTACAACTGAGTAAAGGTATTGGAAATTTGGCCAAACTAGGTCAGCTCTGGATTAACATTATTCTGTCCAACAAAGTCTGGAAAGGTATCATTGGGGATGCTAGTTGCTGTCTCCAATATCTAATCTGTTATTTTTTAACATGTCAGCTCCTACTCAAGAAAGTTTAGCACCACTTCTGTTTCCTCCCAATCACTCACCAAGTTACGTCTTGAATATATTTCCAAATATCCCTTAGAACCAAAACCAAACACACAAACAAAACAAATCCCACTGTATTCTGCTGGTGTCCTGATACCACTGCATCTCTCCTGCTGCTTAGATTTTTCTCTTACTCTCCTCTATTTCTCCCTTGAGATGCAAATTTGAAGTTCTTTGAGAACAGGAACGTTTTTTTCCCCTTTTAATGTACAATGCTTTGCCAAATGGTGTGCTGGTGTTTGATTAGGGCTTTAAGCTCTTCAACAATAGAAATAAATGAGACTAAAAATATGCAGTTCAATATTTTACAGCAATGGTGGTTTTTGAATTCTGCAATCAAAGTTTAACCCAATATCTGTCTAGAGAGAACCTCTGTGAGCTGTGGGATCTAGAGGTACCTGAAAGCTCATGTGATTTGAGATCCTTTACTGTAGTTTTCCGAGTTTTTCAAACTTGAACAGTGTGAATTCTTTCTAAGGACAAATATCAAAAGATGAACAGGAACAGGGTGATTTGTGATGAATAAATCTCAGAAAGTTCAGAAGCTATGCTCTAATGGGATATGCACCACAGATTTTGAAAAGCTATCTGAAACTGAAGCAAATTTCCTATTTTGCAAAGCAGAGTTTAGGGGACCACAGTCTTTCTTGCCCAAGATGAATTCGGTTGTGTCATTCCATAGAAAGCATATCATAATTTAGATTAATGTTCATGACTGAGAGAGAAACATTAGGTAATAGTAGGAAAATGAGGAAAGTGAGTCTTGCAATCCAAAATAAGATTTCAATTTTCAGTAAAAGCTACAGATAATAGAAAGAATACTCATGTGTTTTATTATTTTATTCAGAATTTCCCATCTATCCCTAAAAAGGATTTTTCTTAATTTAAGAGAAAAAGTAAAAGAGGTTTGGATTGAACTGCATAATCAGTGAACCAGACAATCCCAAACTGCTCAAGCATATCCGACATCTGCTTGAAGAACTCGATTGCAAATAGCAGGAGAGAGTTTCCATTACAGTACACACAGAGCTGGGCTGGGAAAAGCAGCATTAGAAAGTGTGATTCCCATTTAGTAATTATGCCTTGATTGTTGTTTATATGTTTGCTCTACTGTAACTTGCTTGCCTTATGGTGGCACTACTGCTAGAGAAAACACAAAAGTAATTTAGTTTTAAAGGGGAAATGAAAGTTTTAAAGCAGTTTAACATTTCTGTGGAACTGTAATGATTGGAGATGACTGGATTGAGTCGATAAAGAGTACTAATTTCAATAGTAACTCATGCCTTAATTCTCCTCACAGCAAACAACCTCCCTCCCTCCTTTCTGGCGCACAATATAAATACTCTTTACACCCCAATCAATAGAATCTGGGAGAGAAAAAATATTCATTTTTATTCCTCAGAGGCTTCATAAAGACCAAATTTCCCCAAGGCTCTTATTTACTCCTATGTTAATGGCATTGGCTTTGTAATGAGGCATAATCACCAGCACATCATTCATGTTCTCTTCCTCTCTTCTAGATTTACCACCCACTGGTGTCTGTGATCTCAGAAGAGTTAGGAAGTGGTGATAAGTCTGTCGTAGGCAATGCCCTGATGCCAGTGATTACACTAAAAAAGTCAGTATTACCAAGACACAACCCTGTAGAGGACAGTCAGGGACACCTGAGGGGAACATACCATGACATCTCCCTAGAGAAATGCAGGGCTGAGTGGAAACTTCCTCAAGGTCTCCCCACTCCAAGAGGTTTTCCCCTCTATCTCTACCAAACCCTTCAGCACATGTGCTGTGGTGGGTGTACCAGTGACCATTCCTGCTGGGGAGCTGCCATCCCTCCCTCTGTTTTGGTCCAGCTAATGGGAATTTGCTCATTCCACATGTTACAGTGCTCAGCATTTGGCCCCAGAGAATATTGTGTGATTAATGCATCAAAAGACTTGTCTCCAAGTCCTCCTCCCCTTGCTTTTCTGCTTTTTATTCTCTCAGTTACATTTTCTCTTTGTTCCTTTCTGCAAACCCTAGTGTAAATGTTTTTTGAGTAATTAATGTGTCAAATACCAGACCTGAATTTTCATGGGCAATTAGTGGGCTGAGTAAAGCCAGCAAAACGCATTTCAGTTTTAATAGTGAATTGTGGCTCATTTGCTGGTTTGCAGAAATATATCCTGGAATACTGAGAGCTTCATACGCCTGTACACTTTTTATCTCTGTTTCATCTACCAAAGCTCCCTCTCCTTTTCCATTTTTCACCACATACAAGATGCTGCTTGTAGTCTATTACAATTTGCATATTGTCCTTCTGCCTCATCGATAATTGATCAGGTTAACATCTGCTTTCTGCTGCTGCCAGGAGAAATATGTTTGTTTCTGCAGGACTCTGTGATTCCTCAGGGCCATGCACAATTGCACTCTCCAAAAGAGAGATGCCCTGTGCCCATAGTAGAGGCCCAAGGCACGGAAAAAACACGCCACGTGCCCCTGTGTGCTGTGTTTCAGTGTGGTACCTCTCTGAGGAGGCTCAGGAGGGGTTACCAGCTTTCTTACACAATTACACATTGTGGCACAGCAAAGTGGTAAGTCTGCTGTAGGCAATGGAAGAACATTATAAGTAGTCTAGGTATTAGGTAGGAACCCCATGAGAGCAGGAGACATTAATTGTGAAGAGAGAAGGTGAAGGTTTGAAAAACTGCCTTAGAGAGAAGTGCTAGTGTGCAGTTTGACCAACGGGACACCTGTTTAGAACAAAATTTAGAAGTGTGGAAACTATTTTGCTTTGGTATTACAGGACTATTAGAAAGACTTCACTCTTTCTGGGGATTTAGCTGTCTGATTAAAAAAAAAAACAAACCAGAATCTGAATCAGTTCAGCTTAGAGACAAGCAATCAAAATGATTAGCAAGGCAAAGAGATGGTTCAGTCTCAAGGACAAAACATACTAGTCTGACTGGCACAATCCATCACAGGTTGGATGTATCATAATTGTACACCACAGATTTGTAAATAATCTCTTTCTTGGTGTCTATGTTGACAAGGAATAATATATGTGAGAGCTCCCTTGTTAGGTTACCTTCTGTCTAAACAGACCATCCTGACACTTAAGTGTACCCAGGGCATCTTTAGGAGGTTCCTAAGGAGCATCAGAGGAGGATGAGATTGAACAAGGCAGTGCAGCAGAGGCATGGCATGACCTGAAGGGCAGTGTGACCTTCCCATCCAAAAGAACTGCCTTTCTTGGGTACAGATAAAAGGGTTAAGATTAGCATAGAAAGTATACAACTAAGTTTGCAGTGTGTGGCTCTATTTTCATAAATACAGTGTGCCTTTGAAGGAATAGATTTTCCACCATTAAAAAGACTGCAATTCTCATTGGAATCTACAATTTTAAGCACATCTGGATAGATTCCTATTAGCACAAAAATGCAGATTATCACTGCAGCACAGAAATCAATGTAATATCCCATCAATGCCATTGAACCCAAAGTCCTTTCACCCACAGGTAGGTAGAGTAAGGGAGGACTGTCACACAAAGAGTGCACAGGAGGGATAAATGTGCAGATCTTGTTCTGCCCATCTGTAACAAAGAATGAATATTAAAAGCAGAGAGCACAATGACTGCTATAATTTCAGAGAGAGAGATAATTTGCCACCAATCAGTACACAACATCACATGGGATGACAATTTCTAAATGAAATTAGTAGCTCTAGGTGAGCAGTTTGAGAAAAAATGCAACCACCATATTGCTTTGGAAGGTTCTGAGCACCCACCTCAGAGAGTAAAGCCCTTTGCAGGCACCTTCACTTCGACTTGCCTGAGCTCATATCACCATCCCAGGGTCCTCCTGGGCAGGACACTAAAACTGGACCATTTGCTCACCTGGATGTATCTGTTTCTGTCAGGTACCTGGTGCTGCAGCATTATAAAACTCCTGCATTTTATATACACAGGGATACCAAAGTTACTTTTCCACATTTCAGCTGCTCCATGCTTGGCAGTAGAGGTGTTTCTACAGACACCCATATTAAAATCCCAGAAATACATTCTGGAAAGGAGAAGATCTTCCTTCTCACTTCAGATACATGATTCACAAACCCTCTCCTTCCTCCTCAAGACTAATACTCTAGGCAACAGCACTTCTAATAAGCTTAAGGGAAAATAAAATACATCAAGGAGGATCAAGCAGAGTTGCAGCAGGCAAACCCCACACCAGACAGGCAGGTAGGTCCCTGCTATGAAGCCAAGAAACAGACAAAGAAAAATGAGTTGTCAAGGAGATGATTCTACTGAAGAGACTCCTCCCGGAGCTGGACATCTGGGTGCTTCACATGCCAACTTTAAATCATCAGTCAGCTGGTTGGGGAGGCTGAGGGGGGGGGCAAAACAGGAGTAAATATTCTTTGCCAGGGCTGGGCTGGGTGGTGTCTGCAGCACAGACACCAGCTGCAGCTGCTGGATCTCCACGTTCAACCCAAGGGGATGGGGCCAGAGCAGCACCCTTGCAGTTCACTTCATCTAAAGGGCTTCCCAGCTGCTCTTTTGCAGATCCAGGTTTTGTTTTTAAGGCCATAACTCTCCAGTGTTTACCCGTCGTGATGGCAGGTCTCTGTTTTTCTTTTTTAATTGGACAAACCCAAATTAAAGCTCATTTGTATGGATTACAGGAAAATAGCAACGGGAGTGGTCATTGCTCCAGACAAAGACAAACCCACATCCTGAGATAAGCAGGCCTTCTAAAGGAGAGCTCCAGGCCAGTTACTCAGCCCTATGTCCTCCCATTTTTTAAACTGAGTTTTAGTGTATTTTCAATGCAGCGCTCTTTAATGACTGCATATTTCTAGACAATTGAGACAGTCAACTGTATGTACAAACTTTGTGCAGAGAAACTGTCTCAGAAGCCCACCCTTTTTACCTACAATATAAATTTTCAACACTTGGATACATGTAATACTGTATGCAAGAAGCTTCTGATCATCACATGGATATCAGCAATGCATGTGTTTCTGTGGAACAATGCTGGAGTTCCAGCTTTAAGCTCTCAAATCCAGCCTTTGAACAAACCAGAAAACACAGAAAAAATATAAAATTAAAACATTAAGTACATGCTGCTTTCTATTTACAGGGATCTGCAAGTCCATGCAAGAGTTTAAATATCCTGATAGCTGCAACTGAGGAAAAAAAATCTATGGGGGGGGGGGGGAATATCACAAAATTTCAGCTTTAAGTGAAGTTTAAGTTCTTTCTATGATGGCAGGGTAAGGATGTCATTCATCTTATGTTTCAGCAATAAGCCCGAATTTGCTCTCTTTTCAAGCCTTGTTCATCATATGCATCATGCTCAGAGCTTGTGTTTTTCCTTAGTTTACTGATGGTCTTATTATATCCTTATTCATGAGAGAAACACTTTATTCCCCTAGTATTAAAATATTCTTCTGTCAAAGGGGAGAGGTTGTGAAGTGTGGTATAATTTACAGTTTCAGAATACTGGAATAACTTTGGTTATAAATCAGTAGTATTCATAAGTTTTCCACCTAAAGACAGGGAGACTTAAAACCAGCAAGGTCCCTGTTAAGCCATTCACTTACAGAGGGGAAGACTGACAAGTACACAACAGGGAGAGCACTACTGCACAGGAAACATGTGTTGAAGATGAATTAATGAGAGTGGCTCGGAATGACTGTGATTGTCTGTCTCAATCCATGTCCCTCTCAAGCCCAGGAGCATGTTTCCCACTGTGTCTATTTGCTGATCAGGTTTCAGGTCAAGACTTCGGAATATTTCTATTTCAAAGGAAGGATATCTACATAAAATAACATTTGAGTCAAATACACACTGGCTATCTTGATGTCCTTCTAACTGATGCAAGAACAAATATGGAGCTTTTAAGGTGACCCTTCAAGGCAAGAAATTATCCTTGGCTTCCTTAACACTACTACAATATCTGGCATGGAGTCCTTAGCCAACATTTCCAGTGAAATCAATGGGATGTTTCCTTTGCTCCGATCCAAGACCAGCAGATCCTCTGACCCTGTTGCTGAAATCCATATCACAAGGATTCTGAAATCTATTAAATTTGTCTGCCAAAAAGGAGCCAGTTCCCACCGGCAGGACAGGACATTGAAACCATCAATTTCTGCTCATGGGGTTATCAGCTGTCTTTTCCATGGACTTTGCTTCATATGTTTTTATAGCCTTTAAGTTTCATTTTTGTTTGAACTCAGAACTATCAGGCTTCTGGTCAGCTCTAGAACCCTTGTAGTTATCAGGACTTCATCCTACTGACAAAAATCACCCAGAAATTACAACAATATATGAGGAAAAAAAATACCAGAATTGCAGCCCACTGAAAAATATTTCCTGTACCTGCACAGAAACAGAAAAACACCAGGCTCAGATAAAAAAGTTCAAAGACATAAATCAGACTTAACCCTCACTTGCACCTTCTATTAAGGCTTAAACCTAAAACTATGTGCTATTAGCTTGAGTTTTGGTTTAAAAATGAGCTGGCAATGGCACCAGTAACCAAGCAACAGTAATTGCTTCTCTGAGATTAAACCACAACATGACATTAAAGCACTGCTACTGAACTTCCCTACAAAGGTGCAAAATTTTTGCAGGCAGAAGTTAATTATGTAGAAGGGCAATTTCAATTTAAGTTGCAAGCATCTCTGAGCTGTACAGAAGAAGGAAACAATGAGGTCAGGAGTTCAGCCTACCTGAGTTTTAAATCTACAGCAGGATTATTGTAGCTTCCAATTTATAATTGATGCATCCAGCCTCTCACAATAATTTTAACTAAATCAAAATAAATGACCTTTAAACAACTGCTATCCAATAATACTATTGGATACTCCACAGATTTTACTATAGTTGTACTTGTCAGAATTTCACTTCTAAAGGGACAATACTACCAGGAATAAGAACTAGAGGGCATTGTGTATCTTATAATCAAACTGGAAAGTTCAAGCTACTCTTTATGAACATTCAAACCTATCATAAGACAACTAGCATGGCCCTTTGTGTTTACAGATATGAAGTTACTCCTTTGGGCTAATTATCTCAACTTGAGAGCACCATCACTTTACAAAAGATATGCATCTTCCCCATGAACACATTTAGATTATTTCCCTTTTTTAAAATATAAATTAATTAAGAATTAAGGGTCAAGCAGCTTTCCTACTTGAGAGTTATGCAGGTCATGTGATTTTCAAGTACAAAAAATTTAAAGCCAAATCTATATTCTAGGACAGTTTTCTGAGATTAGCTGGAAAAAGGAAAGTGACATTTTAAAATCCACAATATCTTTAGATTTGATATAGATGGGTGGAAGAGAGAAAATATCATCTGAAACATCAACTGAGTGTAAAGGAAGTGAGAAGAGGAAGGTGAACGGAAACACTGAAGACAAACAGAATTCTGGAATAGCTAAAAACTTGTGAAGCTTGGACCCACTTTGCCATGGTTTTCTCCATGAGCTCTGAAAAGACTGTTGGGTCTTTTTATGCTTCCGTTCTCCATCTGAAAAATGAGAATATCACTTCTCCTTTCTCTCCCTTAGAGAACAGGGTGAAGATAAACCTACAGAAATCACAGTAAACGCCATGGCTATGAAATCTAAAGTTCTTGAGGCAAACAAGTTGGACAGAAAGATAGGACAAATCTCAAGAGAGCTTGAGGAACAGACATGTCTCAGAAATAAAGCAGTGGCTGATGGTTTCAAAACTGCATTGCAAACTGACACCACTTTAACACTTGCAAACCAGCGACACGTCAGATGCCACACGAGGTGTGGGGTTGTGCTGTCTGTGTCTGTTTTAGATGGAGTCCACACCTCTGAAACAAGTTGGGGTCACTTTGCTCCCTGCTGAGGACACCAAGGAGTTCCACCCCAGGTGGCAGATATTTCCCTCTCCCCAGCCACCTCCATCGCTGCCGAGTGCGGGAGTGGCTCTGGCAGCACACGGAGCCAAGCCAAGAGTCTGTTGCTTAAACAGTTTCCTCACACCAGAAGGCACAGAGGCATTTTTGTCACTTGCACAGCAGTTGCCATTAGGAAGTCAATGTTTGCCAACTTATCAACCCAGTAGGCTGCAATTGTTCCATATGCTTAGAATATGGCATTTCTGTGGTAACCGTCAAATATCCAAATGCTGGTAGTGACTGTTCTCCAAATATTGTTATTTTAGCTCCTTTCTCAGAGCCAAGAAGGAAATGGACTTCTCACCCAACTCCTTCTCAGTCCCCCCACTGATTCTCAGTAAAACCCTCTAATATTTTCTTTTACAAGGTTAAAGATACAGCAATTCTATCTTTCACTGTTGTCACAATTCCTTTTCACCTCCACTTTTAACAAGACAATAAACACTTTGCTTCTGGAACATGGGGAAAAAACCGAATGTGTACTCTGCCTGATACTCGAGTGATAGTATATGATGAACAGATGAGACCTAAAACACTTTGCTTTGCCAGGAAAGAGCTCATTATGTCAAATGTAAAGCAAGTACCCAATATTTCCCAGCTGAATGGAGAAGATTACAGGGTTTAGCCTTAGAGAGATGAAACATCTCAAATAGGTATCCAATTCACAGCTCCAGATCACACATATTAAGCTTTGACATTTTTATTCCAGTATCGCAGCTAATTTGAAGATCACTGTTCTGAGAGCTTGACATAGAAAGAAATACAACCAGCAACAAAAATATGTAGTTAAATGCAGTACAGCCTCATGGCCTTGCAGGGCAGAGTGAAGGAAGCCAGTCTCTCAAAGGTGTGTGTATGCTCACAGATATTTGCATTTTAAGAGCTGGGGAGTGCAGTGATATCTGAATGTGCACCATTGTGCTGCACAGATGTGAACTGGTCCCTTAGAGCCAGGACACAGAAAGCCGTGGCCAGAAGCTGAACTTACAACTTTTGCACTCCTACAAAATGACCAGAACCTTCTTACTTATATTAAACTAACAAGTTTTAATTCTGTTACCTTGGATATTGCCTCTATTATCTGTAACACTAGGTTTGTTGAGTTTTGTGTTCAAACTCCTTCTTCCCAGAGGTAAGCTGTTCAACTTAAATTTCGAGCACAGATTGCGAAAACATTCCCACTGGACTTACGGACAAGTAATGCTCTTAATTAGAGACAAGCAAACTCATTAAAACTAAATAACAACCAGCCCAGACTTCAGACCAAAGTTTGAAGGGAACTTCTTTATTATCAAAGAAAATCAATTTCTGCCCAAACTCTCTCTTTTTACTTGACATCTCTGACCTCTCACTTCTCTTTAGAACCCTTTTCCTGTCTGATAAACTGTGGACAGAACACCCAACTACTTTTTTAAGTAATGCCTTAAAAACGCAATAATTGTGATACAAGATTAGATGTTTCCTGGGTCACTGGTTAGCAGTCACTGTCAAGAGCATCCTGGACATTTAAATTCCTTTGAAGTTATGTTTACTCCATACATTCTTGATATTTATCTAAATGTCCAATTTTGTGTTGACTCATGCTCCTGGCACTGGTGACACCCTATTGCAAAGGATTTAAGTGATAATAATGAGTAAACCAATTCCCTTCTGTTAAGGTGTTTGTTTGGTTTTTTTTTAGCATCACATCACCTGATGAAAAACCTCCTGACATTGACTCTCACTTCCCTGAAGCTTGAGGTCTACAAAAGATGTGGAATTTAAATACAGGAACTAATATATACCCAAAACATGGCAGGCTTTTTAAGAATGGGATGACTGCATGAAGCCCTGTTAATAAACATATAGAGACCGAAGGAATAAAGCATATTTGAAATGGGTTTCTCTGGTTCTGGCCAGGTGAAATAATATTTAATGACTTGGGACAGGGGGCAAAGAAAGCTGGAAGTGTGAGAACAGCACAATGGATGCCAAAACCCTCATGCAGTTTCTACCCTCTGCTTTGACCTTGAGAGCCTCCCTGCCTCCTCACCCTGGCAGAAAGGCTTCCACTGTGTTTTCTAAGCCACTTCAAGCTCTGCATAGGAAAATTGTTATTATGTAATTCCCATTCATCGAAATATAAGCAAAATCAAAATAACCATCAATGTCAGATTATAGTTTTATAGCATGACAACACAAATAATATTTGCACTCTCTGTAACACAAACCCATAAATCCTTAGTGGATTAACCTTTCAGAAACCCTTGCCAACTGTTCCTGCCACTACAGCACAATTCAAAATCTCAAGCTGCCAAAGAGCTCTGTTGCTGTTTTGAGAACACTGCAATCAATCATGTTAAGGAAGGGAAGATGAGAGAGCAGATTAAGCAGAGACAGAAATGTTAACTTTAGAAGTAAGCATCAAACTTCACTTTTTATTGGAAAGAATGAAACGTAATTCAGAAAACTGAGAAGATCCCTCAATTTCCCCTGCTTGGGTAGGGGATCATTTCAGCTTCATCAGCCTCTTCAGCTCATCACACAAATGTGTCTGTCCTACAGCACAACTTGTGCTTTAAAGATGTGCAACCAGTGCAAAAAACAAGTGCTACAGATGATGGCACCCCCTGCAAAAGCTTCAGCTCCTGGAAAGACCACGAGTATAAATTCTCCTGGAAGAGCTCACATTCAGAAGTGTTCTGATCCGTGGCTGTTGATGCTACATCTGAACTATCCACCTGTGGTTGCATTTAAATTAGTCAGCTGGCAATGGACTTGTGCCCCAACAATGTGAGCAGCAGTACCTGCCCAAGAGCTGGATAAATCCTTTAACTTTAGGGGGGAATTTCCTGGAGGAGTTTCCTGCAAGACCCATCTTGTTATGTTTTATTTTTATAAATCTCTTAATTTTCCTTTGTATTCCATGACTCTACAGATAAAGAAGGATTACAGCCCAAATCTCTGTGTGTGCATGTGTATATAAATGCTTTATATTATTCATACTGTGCAAGAAATCTGTGGAATGGATGCACACATACCAATACTAAAATTTGGCTTCCTATTTTTTTTTATATACAGAAAATGTGCACATGGATGTAAATATATACACACAGGCCTGTTAGTCACCCATGGCTCTACAAATATCAATGTAAGTAAATTACTCTTAGGCAATGACATTCCTTTAACTGAAGGTGCTTTCTTTCTGAGATATAAATACAGTATTTTCTTGTTTAAAGCATACACGGGTTGTCCTTAGTTTCATCAAAATTTTATTTTCCTTTTTCCCCTAGGGGAGAATGCATGAATGCCACTGTCATAAAAATTAATGGAAAGGAAAAGGAAAACAAACCAAACCTAATTCCAGCCTGGTCAGACTAATGATGTGGGTGATATTAAATGAAACTAGAGGAGTACACATGCAAAGGTGACCAGCACTAAGATGAAATCCCAGCTCCCAAACCCCTGGTTTAAGGCTTTCACTGGAGATTTGCTGCAGATCCGCTCCCAAAGTGGGATGAGGGATGACACAACAATACAGCCTGAGAGCCACTGATATCAGCTCTTCTTGTACTTTTCAATATCTAACTTCTGGGCTGTGTGCAAAGGCAAAATTGCTTATTTACTTGTCTCGTGGATGGATCACACTGCTAATTTCATTAAAGCTCACCAAAGGCTTCAAAATTAGGAAGAAACACTGTATAAAAAATAACTATTAGGCCTTATAGTGTAGTCATGGGAGTATGATGAAAGGAAGACAAGGTAAAAGACTGAAAGCACCTTGTGAATTTCTAGATGTGCTCAGATCATTTGTTCTGACTATAAACGAGCTCCCTATTACATCCTTTGGGGGAAAAAAAACCCAAACAAACCAACACCACAACAATTACAATCTCTGAATTAGGGTAGGGGTACCCATGCATAATCAACTTTTCACCTAAAAGTGTCCAAAGACTGTAGTCTGTTATTTGCTCCATTTTAAGACCAAGACAATTCCATGGACTTCAAAGAACTCACTGGTTCTGTAGGTCCTGCTTCAGCAAACCAGTTACACCCATAGCTGATCCCAGGGTACTCATTCCTGCTGGGATCTCCACTGATATCCAAGCTGCCTGGAGCCAAGGGTAATGAATACACCTGGAGGGCCTAGTGGATCTGCTCAAGTGTTTCAGCAGAACCACGTGTCTCTGAATTCCCTGGACAGTAGAGTCCCTTCCCACATGAGATCTAATGGATGTTATTCATCCCTGTTATCCTGCATCACTGCAGAATATACAAGAAATAAAACCGGTTTTCTGTAACCAATACACAGCCAGATAACCCCCAAGGTTTATATAAATCATTTGTTCTGCTTTAAATTCCTCCTCAGACCAAAGAACTAGCAGTGTTTCCTGTTTTCAGTGTCCTAATGGCAACCCTTGCATCTGCTGATGCAAGATTTCCCACCAATTTTAGTTTCCCTGTATTGTAAATGCGTGTTTTAGCCTCTGCCTGTGTTCCCTCTCTGCTGGGGGAGGATTTGAACGCTGTGGATGGACCTTGGGAGCTGCTCTGCCTTGTCAGGATGCAGACAGCAGGTTCAAATGCATTTCACTGCTGCACGTTTCATACTGAGGAGAGCTGTGGCAGATAGAACTTGATGCATTAGCAGTCAAGATGAGTAACCTTTTCATTCCAGTGTGTAGCACTTATTGTTGCTGTCAGGCACCTCTGTACTGATTTACAGTCACTTGGCTTTGATGGGAGTGGAGGAGTTTGTTTTTCTCCAAATCAGACCAAGAGTGTAAGTTTGAGCTTACAAACAGTGATCCAAAGCACACACGCTCACAAAAAGCACAGGAGAAGGACAAAGTATCAATTTCAGCTACATCCCTTGCTAGGAAATAGTTTTTAAGGCTTAAAAGAAAACAAATCCTCACAGTCTTATCAAACACTGCAGGAAAAACCTGTTCTCTCACATACAACTCTCTCACATGCATGGAGTTGCAGTTATGATACAGTGGGATTTCATGTTAAACATGGAAACATCACTGTAATTGTACTTTTGGAAGAAAAAAAAGGCCTGTTTTGTTCTCTGATGTTTACGGAGCACAAGAGAATTTGCCAGCTCAAACAAAAAAAAAAAAAGAAAAAGAAAAAGAAAAGGCATTTCTTAGCCGGAAAACACAAAATAGGAGCTAAATCTGCTCACTGCCAAATGGGTGCTCTAGGACTGCAGTGGCTTGGACTGAAGGGTCTAAAGAACCATCTGCACAAACCGGTGTTGGGAGGCTTGAGAAGGAGGAAATTAGGAAAACAACCTTGCATTTGGTAGAGATAAATCAACTGGAGCTGCTTTGAAACACCAAACCTCCCTGCAGGCTGATGGAACAGGAGTGGGGATTTCAGTGGGGAGCACAGAGCTGCCACTGACTCTTTCAGAAACTTCGAGTGTAATTTCCCCATTTCAATGGTTTAAGAGGCAGGTAAGGAAGCCTCAGGGACATATTCTTTATCACTCACTTCTTAGTGGTTCTCTCTGCTCTTTAAATGCTGATAAACTCATTTCCACATCTAAACTTTAATTGGTCATATTAAATTACCTTTAAAACTGCCTTTTATGAAGACAGAAATGTGCTACAATTTCTATAAAGCTAAAATTGTTCTTAGCAAACTTGACTATCTTTATTTCCCAACTAGTATCTTTGTTCCCCAGTTCTGCAGTTGTGGAATTACTGCATTTCTGATCTCCCTTCCAAAGAACCACTCTGATTCCCACCATCTTACTGTTCACAGTGTAATCACTAGCACTGATTCTTTGCTTGCCTTATCTTACAGTATCACCTATTCCTGTGCATTCCTAATATATAGTAAATGAGAACATGATTTAGATCCATATGGATTTATATTAGATACACTTACTAGGAAGCAGGAAAAGATGGAGCTCTTTAAATGATGACCCACCTGTGCAGTTACACAACTACAGATCCCTGTGGCAGACAGAGCAGAAAGGTACCTTTGTGGCACTGCTTGCACAGCCAGAGCAGCTACACTTGCATGGATGGGAATGTTCTGCTCCCAGAGCTGCAGGTACACAACTATTTTGTCATTATTTGCAAGGATTACAGTTTATCCCACCTACATCTTGCAGGTTATTGTTTATACCATTTCTTTCCCATCCAAAGAGAGAAATACAGAGGAAGGAGGATGGCTTACACACGTGACTTACGTGTCTGCAAATAGTTTATGCCAAAGCCTTGCCCCGCCATTAGTTTCAAAGTCTGCTCCTAATTTGGGCCCACACTGAGTACACATAAACCACCATGTCTCTCTTTTTTGTCTCTCTAATTTGTTGCACGTTACCAAGAACTTATTTTCATTACCTGTACTGTTTAATCTGAAAGTTACCCAGGGTAGTCTAAGACGGATGCCAAATATAAATTTGGTAAGTAAAATTAAAGTAAAAGGTAAAAAAAACCCCACCCAACCAAACACCCTATCTTCTTGGACAAATGAGAATAAATAATAATAAAGAAAAGAACCACTGGATAAATGAATGAATGCAATTATTCTGTGGAGAAGTCAACATAGCTTTTTGCCATGACTCTGAAAACCACTCCTGCTCAAAACTCCTGGCTAAGAGTTCTTTGAAGGAAACAACAAGCACGAGGGTAAGGGAGTTTGAGCTGATATAGTCTATTTGTATTTCCAAAAGATATCTGACAAGGTCCCTCATCAAAGGCTTTTAAAGAAACTGTGCTGTCATGGGACACCAGGGAATGTTCTCTCAGAGATAAAGGGGTGGTTGAAAGGAGGGGACAAAAGCAGGGCAGCTTTCGCAGTGCCAGGACGTCACTGGGGGATTCCCCAGGTAGCCAAACCAAGCACGCCCAAAACGGAGCCAGCAAAGGGCACCAGCAGTGAACTGACAAAGTTTTCTCAGGATACCAAGTTTTTCAAGGTAAAACTATTTTTTTCCAGTGAAGTTGAAAGCCAGCTGCGAAGAGATGCAGGAGGCGCTTTTGGTACCGAAAGGGAAATCGGTTTTAGTACTGATACACCTAACAAAACGCATACAGGAAAAACTGCTCGGTTTTACAAACACAGAAATAGGTTCTGAACTGTTTATTATCGAGAAAGAGACTTTAAATTATGAGAAACTGCTTTTGTGAAAGTGGCAGCCCAGTTCTCAGTCAAATCCCAGAAAAGGACACAGTAAAAACAGAGAATGTGGCAAATGTTTTCAAAAGTACAGCTTCCACAAAAAGAACTGTCACACAGACTGATCCTGCAGAAGAGGTGAATGAAGGGATATGACAGAAGTCTATAAAAACATAACTAGCACAGAGAAAGTGCTAACGAAGGAAGCCAACAGCTGCTCCATTTCTATTCTGCTGCAAGAAGGAGGGACATCAGTAACAAAAAGCTGAGGCAAGTTTTAAAAGAAGCAGAAGGAGGTATTTCTCCACAGCATATGTAAATCTTCTGGGATAGTGACTATTTATATGGGTTCAAATATCAGCTAGAGAAATTACTGGAGGAAAAAGTAACAACAAAATATAAAGACAAAGGAAAAACTGAGCCAGAAGTGAGCAGGAGAATATTCCAGGAAGTGTTTGCCTTATTTCTGACTTTTCCTCTGGGACTGAGCTTTGGTTGTTACAAGCTGCTCAACTTCCAGCCTGCCCTCCTACAGCCCATTCTACAAAGCTTCAGTGAGGTATTTTTACTGAGAACTTATACCCTAGAGAAGAACATAAAGTTTTCTGACAGCATTTTCAGTTGTAGGAGGAGTGAATCTGACTCCAAGAGTGATGACAGCAAGATCTGACTCCACCCTTACCCCTCTACCTCTGCATCTGCTCAGGGTGCTGGTTATACTACCAGGGCTGGAATGGAGCATCGAGTTCCCTCCTTGCTTAAGGAAATCAGGGGGATTCTGTGTTTGTAACAGGAGGCTGAATTGGGTGGTCATTGCTCCTCTGAAAAATGATTTAGATAGTTTATTAGTTTTAGTAGCAGCATGATGTACAAAACCTACACAGCTCGGCTACTTAACTTTTGGAATTGTGCTGTTCTGTAATGTTGAGATCAGAACATAAAATGAACACTTAGCAGTTTAATTCACCATAAAGAAAGAACTTTATTGTCATGAAATGTTCTTGTTGGAAATGTTGTTTCTTCTTCATTTAGCAAAAATAACAATACCCCAAGGGGAATGTAGTGCTGTGAGAATATAAGCTTCAGACTTAAATAAATAATCCAGACCAAAAATAGTTCTTTAGACTGATAGCTCAACTCCACAATGTAAAGATGTTATTGTTAATACTAATTTTAAGAATAAGTCTGGATGATAATTTAGTGGCTCTTAAGAGATCACATAAAACCAGATAATTGACACCCAGAGAGTATCTGATTGGTCTTTACCCAGTTCTTCCATTTTTCCATCTATGCAGTAATGCCTGTTTTCACTATTTGAAGGAAGTCTGATCAAGACAAAACAGAAATACAGAACATAGAAGAGCAGATTCATACTTGTCTCAACTGTAGTTTCTTGTCAAAGATTTCCCAACATATTAATTAGGCAAGTAATTGCATCAGCATTATCCTAAAGTTCATCTTGGAGTCAAGTCTCTCTTGTATGAAGTCATGGACACCAACAGAATCCATACTAGACTGCAAGTACTCAAAATCAGAGTATGATCTCAGTATGCTCATGTCTGGATCTCTCTGTTCATTTCTAATGAAAAATATTTTAGTGGTGTTTTTCTGGAATGTACCTGAAAAAAAATGCAGTTGGTGCTGTTGAAAGCTGCATATTTCTTCATTTTTTCCTCTTGAATTAACAGATGCCTGAAAAATCAGTGCTGTGCTAGTGGTTTTTTGCATCACATTTTTGCTATTGACCAACAAAAGAGTCATTCTCCATATTAAAGTATTTCTTTTCAAAAGACAAAGGAAGATCTTGTCTGCTTCTATTATGAGCAAATTAAGAGTAATGGCGAATGCTTAGCTTCATATGCTTATAGAAATTCATTGTTCTGCTGTTATAACTGAGCCTTTTATTTTATAACAAACAAGGACGGTCATTGGTATTCCAGCACTGCACAGTTTCCTACCTTCTTAACTTCCACAGCATTCTTCTTAATTTATGTGAAGCCTTCTGATAATCCTTGAAGGCCAAAATTAATTGCTGTCTGTTTTTCCAAACTCTTTTAGGGTCCAGATTCATAGCACTGTGATAAAGATTCCTTGCCCTTCTTCTTGACTGAAATATATCTATATTAGTCTGCAGGTTGACACTTAAGTAAATCATTTATATGCAAGGCTGAATATGCTAATTGTAGAATAATTTTGAGACTACTTCTCCTCTGCAAGATAATTATTTCAGTATGTTTAAAAATATTTTAAAACAGACTTTCTGTGGAATTCCTAGCCACCCCCAAAATTTTCTTTTAGAACAAGTATATTTTGACAGTTCTTGCATGGATAAGGATGTGGGGGTTTTAGCACAAGATAAACAGAATTTAACACATTAAATCCAGATAAACATAATTCTAAAATACTTCTGTGGGGCAGATTTTATCTTTTGGGTCTTCCTGGTCTTTTTATAAATCAAATACAGTTCTTCAAAATCAAGAAGGTGAAAATCCCCCTTACAGATGGATTTCCTCAGTTGAAAGGAATCCTCATACAACAAATCTGCTCAACTATAGTCCATTCTATTTAAAGATATTTGTTTGCAGTTTCCATTCCCTATATCACAGATAATCCCATGGAAGTCACAAGCACTTAGGGGAGAAGTCTGGGGATGCTCTAACAGGCAGAGGAGGATCTGCTAAGCAAAGATGAGTCCCAAGCCTAAGAGATGTTATAAACAACAGAAAGTGGGACTTGTTGCTACATTTTAGTGATAGACAGAGCCTGCAGAATGCAGGGGTTTATGGCATGGGAGGAGGACTAGATCCTCAGCTTGTGGATTTAAATCAGGGAAGGAAAAAAAAGTACTACTAGCAGCTAGCTAAGAAATCCTTTGTTTCCCCAAATGCTCATCACTGTAATAAGTATTGTGAACACAACAATGTCTGGGGTCATAAAGAACTATAATTTATAAAAGAGAACAAAAAATAATTCTGACTTCTGGTCCTGGGCAGATGCCCTTTGTTGACACTGGTACTGAACTTGTTATTACATGGACATGGTCTTTATAATTGGGTTCAGATGTCATCAGTGTTAACAGATGTGCACTATATAGAACTTAAAAAAATCTCAAGCTGTCTTCACTGCATTGCAACAAAATCAGAGATGTCTCATTCCCATTAAGCTTCACAAAGGTCTCATTTCCTGTGAGACTGAGATTTCATTGTTCTGTTTTGCAGTAGTTTAAAGTTTTCTGGTTTTCAGCAAGTGAAATGCTTAGTCATCTGTCATGACCACATTTCTTTTTAATGGATTTCTCCATGAGTTTTTTTTCCAAATGGCCATGCTGGTCACATTTGTTGTCCTTCAACAGATTAAAATTAGTTTGTGATCAGGAGAAAATATGCTCCCAAGGAAATTTTAGGATGCAAAGTTAATGGAGTGTCCCAAAAGCCTCCAAGTGTCCTGTAGAGTATCCATCAAGCAAACCCCAAAGGTTTTGTGCAGTTTTACTTCCAAAATGATAAACAACTCCCTTGCCTCACACCATTCTGCCTTACAGTTCTAAAACTTGTGCTGATTACAGGTGCATTTTTCATCAGCTTCCCATTGTCTTTCCAAAGTTCTTCAATCATTTTTTTTTTTCCTTCTGTGCTAAGCAATATGAATATTCATCTTGCTGCTCACAGAAAGGTGGGTATCTTTGAAGAAGCAGCCCTTTCTGACTGGCAGTGACAGGTATTACAACATTAAAATGGAAACATGATCAGTTTGATCTCTGCCAACTTTGTTCTTTTCTTTGTAAGAGTCAGCTTGGACGTGCATCACTCCATTGTACTCAACATTATCTGTTCTTGCTGCTTCTACAGTACACAATGTGTGTCCTGTCAGTGGCGTAACAATAAGTTGATTATGTTCATTGTCACTCATTTAATTAACATCAGGTCTTGTTTTCATCTTGAAATTTTCTCTATGTGTTATTTTCCTTTATATCAAGTCTAGTTACAAAGAGCAGCCACTTTGTGCAGTTTTCTTTCTTTCTTTCTTCCTTTCTTTCTTTTTCTTTCTTTCTTTTTCCCTTCCCCCTGTTTGCACTGCAGTAGCACAGAGGAAAACTGATCTGTGTCTTGGTTCCAAGATACTCTGGTCTCACAAACAATGGCAAAGACTGTTTGAACAGCTGAAATCCACTCCCTACATGTAGTGGTTTTCTTTGAGAGGCACAGGGTAAGACTTTGGTCTGATTTATTTAAATATTTTCCTAAGACTTTACAAGGTTGAAATGTTCAGAAGCAATCAGCTTGGCTTAACTGCATTCCCATCAAACATCCCCATTGAGTTCAATGGTGGTTATATTAGATGGAGAATTAACTGCTGAAAACATTGTTCACTGATGTTACAGAGGAGTGAATTTCCTCAGTACTCAAAATAATCCCAATTTCACTCTTCTCAAGATGAGAAAATTGTGACTCATTCATATTGTATGGAAAAAACCTCAAGGCTTACCACCATATATCTCAATCCTGTTTCTTATAGCCAAGTCTCCCAGTTAATTAATACTGTAGAAATAGATTTCCTAATTTTCCATTTTTACTAAATCTTACTTTTTTTTTTCCTAGGAATGCATAACATGTGGAAGGTGATAGATTTCACGTGACAACATGTTACATGGCTTAATTTAAGGAACAATAAAAGTTAAACTATATAGCATAGAGAACTAGGCAAAAATGTATGTTAAAACACTACCCAGTGTATTTGGTCACGCACTATCATTTAGAAAAAATACTGAGTGCCTTCCCAGTTAATTTTTTGAATTCTGGGATGCTAAACAGTGCAATGTACAAAAACCTGTTCATATTCTAATCCTGCATGTTTGATTTCAGTAAGATACTGCATAATTAAATTTAGCCTTGCAAAGACTTTATCCACAAACTGTCTCTGATTCCCAAAGCCAGGCAGTTTCCAACAGCACAGGGAGCAGCTTTCAGAAGGACAGTGAGCTGTTTAATTGCAAAGTTCCAGTTTTGCCTCATGTACACAGGGAAATTTGCCATTAGAAAAAGTCAAATGAAAACTTCCAGAGTGCCCTTTCCTGGTGCAGTGCTCTCTGTGAACAGGGACTGGTCCATTGGAGTGAACTGACAGAAAATACCAAGATAAATTTGAAAATGTCCATCTGGAGTATTCATTTTTAACTTTGTCTGTATTCAGGAAAAACTTTTGAAATAACTGATGAGATTTCCTTAGGAAGTTCAAAAACCTTATCAGGTACTTCAAACTTACCTCCACTACAAGAAGTTGAGGGCATTGATCATATTACAAGTCCTTTTTTTCCTTATAGATAGCCAAGACATAGTTAGAGCTAATGCTGTCTTAGTCAAGCTGACCTTGGTTTTCAATAACTTTGAAAAGTAATGAAGATTACCAAACCCCTGAGGAATCCAATAAGAATTCTTTTGCTACAATCATAAGGATTTCCTATGCAGGATTAAAAAAAAAAATAAAATTAAAGAAGCCAGTATCTAAAGTACTTGATTTTTCAAGCCCTTTAATAAAATTAATAAAAGTCAATGCAATAAAAGTAAGATCAAATGGAAAAATGATTAATTTCCACAGACATTAATACTCAGTGTGTATTTATAGAAAATATGATAAACCCAAAAGTACATCTATAGTAGGACAATGTCCTCAGCTAGCTGTGTACACTGGGAAAAGAGCAGGCAACAAGAGGGGCCAGAAGAAAAGAGATATTAGTCTGACACGTTTCAAAGGCTTTAAATGTCTGAACTGTAACACGGCTTTTGGATTCAAGGAGAAATATCTAGACATTGTCTTCCACATCAACTGCCCCTTACCCTGTAAAGTCTAAATACAGATCCCAGGTGACCAATAGGTTTGACTCTAAAGAGAGCCAGGAGAAAAAAATATCTATCAATCAATAAGTTTTAAATGTGGTGCTTATACAGGTTCCAAAGCAATGAATATGCACAGGACAGTGAGGCACTCCTGAAACAATGTACACATTTTTTGGCAGAAAAAGTGTAGCATAAATTTTCTTCTGATATTTCATGTCATTCTACTTATCGATTGCATACCAAGTCTCATGAGCAAGCACAAAATTTTAATCAACGTACTGGACTCAATCCCGCCACCACAGACTTCAATGGAAATTGGATCAATCCCATTATCTACCATATGACTCCACAGGGCTTCCACAGGGAGAACCTCATTTCTAGCTCCAGCCCGCAGGGCCCCCAAGGCTACATTTAAAGCAGTGAGCAATGTGAATACCAACGAGCCTAAAATAGCATTAAATGTGTTTAAATAGGCCAAGATAATTTGGACAGCTACAAAAGCATAATCTGCATTGAAAGCCCACCAATATTTCCCACACATTTCTTACAGGAAATGAGCTATATGAGACCCAGATGTGTTAAAAATATATCACACGGCCTCCTCCTGGCCAAGAGCAGGTCAATGGCTGAAAAAAATTCCTGCTGATTTGCTCAGGATGAAATTCAGACTCCATTCGTCCCAGTGGTATAGACAGCACAAGCTGAAGAACACCTTGTTCAGCAAGGAGAGATCCTACCTGCCTTGTCTCATTGTGATGCCACGACTGACATTGCTAATCAGAGCAATGACTGTGCTGCAGCACATACAGAATTTGGGTGGAAACGAGCAAAACGTCCTCTCTTGGCTCAGCTTTCCAGAGGATTTTGGAATGTGAGAAGCCCCGGTGCTGAGCTGGGCTCAGCATAGCAGAAACAGGGCTGACTTCCATCCAAAAGGTCCTGCTCCAGCTTCAGCTGAGCTGGGGTGGAGGGGGAGCTTGCTGGAGAGCAAGTCTGGGTGCTGCCTGCAGCCCCTTGGGCCTCTGGCAATGAGAGCAATGCCTGGCAGGACAGCAGAGGAGCACCAGCAGCACTGTCTCCCAAACTCCTAAATGTCTAGAGAGCAAGGTGGTGCTTGGGAAAAGGCTTGGAGCTGGGAGCAGGGGAAACGCAGTGCTTAATCTCCAATCTGTTTGATAACTACAGGAACATACAAACCCCCCACTTTTCTCTCAATAAATCCAGAAAAAAAATGAACAGATACCTAGTCAGTAAGCATCAGGCCGAGACACAAAGTATCATGACTGATCATTATGTGAAAATGAAAAAAAATCTTATGAACAAGCCCAGAATCTAATGTTCTGAGTGGTTTTCTAAGCAGTTAAGGACAGTGCCATGAGAATAATTTAGAAGGCTAAGATTCACTGCCAGGTTTCGACTCTTCTGGAAATCAAGTGCTTTTGAGAATTTATTTCTTGTTCCAGTTGTCTGCAAGGCTAAGTAAGCAAAAGAATTGGAAATTTTATGTTCTGGGACTATATGAACATCCAGAAGTGAAGCATCGTCCATGGGATGATTTGGACTAGTTTGTCTCTATCGTCCTTGAGAGGAAAAGGGAACAGCTGTTTTGGCAGCTCCCAGCTCCCTGGCAGCCAGACATTTCCTACCGAGCCTCTGCTCAACGTCTGGGACATCTAGAACTGCTACCACCTCCACATGGGCAAAAGGGCTGCTGTGGCAATTTACTCACCCCAAGGATGGGCCTCAGGGGCTGGTGTGGGGCTGTGCTGCACACAGAAAACCTCCTGGCCTCAGGTACAGCATCCCAAAACCTTCACCATGGGAAAGTGGCCACTCACAGCAGCTACTGCTCATTACTCCAGATAATGGCTAGAATTAACTGAAACATTTTTGTAATACTCTTCAGGAACCTCATTCAATTTACCAATCCCTAGAAATTAATGGTATGAACTTGCATTAAATCAGTCTGTCATTAGCTTGGCTTTCTTTATGGCAACTCATTACGAGCGAACAGCTTTATTACGAGGTATTTCCTGCAAGCCAGAAGCCAAAAGAACATCTACAGACACAAGTTAAAAAGCATTATAGTATATTAACTTCCCTGCAGAGCTCACCTGCACCTCACAGCACGTGACAGTCCAGGGGTATGAACACAGGGTGACACACTGGGGACACCATGGTTGTGGACCCAGTCATAACCAGGGTTTACCCCACCTGAATTAATTCACTTGGGACTTTTGAATAGGATAATGTGTCCTCGTGTTTGTGGCTCTTGCTGGTTTGTGCCTCAGGTACCACAGGGACAAGAAACCATCTGAAGTCATCATCCAGTAAGGGTGTCCTCCTTCAAAAAAGTGGGTCAGTGGGATGAGAGTCCCATTATTTCTCAGTACTGTAGAGAGAGGGATATATAGCCAAGCAAACTGCTGGCAGTCCCATTGACTTCAAGAGAGATCCAGCCTGCACTAATAGTTAAGCCACCAAGTATTTAGGTACTAAAAATAAAAGTACTTGTTATTTGTAAGGAAAACTGAGCTAGAGAAACACTCCCATTCCTGTGGAGAGCCCTGGATTTTGTGAACATCAGGTCAGACAATGCTATAGAAAATAACTGAGCTTAATTTGGCTTGTTCTGCACATAAGTGTGGATGTAAATTTGTACAAGTACATAAACAATATTTTTTTTTTCCAAAGTGGTATTTGCACAACATTGTAGGAAAAAAAAAAAAAAGAAGGAAGAGTTTAAAAAAAAAACTAGGAGAAAACTAATTTGTAAGATCCATGTAGTAGGACATGTGTGTTTTTCCTCTGCTTTCTCTAAGGAGCACACAAAGGAAGTTGAACAGTTCCACCAGCCCTTAGTAACCAGCCCACAACACAACTAAAATTGTTCAGATTTTCTTTTGAGGCTTGTAATTTTATTATTTATTATACACAGTGAAACTTCACTTACCCTAATGTCTTATCTGAAAAAAACACACTTGTTTGAAATGAGGTCATGTCCCTTGACACACATTAAGCGATGTGGAAAGCCCCTGTTTATTCCAACGCCCATTTATCCATGTTAATACCATTTGAATAAAGGAAGCCTCCCAATATGTCAGACTTTTCTTTCTTTTTTTGAGCTAAACTCAAAGTTAATTAAACCAAACTCTACAATATTTATGACTTTTTTTTTTGTGGCTCAATGTGGTTTAGAAAGGTAATGTTAATATTGACATTAATTAACGTCAATCTTAATGTACTATTACATTAATAGGCTGGCATATCATTCAGCCTAAGGCAATGTACTGTGCTGCTCAAGCTATTTATAACAAAAAGTATTTTAAACAGCTTTGCCCCCCACTAGAAAAAAAATCAATTTATACTAAATGTTGTTGCAGAATCAGATTCATCACCGTAGGGATTAAGAAAAAATGAAAGACCAATTTAATGACAGGATTGAGTTCATTATTTATCTTCTAGCATGTAAATTATAGATTGCCATGAATTTTTCATCCTTTTGGTGCCCACTACCTAATTCATGCCAAAAACATAAGTCTGTGTTACAAAGAGCGAGCTCCCTGGCTCTGTGTACGAGAAACATCTCCTCTGCCTTTTGACAGACGATAATCTGTCAAAATGAAAAATTAATGGAGGCTCCCTTAATTCATCATCTTCTGCCTCTCTTCTATTAATGGCTTTTTTTTTTTTTTTTTTTACCTCTATAACTCTGCTTGCACTGAATAGAGCCGGTGGGTTGGGGGGGAGGGAGAAGATAAACAGGTCAGCTGACTGCTTCAGCTTATGCAGGGCACTATAATTCAGCTGATAGATGGATGACGTGGTATTTATGGAGTGCATTGAGGAATCCTGTGGTTTCCAACACAGTCCTTAAGCATGCTGAGATAAAGCTCATACCAAATGTCTCACTGCTCTCAGCTTGGCCACAAAGACAATTACTTTGTACAAATGACCACAAAGGAGTTGCATGAACTAAGTGTGTTGCACTACACACAGCTCAAGCCATCCATGTAGCAATCGACAGAAAGAGTAATTAGGATTCAGTTTGATTATGAAATGCATGTAAAAACAAATCAGTCCCTCCCTCAAATTTACCTTCGATGAAAAATTTTATGTTGCCGAACACTCCACCCCCCTCCCCAGGGCCTTAAAGCACAAAAAAAGGTATTTCTCCAGTGCAGAAATATGCCATTCTAAATACACTTCCTAATTTCCCTAATCACTAAAATCTGAAATCGGGGAGCTGCACCAAAGGTTTTCTGCTTTTCACAACGCATCTGCTTTTGCATGCCTGATGCTTTACTATGGCTGTGACAAGATAAAGCCCAGGAAAACCATGCCTCATCACAACCAGGGGATTCTGACAGTAGCATGACGTGATTGTTAAGGACAGAGGAGCTTTATGGAAATGGATCAGCCTACAAGTGAAATGAATATTTGCTGGAAATAGAAGAGGGGATTATAAAAAAAAAAACAGAAAAGCATTTCCTTTTCTAAAGTGCATGCAGTTCACATCCACACGTGCTTTGATAGAATCATTTTATGCTATGGAAATCCCTACTCAAACATTCATTTTTAACACTACTGTAATAATGTGGGCAAACTCCAGAGCTGCTTCACAGAAAAAAATGAAGCTTGAGTCTGTGTCAAGCCGATTGGTGCTTAGACCTAACTTCTGAACTAGTAACCTGCAAAGTCCAGAAGGAATTAACAACCTCTTACATATTCATTTTAACCTGAAGCCAAACAGGACTATTTTCATTGAGAACTCACCGTTCCTCACAGAGCAGTATAAATACTGCAAACAAAGTAATTTATCACAATCACTAAAATATGATTATGACACCAAAGCCCGGCCAACATCTCCCTGATGCTAATGGAAAGATGCCCACTGAGTGCATGAGCAAGCCTTGACCCACATTTTGTGGTTTGCTTAAACCAAGCCTGCTTCATTTAAGTAGAGCCAGCTTGAAACTAAGGAGTCTTGGCTTGGCATGACAGAGACCAAACTGACAGTCCCCATTACTGAACCATGTTTACTGTACTACAGCTGCACGTCTTAGCCACTAAATAAGATGAAACAATATCTCCTTTCCCTGTGTTGGGGAAAGCAAAAATGATACTCCACCAGTTTTTCAACATAATTCTTTTCTGTGCAAAATATTTTGGTTAAATATATTAACTTTTGGAGACCCTTCCCAACCCCAAAATAAAATCATAAAAGCTGACAAATATTGAAAGAATTCTGGTCATCCCTAAGGGAAACAGGACTAACTTATCATTACCAAAGAGCTTTGTAAGTGAATTGACTCTGTCCATTCAAAAATGGGCAGATACAAGACACCTTCACAAGAGTGGCAGGACAATGGATGTGGTACAAGAAACCTCAAGGATCAAAGCTCATCAAGAGCTGAAAGATGCTCTGAATGCTCCATGCAATGAGTTGACCACCATCTACTTAATGTGCCATGTTACAGAAACCACCACTTAAAAATAAATAAAATGATTGTTCCGCTTTTCTTTCTAAGTCTCAAAAAACATCCAACAGCTTTGAAGCCTGGAGTATTGTAGCTTGGTAAAGAGAGCTCTTTCTCACCAAATGCAAGGAGATGAAATTTTTGTTGCTGCTCTCCATGCTGTACTTGGCCAAACACCTTTCTCCAAGATAGCTTATCTGCTATTCACCTAAATTGGTAATTATTTCTTAATAAAGCATTACCATAGAGGTAAGATTGCACCCATGCAGCACAGCTATTTGCCTTTAAATTCTTGATGATGGAGGATAATGCAAGGGGGAGCAACAGAATCATATTCCTACCAGCCATGGGTCATAAAAGGAGCCCCCAACACCTTCTCTCGTGATCAGGTATTAAATCCTTCAGATACCTAAAAATTATTATGCAGATATGGCTGTTAAGGTCAAGGTTTAAAGTATAATGTGGATCTTAGAAGAAATTCTAGTGATTGATGCAACACATCAGACACTTACCTTGAAAAAGGTATTATTCAGCTGCCTCCACTAGAAGATTAAAAGTGGGGGAAAAAGAAGTTGCAGAACTGGTTAAATGACGAGTGGTTGTTCTCAGTGGTCAATGTTGCAATGAAATTACTGTAAAAAATAGCTACTGATATTGAAACTTGCCTGCAACATCTTCTGATCTCTCTAATACGTGTCCTCCAGGCAGCAGTTCTCTCCTCACCTCAGTAACCTCGTTACACCAGCTGGTTTCAAATATTAGCAATTTTCAAAATCATGTCTGAAAGATGTTTTCTGTACACTCTACATGTGAAGTTTCTGAAACTTTCTGACAATGAAAGAGGCTCTATTTTCATTTGCTTGCAGCCCAAGCTACTTACACACAAATTACTCCTTTTTTTCTGAAATTGCATCTCATTATTTTTAATGGTTGCATAGGGCTTGTGACCACCAAGCTTTTAAACAGCATTAAGGTAATGACAACATTGAAAAGTGGGCAGAATTTTGAGGAAGACACATAAGCTATAGAAATGTGGGATGAACCATTGAAGCCTTAGTTCACTACCTGGGATTTTTCCACAGCCAGTACTTAGTAACTTATATCAATTTATATGAAAGCGCTGCTGCTTTATGAATAGCCTTTCTTCTACTTATGAAAACAATATTACATATATTTTATAAGCACCTTCATCATCAGGCCCATTACTGAATGCTGACATTGTATAGATGATTTGCTCAAATTCTAGGGAGTTAGAGTTCAGAACATTTTCACTTCCACTGCAGGGCAGAAAAGAATAGACAAGGAGAAGCTGTAGAATCTCCACACCTGATGCTGTTCTGGTGTGACCCTGGACTGAGGATGGCAATAGGAGAACATGATCCCCTTCCTCAGCAGCAAACTCTCTCAAGGTTTTGCCCACAGAAGCTGGGAGGACAACAGAAACATCTGTTCTTTGTTGCTATGTTTACTCCTAGACACAAGCAACCCAAACACAAAAGCATAACAAGAAAAGAGTCAATATGGGGGGAAAAAATCTTCTATTCATATGACCGAAAAAATTCAGTTTCAGTTGCATAAATCTAAGTGACTGAAGCATTGAAAATAAGTCCCCAGGTAACAGGCTTTTCAGCAGAAAATTCACCTTTTCCAGGTACCGGATGGAATTTTAAAGAATGAACTCGAAAATCAGTGGGAGAGGCTGAGGAAAAGCAAGTGCTTTGGTATCCATAGGAAACCTGACTCAGGGTTGCATCAGTTTAGGTTTTTGCTGCTCTTAACACCATAGCTTTACCAGACACAATATTTCACATTAATATTTAGGGTCCTTTACACCCCTTTTGCCACAGAGTGACAAATTCAGCTCTTAAAGCCCCTTAAGGTTTGTTCCATCCAGGTTACCTTTGTTCCTACTTTCCCGTGTCCTCACTGGAGTTAATCTTGATTTCCAGTCATGCCAGTGAGAGCAGGATCAGGCCTTCTCCCAAATTGGAATATAACCACG